>NC_083236.1:16296012-16608285 GCF_032191835.1 Heteronotia binoei | reverse complement strand
TTTCTTTCTTTCTTTCTTTCTTCCTTCCTTTCTTCTCCCTCCCTCCCTCCTTCCTTCCTTCCTTCCTTCCTTCCTTCCTTCCTTCCTTCCTTCCTTCCTTCCTTCCTTCCTTCCTTCCTTCCTTCCTTCCTTCCTTCCTTCCTGTGCCATGAAAGAGGGGACCCAGCATATCCAGACTCGGATGAGAACTGTTTAATTATGCCACTAGAATTCGTCTTCTGCCTACTTCTTAAGCCTGAGCTGAAGCCAAGATGTCACTTCCAGAGTGAATCTGAAGAGAACATCTGTGTTTGTGCAAGAAGTAACATCATGGTATCACCTATTAGACCTGCATTTGCATGTCCCCACCTCCCACTCACTGTTAGCACTACGTTGGCAAGGCTAAATTGTCTCTAATTGGCCTCTGGGAGTTCAGGGTCAGAGTTCTCCCACTACAGTGGTCCCCCCCACTCCACAGGCTTAGTAGCCCTGTTCACACTACAGTGAGCATAGGTATATTCTGCAGGTACGTGCATACACCTGTTCATAAGAAAGAGCCGACACACTTTCAATTGCAAATGAAACCAGGTTCCAGTATTTGGATCAATGTGGGATTTCAATCACATATTCAGCTGAACATGCTTTGAATGTAATATAAGAATCATTCAATGTACATAGTAAGAAATATAAAGAAACAGATTGTACATGCATTCACTGTAACTTGTGACTATGCTTTGATATCTAGCAAAAATGTCTAGTTGTTGGCTTTGCATTAATCCAACCAAATGCACATCCCTAGATTTCTGTGTCTTTATTTTTAAAACTAGGGAGTGACCAAACAGCTGGTCTTTTTCCCAGGTGGGAACTGATTTTTCTCCTGCTGTATAAAACGTTTTCTCTCCCTTTTGTTCCGATGTTTGTCTTTTGTTTCTATGTTTGAACTTTTGGGTGTGGATCTGAGTGTGTCTGATGAACAGGTCCAGTTCTGCCTTGCTTTGTGAGCAGCCAATGAGAGCTGATGGAATGTAGGGAGGAGGGCTAGCAGTTGGAGCCCTCGCTTCACCTAGAAGTCCATTGGAATGAAATCTAGAGCAGTGTAGAAGTAAGAGGAAGAACTGCAGCCTACTGCTGTCTGAAGAAAAAAAGATAACGTGGCAATTAAGTATGGGAAGTATGAGTAGAGTGATCATTCAAAAGTTTGTTGTATGTCTTTTCAAGAATCACTCCAATGTTGTTTGTAACCTTCAATAAAAGTTAACTCCTTGTTTATAGTTACACCTGCTGTCTGAATGTCTGCTGTCTGAGGGGAAGAAACACACACACACGCACAGAGTTATAAGCGCTCAACCAATATATATGTTAGGATATGAATAAATAGTGACAACATCTCTCTCTCTCTCTCTTTTTATGTGCATTTGTGTTGTGTATTTGAGTGTGTGTGTGCACCTGGTGCTTACCAGAGTTGACCCAGTTTAGCTTCCAAAATATGAAGAGATTGGGCTTGCCTCGGCTATCCAGGTCAGGGCTCGTGACAACGTCTGTCTGAAGCAGCGTTTGAGTCCCAACCCAATAGCTCTGCGAAGTGTTTGAGTTAGGGATGTTGATAAAGGGGATTGTGCTATCCAGTCTGATAGTATCTTTGTGAATGAGAGCAGGGACGTGGTGTGTGAAAGGGTCAGGGTTCTGATATATTTAAAAGAGAAAGGACAGGGGCTGACCCATCTGTATCCCTGAGCCTGTGTGACAGAGGTTGTGGTAGGCAGTAAAATCTGTTAGTAAGGGTCACAGCATTTCTTTGTCTGCTAACTGGAAGCTAACAAACATGACATACTGGATTTGTGTTTTAATTATTATTTTTTCTGACTGCACCTCAGCAGTCTCAATACAGAAGGAAGTCAGGCAATTGGAGCAGTGAGGATGAGAAGGCCTTTCCAAGTCGCCAAGCCAACAAGTACGGTTGGGGGTGGGGGGTGGGAAGGAAATACATATGTTGTGGTCCTAGGTTCAAATGGAGAACTGTTACTTTTGGAGGGAAGCTGAACAAGCCAAGCTTGTACTCCACACCAGGGTTCCAGAGAAGGCCTAAGCATGCCCAATCAGGGGAAGGATTGAAACATAAGTAGCCAATCAACATCTAGGCTCATACTGTACCCTGATAGGCCCTTGGGCCTCTGTAAATAGCCAATCCATGTACATAGTTAAGGTCCAATCAGAAGGGGGCAAGAATTGTATAAAGGAGAGGGAGGTTTGAATAGAGCTCAGTCTGTGTTGGTGTTCTGAAGTAAAGCTTGCTGAAATCACTCTCCGACTCTGGTCTCTTACTGCGCCGACCCCAGTACTTTACAACATATTTGCCAAATTACCTTCTATTTTGTGAACTGTTTAACTGTGATGCTTGGGAAAACACCTCTTCCAATTCTCTGTTTTCTTATGCCTACTTCAGACTCTGTACATTCTAGGATGCAAAGGTGAATATGATACAATTACTGCAACATCTGCTTTTAAAATTTTTTACCTATTTATATCTCAATGTAGGTTTTAAAGCAAAAGGAATCAAAGTTAAGGGATGCTAAAAATGGGGCCGAAATCTAGGTTGTCCGTTGAAATTTCTTATTTAAAAACAGACAAGGCAGCTATTTTCACCTGCTCTTGGGTGTTCCATGTGGTTTCAACAGGGTTAGTGAAAGCTCACACCCCCAAAATGGAAATATGAGGAGAAATTTTTATTGCAATGCTATATACAGAATAATTATTAAGGGCACTCCTGACAAACTGGGTACAAACTAAAATTGCTTACATTGGCTAGTTCCCCTCTCCCCTTAGGTTTTCTTTGTAATGAACAATTGATGTGCAGCTACTTATTCGAAATACTCTGATCTGTGAAAGGAATTATTTTAACAGATTTGTAGATGAACAAAGTTTGAGTCCAGTGGGGCTTTAAGACCAACAAAGTTTTATTCAAGGCATAAGCTTTTATGTGCATGCACACCTCTTCAGATACAATGAAATGGAAGTTATCAGTTCATACATATAGATAGAAGGTGAGCAGTAAATTAGCATACAACATAATGAAGATGTTTAACAGATTCAAGACCAAACAGGAACAACAAGCTTAGTTTATATGGTTACTATTCCTTTGAGTTTAATTTCAGGGGAGAACATAGTGAAGGAAATAAATATGTCAAAATTGGAGATTGAGGGGCAGAGATATCCTTAATTGTGGAATGCTGAGAGTAATTAACTGAGACCCTGACATTACACCCCATCCATCTCCTCTCAAGCATGGAGATGACTTTACAAACATTTTCTTTGAAGTGGGGTGATTGAGTTATCTCCCCTGTCCTCAGATCAGAGAAATACCAGCCTACCATTCCAAATTACATTTGTAGGTGATGAACCAGGGTATCTGGTGAGAAGAACAGAGTCACAAGAGACTCCTCCCCAGCTGCTGGGTCTTCCATGCTGTTGCTATGGTTGGGGTAAGGTGGGATTTGTCATAGTCTGTCAGGATTCTGGTCTTCTCACAAAGCACTCTGTTTATCAGTCACCACACATACAGGGTTCAAAAGCACTGAGAGTAAGAAAACAGAAATAAGAAAAGCTTTAAATTGGGAAATAGGAGATGGGGGACTGAGTCCTGCCAAGATGAAACAATGCAAACATTTCATGGGTAGCATCTGTGAACATTCACAGGCTTCCCATGTATAATTCTTAGCTTTGGTCCCTATTCTTTCTGATGATTCCTCAGCGGCAAGGGGGCTTTTCACCCCTGAACATAATGTAGACATTGCTACATTAGATCAGTGGTCCTCAACATTTTTGGGCACCAGGGACAGGTTTTGTGGAAGACAATTTTTCTAGGGACTTGGGGGTGGGATTCGGGATGATACAATTGTGCACTTTATTAGTTTGGTGTGGTGGTTAAGTGCGCATACTCTTATCTTGGAGAACTGGGTTTGATTCCCCACTCCTCCACTTGCAGCTGCTGGAATGGCCTTGAGTCAGCCATAGCTCTTGCAAAGTTGTCCTTGAAAAGGCATCTTCTGGGGAAGCTCTCTCAGTTGTGGGGGAGGAAGGTAAAGGAGATTGTGAGCCGCTCTGAGACTCTGAAATTTTGAGTGAAGGGCAGGATATAAATCCATTTTTTTATTACTGCTACTGCTGCTGCTACTGCTACTACATTGTAATATATAATGAAATAATTATGCAACTCACGGCCCCGGTTGCTAACAGGCCACGGACCAGTACCCGTCCATGGCCTGGGGGATGGGACCCCTGCATTAGATGGATCAGAGCATTTTGGTACAAGGCAGATCTATAATATATGGAAACATATATGTGTCCCCAGATGCCATCCTTTTCATAACTGCTGTCTCAGAATACCAGCTGTCCAAGTGTGGTGCCTAAGGACTGCTTGGTTTAGCATCTAACCGACTGCGCTGATTGTATTAACTTACACCGCATAATCCACCTTGAGGCTTGGTAAGAACTGCAGACAATAAAGAAAATATGAGACTTACACCCTTTGAAGCCTAGAAAGATGCAATTCTCTTAGGACAGCACTGTAAAGCTGCAATTCTGACACAGAATCATAGAGTTGGAAGGGACCTCCAGGGTCATCTACTCATCAATGCCTAAGGAGCAGTCCCATTCACATACATACATAGACCTTTATTGGCATCAATACAAAAATACAATATACCTTAAAACCAACAGTGACACAATGGGATATAATAAAAGACCAGCAAAAGTTAAATGGCATAAAAATAGCTGTGGGCTATGCATGAGTAAAAGCCTCTCTGATTTGGATCGCAACCTGTAAAAAGCAAGCAACGTGAGTGGTAACAAAGTTGTGTTTCCCGTGAAGTGAAAAGCGGGCCTTGGCATTGTCAGAAAGGCCTTGATGGTCAGAGAGCAGAGCATCTAGGTATTTTACTCGTGGACTGCTATAGAAAGGACAGTCCAGAAGAACATGAGGGACCGTTTCGATGACTCCTTGGCTACAAGGGCATCGTCTAAGATTGTGGGGGATTCTGTGGTATCTTCCAGAGAGAATGGCCGAAGGTAGTGCATTAAATCTAGCCAGCATGAATGCTCTTCTTTGGTGAGGGTCAGTTAAGGAGAGGAAATAGGGAGCTAATAGCCCGGGGGTCTGGGATAAACCCAGATAGCTTGGGGAGCAAGTTTTCCGAGCTGCCTCAGTTAGACGTTGCGACTGGATGTCTAGTAATCTGCGTTTGATGGATTGAAATACCACAGGAGCAGAAGATAGGTAAAATGCATCCAAGGAAATTCCTATGGATGTGATTTTCTTTTGGATCAGAGTCAACCATTGGATGCATGATGGTCCATCAGCATCAAAAAGGTGAAAGTCCCCTTCATCTCAGTGGGGCTGGCACCTGTGGATGCGTGATTAAGGTTTGCCCTGCAACTTTGTCGGCGATCTCTTAGTTGCAAGTAGAACAAGGCTGTGGCTCAGTAGTACAGCAAGCCAAAGATCACAGGTTCAGCCTTCAGTTAAAAGTATCCGGTATGAGGTGATGTGAAATGCCTCCGCCTGAGACCCTGGAGAAACACTTCCAGTCAGACTAGACAATACTGACCTTGAAAGTGTGATGATCTCACACAGTGTAAGGCAGCTTCTTCTTCAAAGGGCCATGGCTCACTGACAGAGCATCTGCTTTGCATGCAGAACATCCCATTTATAATCCTGGCATCTCTAGTTAAAAATGATCAGGTAGTAGGGGATGAGAAAGACTTCCACCTGAGATTGCTTTCAGTCTATGATGGCGTACTGACTTTGATAGACCAAGAGCCTGATGCAGGGATGACCTGAACCCAAAGCCAATGTTCCATGTAAACATTGGCTGGTTCGTGAACCCCAGACCAAGGTTCGGGAAAGGAGACTTCCCTGAACACTCACCAAACTTCTGCTTGGTTCAACTGTTCAACGCCCCCATGTGCACATGTCATTTCCAGGTGGTGCAGACACTGCCCCCGTGTGCTTGCATCATCTGGGAGTGACACGAGCATGTCACCTAATGTGCCTGCATCACTTCTGGTAATGCTGGTGTGTTGGGAGTGCTGCCCAATGCCAACTAGAAGTGGTGTGCATGCATCGGGGGGCTGATGTACTTGCCATACTTCTAGATGATTTCCTGTGGTTTCCTGTTTGTATTGTACTTCTAGATGATGCAGGTGCATCATGGGTACCACCAACTGGTTCAGTTCCAGCAGGCTTTGCTTGGGGGTTTGGTTTGAAGCCACCTGGTTTGTGAACCCCGAACTGGGCTTTCCTGGTCTGTGCCCATCCCTAGTCTGATGCAAGATAAGGCAGCTTCACGGGATCATATATTATGATCATCCTTAACTGTAACCAGACCTAAAGAAGAGTAACTGCAGTGACTCGTACTCATCACTTGTCCTGGTCCCTTCCTTCTCTACTTCTGTTGTTTCCCACAATGTCAGCATTCAGTCCTATGTTGCAAACAGGCACCAGTTTGTTTATCTGGTTAATGGTGTTCTATGGGCATTGATAGCACTATATGAAATAAAACCATCATTTACAATCAATGTTCCCTCTAAGCTGCAGAGTCTTGTGAGTAAAAATTCTACTTTGTGGGCTACTGGCATTAAAGTTGTGAGCTACTGCATAAATTAGTGTGCTCTGGGCTTATCCTTCCTGAACTAAGACAAAAATGGGTGAGCTGGAGGCTAAAAATCTATGAGCTAGCTCACACTAACTCAGCTTATTTATTTATTTATTTATTTATTTATTTATTTATTTATTTCATTTATATCCCGCCCTCCCCCACCACGGCAGGCTCAGGGCGGCTAACAACATTCTACAATCATACAATAACAAGTAAAACCTTAAAATTACAATATAGAGCAATAAAACATTAAAATATTAACTTAAAACCAATCCAGTAATACAGTTGTGATGCGGTATAGATCTTTAGACCGCATTGGCGGACCCTTGGTTACCGTTTTTCCTAGCAGTCCGAGTATGCTAATTTAAAAAGGGTGGTCTTGCAGGCCCTGCGGAACTGTTCAAGGTTCCGCAGGGCCCGCACCTCCTCTGGGAGTCGGTTCCACAGGGTAGGGGCCGCGATCGAAAAGGCCCGTGCTCTGGTACTCTGATATTTAATTTCCTTCGGCCCAGGGGCAGTCATTAGGTTTTTCCCGGTTGACCTCAGTGCTCTCTGGGGTTCGTATGGGGAAAGACGGTCCCTCAGGTAGACAGGTCCTCGGCCATATAAGGCTTTAAAGGTAACGACCAACACTTTGTACTGGACCCGGTATATAATCGGCAGCCAGTGCAGTTCACGTAGCCCCGGCTGTATATGTTCCCGTTTTGGGAGCTTAGAGGGAACACTGATTACAATAACGTTACCGTTCATGTATGTGCCAGATAATCATTTAAGTGTCTGCCAAAAGACAGTTTGTTCCCCACAGGAGCAGTGGATTCCCCTTTAAACACCTCGCTCTAGCATTCCCTGAACTTGGAACTCTGTGCTCTCCACCTTACTTCACGGAATTCATTTAAGGACATCTTATTATTGTCAAATTATTATTTTTTTCTTTCTCGAGGCAGAAGCAAGAGCGCACTGAAGGACTCAAGACGCCACACACCACAGGAATGTCAGACTTCCTGCAGGCAAATAACTGGGTAAACATCAAACATTCAAACTAAGTTCAGAGTCTTCCTGCTCTCTACTAACCTTGGAGGTAATCCCGCCAAAAACTGAAGCGCTTCCCTGTTCTATTGATTAAGCAACGTGTACTTAACTTTCTTGCCAAAATCCATGAGATTTAAGAGCACTTAATTTTGGCTGTATGGCTGTAGCTAGCACAAACTCATTCTTTTAAGATGGGAAACAATGTCTTTTTTTTTTTTCAAAAAACGTTGCCAGATGCTCAAACTTGAATAGCTGGCCATCAGGTGGCGTCTCTCAGGGAGCAACGAGTTGCCCAGAATGAGAAAAGGCAATGCCTCTGGGAGGGAAATGGTGGGGAAATTTGGAAGACCTCTCTGGCAGCACACTAGCAGCGGTTGAGTCGCATTTGGCGAAACTCAACTGCTGTTAGCCTGCTGCCCAGAAAGATCTTCCCTCCCATGGTTGCTTTCCCTCATTCTGGGCAACCTGTTCCTATCCCTCCAGGTAACCATGAAATGATGAGCATGTCCAGAGGCACAAGCTGAAGAGCTCTTAGCCCATGGCGAAACCATCTGTTAAATCTTGGCATATTGTTTTCTCTGTATCTTATTTATAAATTGTATTTTATTTTATTTTTTTGCTTTTGTAGTTGTAAGTGGCTTTGGGTCCCTTCGGGGAGAAAAACAGGATGTAAACCATCAAAACAAATTTATACATTTTAATGGACAATTCTAAGATGTCCTTAAATGGATTCCATAAAGCTTTTAGTGACTGAGTATCCTCCTGACATCTTCGCTGGAGGTGTGAATGCTCCAGTAGGAACTACCTTTAGTTCCTTCTTCAGACCAACAGCCACAGTGACACAGGGGCCCAGTGACGGTGGCAGGTCAAATATAACGCGTGCGTGCGCATGCACACACGCACATAGAGCCTGAGGTAGTATGAGCCATTGTCCTGCCCTTTGGACCAACTACATCATTTTTCTGCTGCTGCTGAACTTCCAGGACCCCTTTTGAGTTGCAACACTAGAGGGCGCGCTGTCTCTGTGAGATAGAGCTGACAGGCAGCTCCTTGGTAAGGCGGCTGTCTGTTGAGGGACTCAGCAATGAAAAAGAGATATTTTCTCTGAAAGGGGAGGGGGAGAACGTGTCAAATAAGGGCATTCTAAAGGCGGGGGTTGTTGTACATCGGAAGGAATGGTGGCCTTATCATTGGAGTGGATAATAAATGTATTTTAGTGTAAATAAAACCCCTCACAAATCTAGGAACCATAACCCTCCCTTTAAATCCCACATATTTTCAAAATTTTGAAATGTACCTGGAATATGTTTCAAGATTTTTATTCAGCCCAAAAGACAGTGTGTATAGCAGTTAGAGTGTAGAACTAGAAACTGGGAAGCCGGAGTTTGAATCCTCAATTTGATATTGAAACTCGCTGGGTGATCCTGGGCCAGTCAAACACTCTCATTGTAACCTACCTCACAGAGTTATTGTAAGGATAAAACAGAAGAGAGGAGAAGAATGTAAACCACCTTGAATCCCCATTGGAGAGAAAGGCAGGGTAAAAACGAATTCAAAAATTCGGGTAAAAAAGAGAAAACAATGTTGCGCTCCCACGGCAGATTTAAGTCCAACCACATTTTATTCCAGATTTTTTTTCTTTTGTGCAAGCTCACTTCTTTGGAGGGAGGGAGGCAGGGCGGGCTGAAGGATGGATTCTTCTGACAACTACAATTTACATTAAGAGAATTATTTTGGTTTATTCTGGAAAGTTTTTTTAAATGAATTTTTAAAAATTCATTTTTTTAAATTCATTTACGATATAAATGGACGATATAACCACTGAAGTGGTGCCATGGTCGGACCACCTCGCCCTTAGGGCTCGTATAGATATGCCACCCCAAACCTGTTTAGGCGACGAGCCTATAATGGCTCGCCCGCGGAGCCAGATGGACCCGGAACGGTTCCAATTGGCTCTGCGGGATTCCTGGCCCTCTGGCGATTCCCTCAATGGCCTGGTTGAGACATGGAACGCTCAACTATCTAGGGCCATCGACGAGATCGCACCATGACGCCCTCTACGGCCTCTGAGTAGGCTGGCTCCATGGTATACCCCGGAGTTGCGCCAGCTGAAACAAGGCCTCAGACGGCTAGAGAGGCAATGGCGACGCACCCGTGACGAAGTGACTAGAACATCCTATAGGACGTTTATGAGGTCCTATGAGATGGCAGTCAAGGCCGCAAAGAAAACATACTTTGCGACCAAGATTGTGTCTGCAAATTCGCGCCCGGCACAATTGTTTAAGATAATTCGGAATCTTACTACATTGCCACAAGGCAAGCCAAATGTTAAGGAATTGGAAATAGGCTGTGAGGCATTTGCGAAATGTTTTGCAGACAAGGTCCAATCACTCCGCCATGACTGCCCGGCCATATTAGATACACTGAGCGAACTCAAGGCTCCGTGCATGTCTTCTAATTCGACCCTGGACTGCTTTGATCCACTCAGCTTGGAGGAGGTTGACAGAATCCTGGTAACTGCACGCCCTACTACATGCGATCTGGACCCATGCCCCTCCTGGTTAATTAAGGCCTGCTGGGAGGAGTTAGGATGTCCTATACGGGACATCATAAATAGATCTCTTTCAGAGGGCCATTTTCCAACGCCCCTGAAGGAGGCAGTGGTCCGCCCTCTCCTAAAAAAGGCTACATCAGATCCGGCCGTATTGGCTCATTACCGGCCGGTCTCAAATTTGCCCTTTTTGGGCAAAATTATCGAGAGGGCTGTGGCGTTGCAGCTGCAGAGTTTTCTGGATGACACTTCCACCTTGGATCCATATCAGTCCGGCTTCCGTCCGGGCCATGGGGTGGAGACGGTGTTGGTCGCCCTCATGGATGACCTCCGGCGACATCTGGATCGAGGCGGCTCGGCGGTATTGCTGTTGCTAGACCTATCGGCTGCGTTCGATATGGTCGACCATCGGCTGCTGACCCGCCGTCTCGCCGACACAGGAATTCGGGGGCTAGCTCTACAGTGGCTCTCCTCCTTCCTTGAAGGTCGGGGACAAAGGGTGGCAGTTGGAGGAGGGATGTCCCGGAGACACCTACTTAATTGTGGGGTGCCTCAGGGGGCAGTTCTCTCCCCAATGTTGTTCAATATCTTTATGCACCCCCTTGCCCAAATTGCCCGGAGACATGGGCTGGGTTGCCACCAGTATGCTGATGACACCCAGCTCTATCTATTGATGGGCGGCCGGACCGCTGACACCCCTATAAATTTGGACCGGGCGTTGCAGGCCTTGGCAGACTGGATCAGGCTGAGTGGGCTGAAGCTGAACCCAGCGAAGACTGAGGTCCTTTGCGTGGATCGCTGCAGGCTAGGGGGGGAGATCCCCCTTCCGACTTTTGACAGTGCGTCACTGATACCAGTGCGCAGGGTCAAAAGCCTGGGAGTGCTACTGGAGCCCTCCCTGACAATGGAGGCACAGATAGCTGCCGCTGCGAAATCCGCCTTCTTCCATCTTAGAAGGGCGAGACAGTTGGCCCCCTTCCTAGAACGCGGCGACCTAGCAACAGTGATCCATGCAATGGTCACCTCGATACTAGACTACTGTAATGCCCTCTACATGGGGCTGCCCTTGTGCCGAACTCGGAAGTTGCAGCTAGTGCAGAATGCGGCGGCCAGGCTGCTACTGGGACTGCCTCGGTGGGAACATGTGCGGCCTGGGCTGAAGGAGCTGCACTGGCTTCCAATTATATTCCGAGTTCGCTACAAGGTGCTGGTTATTACCTTTAAAGCCCTATATGGCCGAGGCCCTGTCTACCTTAGGGACTGCCTCTCCCCACATGTTCCCCAGAGAGCACTAAGATCTAGCTCCCAAGGCCTTTTAAGGATCCCTGGACCAAAGGAGGCCAAACTGAAAGTAACAAGAGAGCAGGCCTTCTCCGTACTGGCCCCCCACTGGTGGAATCAACTACCGGAGGAAGTGCGAGCCCTGCGGGACTTTAGTCAGTTCTGCAGGGCTTGCAAAACTACCCTCTTTATGCAAGCATATAAGGAGTCCTGAAGACGATACCTGCCATTGAAATACATGTACTGAATAGCACCTTAATTTATTGTAGTTTTTAACTTTTATGTAGTTTTAACTTCTATGTAACCGTTTTAAATGTATGTATCAACTGTATTTTAAAATTGTTTTGTGTAAATCATGGGATACCATGTCTTGTTAGCCGCCCTGAGCCTGCTTCGGCGGGGAGGGCGGGATACAAATTAAAGTTTATTATTATTATTTTATTATTATTATTATTATTATTATTAATTTCTCTGTTCCTATCTGGATTTATTTTCTTTCAAAAAGACCCTGATTAGGAATTAGAAAACTTGGATTGGTCCTAATATCTTGGAGAGTGGAGTGATTTCAGATGCCAGATGACAAGAGCACACATTGGTAGTGAGAAAGGAAAACTAACTCTAAGTTCAGTCCAGGAGGATGCATGGTCTTGAATTTCATTATCAATTGCAATTTGGCTGTCTCTCTTTCCAATCTCCCTTTGAAATCCCTTTGTAAGAGCACTGCTACTCTTAGGTCAGCTACTGAATATTGTGGTTTCTAATGTCAGACTTATGTCCATTTATACTTTGCATCCTCCTGGACTGAATTCTCCTGGATGGAACGGAGATCTAGGTTTCCTACCTCATTAGCAACACTAGTATCTCCAAGTGGAAGAGTGGGGAATCAAACCCAGTTCATCCAGATAAGAGTGCACGCACTTTAACCACTAATCCAGTCAAGCCTGCTATTGTCAGTCAACATCTGAAATCACCTTTATAAAGTTTTTTTTTTATCTCCAGTACCTTGTGTTGCATTTAATGACACACATGGCCCAGCCCAACAAAGTGACTTTATGTCAGATGCAGCCCTTGTAACAAACGAGTTCCACACCTTTGTGTAGACATAGTGTATATTGATTTCAGTAAGGCTTTTGTTAAGATTCCACATAATATTTATGTTGACAAATTGGTAAAATGTGGCTTGGATCCTGCTACTTTTAGGTGGATCTTTTAGGAGAGCCAATTTGGTGTAGTGGTTAAGTGTGCGGACTCTTATCTGGGAGAACCGGGTTTGATTCCCCACTCCTCCACTTGCACCTGCTGGAATGGCCTTGGGTCAGTCATAGCTCTGGCAGAGGTTGTCCTTGAAAAGGCAGCTGCTGGGGGAGCCCTCTCCAGCCCCACCCACCTCACAGGGTGTCTGTTGTGGGGGAGGAATATAAAGGAGATTGTGAGCCACTCTGAGATTCGGAGTGGAGGGCGGGATATAAATCCAATATCTTCATCTACCTCACAGGGTGTCTGTTGTGGGGGAGGAAGGTAAAGGAGATTGTGAGCCGCTCTGAGACTCTTCGGAGTGGAGGGCAGGATATAAATCCAATATCTTCTGTAACTGGTTGACAGATAGCACCCATAGGACCTGTTTTGTTTGACATCTTGCAACTCTAAGCTGAGTTAGTGTGAGCTAGCTCACAATTTTTTAGCCTCTGGTTCGCACATTTTTGTCTTAGCTCAAGAAGGACGGCCCCAGAGCAAACTAATTTATGTAGTAGCCAAACTGCTCACTTATAACTTAAATTCCAGTAGCTCACAAAGTAGACTTTTTGCTCACAAGACTTCATAGCTTAGAGGGAGCATTGGTTGCATCAGCGCTTAGTTCTTGTGGCCCTTTCTTACATGCTCTGGGAAATGCTGTTCTGTCTGTTTCTTTGTGGCCATTATTACACAGTTGTTATATGACTCCCAGCTATGTATGTATGCTAACTATAGATCCCTTGAAATCATTCAGACTAAATATCTGAGAGCCATGCTTGCAGTCCTTCAGAGTGTTCCTCACAGTGTTCCTAAAGAGGGGTGTCAAACTCATTTATTATGAGGCCTGGATCTGACATAAATGAGACTTTGTTGGGCCAAGCCATATCGGGTTGGCCGGGCCATGTCGGGCTATTTAAGATTAGGTACCAGAGATATAAACTTTATAATGGGCACAGACAAACACAATTAAAAGATGCTTAAAACGTTAGCATTCGTTAGTCTTAAAGGTGCTCTCTTTGTATTTTTCCCATGGGATCCAGGGAACTGGGCAAAGGAAGCTCTGGCACTTTTCTTCCTTCCCCAGGGGACTGGGGGGGAGCCTCGGCCAACAGAAGGAGGAGAGGCTTGGCTCAGTAGCTCTGCTGTTCGACTGAGCCTGTCAAAGCAAGTTCTGCCTCCCCCTCAAGGGAGGAGCCTCAGCCAACTGAGAAAACAGAGGCTTTGCTCTGTAGCTCCTGTGCTATTGAGCAAGCCTTGCAAACCAAGCTGTGATGCAGAAGGAAGCAAGAGATAGGGAGGAGGAAGCAGATGACAGCCAGTTGCTCGGGGGCCCTTTGGGTCATACACCTTTCTAACACACCTTTCAGTCAAAATGGAAAAGGTCCCTTTCAGAAAAATTATGATCCATTGAATATTCTCCTAGCAGCTTAATCAAGCAAAGGATTTGAGACATTGAACTTCAACATCATTTAATCTGCAAATACCATCACTTCAGGAAAAATAAATTAGTGTTGTCAAAACTAATTTGCTAATTTACTGATTCCCAAACACAGGGTAGTCACTCTGGACCATCTTAATGTTCTTCCATCCACTTTATTAGAAAGGAGTGTGACGGACAGCTTCTAGCTCCACCCTCCGGGCATCACAGCAAATCAGTAAATGGCATCAACCAATGAGAGGCTGTGGAATTGGTGGGGGTGGAGGGAGAGAGGAGAATAAAGCGGAGGGAAAGTCTGTCATGGCCTCAGGGTTTGGGGAAGCAACAGAGAAACAAAACTACCAGGAGAATAATTAGGTAGTTAGGCTTCACCAGTTGACGAAAAAGAGCTACATAGGGCTCAGGGGCCGATAAAGAGGCAAGAATAGATTCAGTATCCTGTGGTACCTTAGGGAAAGAGTATGCTAGAGACTTGTGAGGGGATTGAGGGAAATATCCCAAGAGACAAGTTGACCCAGTTTCAATAGGCTGCGATTATTGGGTTTAATGAGGAGTTCCAATTAAAATCATTCTTCCTGTCTCTCTGACAGAAAAACCTGTCAGTTCAGTAAAGCCCAGAGTATGGGAAAGTGTAACTGTTCAGAGAAGAGTTCTTCTGTCCTTTGCTGTCAAGAACCATAACTTGTTATATTTCTTGTCTTATCCACCAAACCCCTGGGCATTTGACTCCTCCTAAATAAGAGACAATAAACTTAGCTTGTTGTGTGGTGAAAGGAAGGTGTTGGTGTGAATCACAGACAGAGAAGAGTCTTTTCTGCCTCCCCAGACTTCCTCTGTAGCAGCAACACATGAAGAAGTGTGCATGCACACAAAAGCCAATACCCAGAATTAAACTTCGTTGGTTTCAAAGCTGCCCACCTGAATCCAGCACAGTTATTTATTAAAACTGCCTTACTGACCACTAACAACCCACCCCATAACTAAAATCTGGAAGGCTGGTGAGCTGAGAAAGCACCTGGTCATCACAGGGTGATACTGTGGTGTGCCAGTTCATGTGCATTATGTCCTTGTATTTCTGGGGAAATTGAAATGGCTGAGCAGGTGCTGCTGCACTGGCCCTTCTACAATGACCCAAGATATATATTTATTACACACATCCTCCAAAAACTCTGGAAAGATTAATGTGGTTTCTCTGTTTGTTTGTTTGTTTGTTTGATGGGATTTATATGCTGCCTATCCTGCCAAGGGAGGCTCAGGGTGGGTAACAACATAAAAACATATACATTAATCCATTAAAAATCATCAGATCAATAAATTACAATTCACATCATTAATTAAACACAAGATGGATGTGTTCTATGAATGAATGCTTATTTGCGGTCAAAGACCATTAAACAAATGAGTACATTCATACCAAAACTGAATAGGTTAATTCCAGCACATAAAATCTGTATTAGACATAAAACCTTAAAAATATTTAGCAGATGTAACTCCCAGAAATTTTGTGTGAATCTAAGAAGTCTAACATATATAAAAGATTCGAGTCAGAGGAGTAAAACAACTTATCCATTCTCTTGATCATGCTTTATGTTATGGAATTTACCAAGTGGAAGCAGAATTTTGCTATTTGCTTAAAAGTCTCTCCAAGCAGGTTTTATTTGCATCCACTATAGGTCTAGAAAAGGGGAAATAAGCTTATATTCTATGAATCTGTTCCATGTATGCTCCAGGCATGTTGATAATAGTTAAAATCACAAGAGTTCCATATAATGAGCAATAAAAGGCAGGCATGGTCAATATCCAGCCAGTATGCAGCATACAGCAGGAGTGGCAGATCGAGTCAGATGTCCGAATCTTTCTTCTTGCAGACCTTGAATCCGAAACCTTGGAGTTGCCTGGTTCTGGGTAACTGCCAGAGTCTATGAAGGTACAGTATTTATTTAGTGACACAAGATTATTTTATATACCTCTTAATGGAGGACTGTATAACCATTCTGTTAATGTATATTTTACTTTGCTGATGAGTGACCATAATAACTTATTATTGATCATTATTGCTAATCATCAGACAGCCACCAAGATTACTTGTAGTGAGTCAGTTTCTTTTAGCCAAAAGAGTGGTTGTGAAGATTAAATGAAGGGCAGAATCATGTTCCTAGGAAGAAGGGTAATTAATATGGTTTGTTGATACATCCAAGATCAGGGCCAGCTCTGTCACTAGGAAAACTAGGCAATTGCCTAGGGCGCTGGCCTTCTAGGGGCACCAAATTGAGCACTCCCGTGTGACTCAGTGATATTATCAGTGCAGGGGTGGGGGGCAGAAGTTAGCTTTGCCTAGGGTGCCAGACAGTCTAAGATGGCTATATGTAATAAACAGTGGCAGGCCAACATACAGATAGTCCAGTTTGTGAAGAGGGCCATGCAGGCTAACGTTTACAGGAAAACGTGGTTTCTTAAATTCCCTTTCAAAATATGAGGACCTCCCCAAAGCATGCACAGCTCTGAACAACAGCTATGAGAACCCATGCATTGATTACATCCAGGTTAGATTACTATAATGTGCTATGTGCAGTCTGTCTGAAAACTTCAGCTGAACCACAATATGGTAACCAGATGATTGTCATGGGTTGGATACAGAGATCATATAACTCCCGTCCTGAACCATCTCTGCTGGCTGTCCAAGCGGTTCCAGTAACAACGCCAAGGGCTGGTTCTTACCTTAAGGCCCTAAAGGGCTTCGGGCCAGGGTATTTGAAGGGCTGTCTCTTCCCCTGCTCCGCAGCTCACCATTTGAAAGACCTGCTTGTTGTTTTCCTGCCTGAGAGTTAGGTGAATGGTGACCAGCAGGGCTGGTTTAGGGGGGCCATGGGCAGGGAATGCCTGGAGCCCCCATGCCCACAACTAGGACTCTTGCCCTCCCACCCAGCCATGTGCCCCCACCCCACCTGCCTATGCATCCTTCCGCTGCCCATCCACAAGCTCTCCTACCACCTGCACTTGCAGTTGGATGCACTCACTGCTTGCATGTCCTTTCCCTGATGGTGCTGGCTGGTGGGTGCAACTAGGGACTTGGCCACTAGGAATGCAGATGTTTTATGTACTATCCACATGCCCTTGTCCACCAGCACTGGGCGAGATATAGAGCTGGGAGCACAAGCGATAAAGCTCTTACAAGCAGAGAGTGGAAAGGTGTGATTGCAGGCATCAGAGGAGATGCATGAGTAAAGGTGTCAGCTTTAATGGGCCCTGACATCTACCCAAACTTAGGGTATGTGGATGCTGGCCCTGGTGACCAGAGACAAGGCTTGTTCAGTGGGAGCTCTTTGTGTCAAGATCGACTAATAACGACTTAAGACTTGGGATCATGGCCTAAGCAATAGGCCCTGTTAAAATCATAATGGATCCACCGCTGCTAATGTTCTACCTTAGTTGCTCCCCTTCCCCCCTTTTCGTATTTTGATTTGTAACTGGTGTGAGGGAAACTAGTCGGTGTCTTCTCAGGGCCTGAGGTGGGAGGAAGCCTTGCATAACAATTCAAGGTCATTTGCTAGCCATCGGCTGAGAAAGTATCTAGTAGTTGTGTGTGAATGTTTCCTCCTGTAACCCCCCCCCCCCCGTAGGAATGTTTTTGAAGTGTATCTTAAAACCCATGTATCAGTGTATTGGTTTCATTCTTAGCAAGCTAGAGGCTTGCGCCAGAGTACCGGTTATCAATAAATGAAGACTTAGTATCAACTTTGACTCATTCTTGAATCCATCGACTTGACACTTTGCCTGTGGAATGCCCTTCCTCCCTCCCAGGGGTGGGGTTGTTGCTGGTGGAAAAGTGCCGTAAAGTCACAGCTGACTTATAGTGACCCAGTAGGATTTTCAAGGCAAGAGATGTTCAGCGGTGGTTTGACATTGCCTCCCTTTGTGTCATGACCCTGGTATTCTATGGAGGTCCCCCATCCAAATACTAGCCAGGGCTGATCCTGCTACGCTTCTGCGATCTGACAAAATTAAGCTAGTTTGGGCTTTCCAGGTCAGAGCCTACAAGGGTTACCTGGCGCTTATCCTACTCTCTTTCTAGATGTACCCTAACTTTAAGTTTTTGCTCCTCTTCTAGCCTGAGGAAAGATGAGCATTATTTACACAGCTAAACGTTCTGTGTTCTGGGTTTATATGCTGTTCGGTGCTCTACATTTTTATTGGCTGAGGTTTTTAATAGAAACCGGGGCCCGCAGCAGCTCTCGCGCCCTCGAATGGGAGGCGGGAAAGCCACCAATCGCAAGGGTGGGAGCGCCCGGCGGGGAGCAAGAGCGGAGGCGGGAAGGGGCCGGCGGCGCCCTCGAGCGACTCCTCCCGGAGGGCGGTGGAGCAGGCAGGGGGAGGCGGGCCCGGGCAAGAGGCGGAGCGCGGCGATTCCGGGCTGGCCTCGGAGCTGGGGGCGCGGGGAGCGATGCAGCCGCCGCCCCGCAAGGTAAGCCTCTCCCCAGCGGCCCGGGCCTGGCGGGCCACCTCCGCTTCCCTTCCCGTTCCCTGGCTGTCGCCTGCAGCAGCGCCCGTCGGTCCGTCTGTCCCGCGCTTGCCCTCCTAGCAGAGGACTGGGCTGGCGCACTTCGCCTGCAGGCGGGGACCTTGAGTGGGCGTTGGCGGCCTCCCATCGGGGCGGAGGTCTCTCCTCTCGGGGCCGCGGACCCTCTCCCGGGTGCTGAGTGGCGTCCTGACGGGAAGCGCCTTTCCACCGCTCGCGGCTGTACTTCTTCCGACCGGGCTGGATCTCCCCTGGGTGGCAGAGCTGCGAGAAGGCGAGCTGGGTGCGGAGGGGCCGCCGCCCCTCGACTCCCAGGGGAGTTTCTCGTTCTGTTCCGAGACCCCCGGAGCAAACGGTCTCTCGTGCAGATTAAAATGTTAGCATTCCCCAAGCAACTAGGGGCGAAAGGGGCTATTTGTTCTGCCTGGGAGATCCGGGAAGGGGTAAATTCGAACCCGGGACTTTGCAGTTAATCACTTCAGCTTGAGCCGCTATCAGCCTGGTGGAGAAGGAGCTCTGTTTGCGGCCCATCGCCTCCCCCCCCCCCCATCATTAGGCGGATCCCTTAAGCATTGGGGCCTGTCAGGACTCCTCCATCCGGTGTGCACCCTCCCTATAGGGGTGGGATGGTTCTTACTGTAGTCTCGCTGTTACCCACTGTCTCTCCAGTCTGTCCCTGGGGGTTTGCTGGTGCTGTACACTTGAGGCTCCGTTGATGACAAGAGACTCCCCAATGTCTTTTATTGGCAGATTAAGCCCATCCAGGAGGTGAAGGTGCGCTTTGTGGAGCAGCTGTCTAGCCTGCAGAGTAAGCAGCAGCGGGAGCTAGAGCTCCTTGAGGACATCAGGTAACAAGCAGAGCCTGATAGGAGGAAGACCAGGCAGTGGACTCAAGAGGCCGAGGCAGGCTGGGTTTTTCCTTTTGCAGATAGGCGGTGGGGCGCGTGTAGGTGTGATTGGAACTGAGAGGGCTTAAGCTCTTTTCCCAACCTGAAATGGCCCTTGGAGCAGAGAGACTGTTGCCCAGCTTTCCTCCTAACAGTGCTTTGCTTCCCGAAGCCCTTTCAGGTCAGCAACACAGCAGGGAGGCAAAGGCTGACACACACACCAGGCTGTGCCCATTGGTCTCCAAGGGGGAACCCTGCTAGGAGGTCAGTGACCTGGAGGACATTTTGGCTTGGCCCCAAGGCTTTCCTCTCCCTCTCTCACTAAACAAACAGTGCAGGACTTTGGGAGGTGGATGAAAGCTTTCCCTCCTGTGGAGCCCAAAGCAGCTGTGATGGTTAGTGCCATGTGCAATTGTTCCCCAAGACCTGCAGTTTCCCCCCACGAGGCTGCATTGAAAGAATGGCCTTGAGCTGTTTGTAAGACACTCATTCCCCTGCAAAGTGAGAGTTGGGGGTTTTTTTTACTTTTTACAGAATGCAACTATTGAGACTGCGATTTAAAGCAGGAGATTGGGTGTGTGTGGGTGTGCTTTTCAACTCTTTCCATTTGGATTGTTTCTCTCCTGAAATTCTGGAAGGGGTGTGTGGCAGCCTGCATTTGGCACACTGTGCAAAATTTACAGGGTTTTTTCCCCCTCCCAGTGACAGTAAATTCAGGTTGGTATGTTGCAGTTTCCCCTTAAGATAGCAGCTCCAAAGTCTATTTAAAAAAAAAAAACTGAAGGACCATGTAATTGGTATAATATGCAATTTTTCTCTGCTCTACTCTCCTGATCTGAAACTGATCTCCTCGTGGTTCGTTGGGAATACTTTCAGTGGCCCAGCAGTGAAGGGTGTTAGCTTCTTCCCTTCTGATTGGAGCTGGGTAGAAGGGGCTGATGGGGACAGGCCAAGGTTGACGTTACGCAATGGAGTGCAGTGCCATTTCAAAGCAGCCATTTCCTCCTGGGGAACTGATCCCTGTAGTGTAGAGATGAGCTGTAACTCCAGGGGATCCCACCTGGAGGCTGGGATCCCTAATTGAAGTTGCTTTGGGAAGTTTTCATTCTGTCTCTAATTCACCCAGGCACCCACATTCTGATGTGAGGATAAATTGGAGCTGAAGACTTCTGGAACCAGGAAGCCTTCAACTGCATGGAGTTGCAGGAGGTGGGGACGATGAGCATTACCATGGCCTGTGTTTGTGCTTGCCACGAACAAACAGTGGTTTGGCATCTGTTGTCAAATCTTTTGTGGACAGTGACTCCAGTGCACAATTCACTACTATAACTTGTAAAAGAGGTCACTCCCTGGTATTCCTAGAGATTCTGCTTCCAGACCCTTTGTAAGTGAACGTGTGAGGGCCACCCTTGATGATGCCTGGGGAAGCTTGCCTTAGCACGATGCGCATCTGTCTATCATCATAGCCTCTTGCAGTTGGAATGCTGTGGATCACGAGATTGGTCTTGCGCTTAGGTGGATGGTTACCCTGTCTCATCCTTAGAGTCCAGAGTCTCAAGGAGACCTCTTTCCCAGCTCTGCCACCCTTTTTAACAGAAAATGTCAGGGCTTGAACTCATTACCCTCTAGGTGCGAAGTGTGGGCTCTGCTTTTGAGCCACAGCCCTTATACCGTTACAAACTCCACTGGAGAAAGAAGGTGCATATTGCTATGAGGCTTGCATGGGAAACGTCTGCATTTCACAGGATAGACAGTTAGGCCCTGAATGTGCCAGAGGGTTGGCAGGCCTTGCTCAGAGTCTTTGTTGTGTTCTCTTTGCAGGTCCTACAGCAAACAGCGATCTGCCATTGAGAGGGAGTATGGGCAGGTGAGAACAGACAAGATTTCTCAGCGGGTTTTTTTTTTTTTTTTGAGATGTGTGTATTTTCCACTTCAGTGGTGTTTGACTAACCAGAACAGGGAAAACAGCAGTGGTTGCAAATGAGGTTTTAGCAAAAGAAGCAGTTTGCAGCCACTAGCCTGAGTCTCAACTAGTTGTCTTTGATGTAGGCCCCTGAACAGTTGTTTCAAGAGATAGAAACAAGTGAGGATTTTCTTGCCCATTCTAGCCCCCTGCATATCTAGCCCCACCCCTGCCACTTGAGCACTTGTCCACAGCATTACAGTTGCCACATGGTTAATGAGCAGTCAGATTTGCTCAAGCGGCTACTCAGTCCTAAAATGCAAGTTGCAACAGTTACTTAAGCCTAAAGGTCAGAGAGATTCCTTGTGGGAAAGGCAAGGCAATGTCAGCTCCAACTAGGTCTTTGCAATCAGGATCTAAAAGAGTGTTGTCATAAGCAAGGGTTTTCAGCTCAGCAGGAGCACTGACTGGACCTCATTCACACCTGTGACCTCATTCATTCATTTGGGAAAGAACTGTTGACTTTGCCCTAAATTCTAGGAACCCAGGGTGGTAGCTGATGAGGAGGGCTTTCCTCAACAGCACTAGCCTCCCAAAAGGCTTCTTGGCATCTCTTCTTGCATCCAGATATTGCTAGGGGTTGCTGACGGCATGCTACCCTGCAGTCCTCCCTTTCCTGCCTAATCTCCAATTCTCTCTTGCTTGCATCTGGACCCTGCACAAATAGAGGCCTTCACTCGGCTGTCCCTGCTGAACCCTTATCCTTTGAAGTCCCAACCAGGGATTGCAGGTGAGCCCTCGAAGCATTCTTTCATCTCACCCTGTGTTTGCTTTGCTTCTGGTTTGTACCACATCTTCCTTTGGTTCCATTCAGATTTGATGCATGTGAGTCATTCACCAGCACTGCCCTCTGCTATTGCTTTGCACCTCAGTATCTGAAGAAGTGTGCATGCACACAAAAAGCTTAAATTTGTTGGTCTTCAAGGTGCCACTGGACTCCAACTTTGTTCTGTTGCTTCAGTCCAACACAGCTACTCACCTGAATCTTTGTATCTCAGCATTACGCAAGCATAATTGGATGGCATTGGGATGGGCCCTGCTAGACATGTATCATTTTTGCAGGCTTAGACCTGGATGTGGAAGACGGGTGTAGCTTTGAAGCCTAGTTCATATATTTATGTTAAAGCCTTTTCTGCAGCTAAGAACCAGCATGTTTAAATTCTTTGCCATCTAAGTCCTTCACTATACATCACACACAAACTGCATCTAAGCATCTTAGTGCCTCTTAACAGAAAAAAGTCAAGTTATCTTTTTGTTTTTAAAGTAAACTCTGTTTTTTTAGTAAAAATATTTCCAATGCCACTAAATTAGAAAGTATGCTTATTAGAAGAATAAAAAGGGCAGCTAAGGAATGAAGCAATCTTTACACCGGAGTAACCCAGCCATCAAAAGACACAAAATACAGAGGAATCCTCAACAGTGGCCAGCATGAGAGCCAGAGCTGGCAGTGGTGAGAGTGTTGGATTTGGATCTGGGATCTAGTTCAGCCTAACCTACCTGAAGAGAGAGGAGAGCAGTGGGTCCCAATGTGGGGAAAGGCAGGAGATAAGTAAGGAGAGTATCTAAATAAGTAAAGAGAATCCAAAACCATCATCCATGCAACAGCAACCATCCCCACCCTACAGCAATTAACTTAAAAGCCCAATATGAGAGAACTGTTCTCACTGTTCTCCCAAAGTTTAGGGATGGTGCCAGACGTTGTGTGCACGAGACCTGGTGCTGCCTCTGAACAGGCCATCTCATCTGAGGCTACCTGATGAGGTGCTGACAGGGGAAGCCCCAGAAGGAAGACCTTTCCCAGTGACCCAAGGACATGGAAGCAGGCATGTATCTTGGCTCCAAACCATTTAGGATGGGTTTTATCTAGCCCACTACTTGTTGAGCTGGCCTCTTTGTAAAAAAAATAAGATACAAGTATTGTAAACAGTGCATTGGAGGTTTTTTTTTTTTTTCTTGGTCAACAGAAAATGTTTGACAAACAAGGAGGCTTTCTGTACCTTGGCAGCAAAACATGCTCTGCTGAAGTGGTAGATTATGTAAACAATTCGTGAAACTGCAGATGACAGTGATTGACTTCGTTGATACTCTGCCTTTCTCCCCGATGGGGACCCAAAGCAGCTGGCACAGTCCTCCCCTTTTTCAGTTTATGCTCACAGCAGCCCTGTGAGAAAGGTTAGGCTGAGAGTCTAAGACTGGCCCAAAGTCACTCAGCAGGCTGGGATTCGAATCTGGACCTCCCAAGTCTTAGCCTGACACTCTAACCGCTACACCACACTGGCTTTCTGCTAGTCGTCTCTCCAGTGATATTTTGGATGTTTTCCATCTTTGTAATGACTGGCGATAGGAAACAAAGTTTATTCATTCAGCCAGGTTTCAGTGTGTGGTCTGTTAAATGTGCCTTTGCTGTTTCCTTAACAAATTGGCGTTTGAGAGAAAATGAGAATCGACTGCAAGATCGTGGCCTTTGAATTCTTCTGTTTCCTTCTTACTTGTTCTGCTCCCTTGCCAAGCAAGTAATAGAATGAGAAGAAAACATGGAGTGTAGCCAACTGTGTCAGGACTGTAACAAAAAGCAGTGCCAAAGTTATTCTTCATGTTTGTAGAACACAAGCTGGATTATTGCCTCACTCTCGTAAGGCTTTTTACTTCTTCTGTTGTTTTACTCTAACAATCTTCTTATGTGTAGAGCACCATCTTTCTTTGTGTGTAGTTTGTTATGACCAAACAAATAAAAGTAAATTGAACAGGTGCGTGGTTTTAGAGGTCAAAAGAGCACATTGGGCCCAAAAGCCCAAACAGCTGGACTGGCAGAATATAGTCAAAGCGGCAATATATTATTGGTGGGATTTAGTCAAAGCGGCTTGCACCGACAAGCAGCCAAGTGACCAACTACCTTTTGAACCACCAGAAATGCCTGAGAACTCTTTCAACATAGTCCCAGGCAGAGTGTGTTTAGAGCATATTGGCTGGATGTGACCAGGTCAGTGTAGCTAGGTCAGACTACTCCAGAAAGGGTAACTGTTGCTCTTTCAACCTAAAACAATGATAAAGCTGTCCGGGCCAAAATCACCCCCTGGATATCTAGTTGCAAAACTGAATCTGCAGGTACATCTAAACACAGGGATAAACATATGGAAGAGGGATTCATCAATGGCTCTTAGCTACAAGGTTTAGGTGGAACATCATGTCTGGAGCAGTGATGCTCTGTATTCTTGATGCTTGGAGGGCAACAGTGGGAGAGCTTCTGGGGTTTTGGTTCCACTGGTGGGCTTCCTGATGGCACATGGGTTTTGGCCACTGTGTGACACAGAGTGTTTGATTGGTTGGGCCATTGGCCTAATCCAGAATGGCCTTTCTTGTGTTCCTTTGTTCATTTCCAGTGCTGTTTCCCCGTCACCCCTACCATTTTCAAGGTTCTTGATGCCCCTAATGAATAGAAGTGTCTGTTTCTTATTGAAGACAGAGATAGTCAGAAAGATGAAAATAAATTCCATGTTTTCGCGGCACAATCAGATTTCAAGAGGAGGAGCTGGGGGGGAGGGGGAGAGTGTCTTACAGCCAGCAATCAAATCTCCTGTTTAGCAAGCTGACTGGGTTCAATGGCCACCCCCTCCGCTCTGGCTGATCCTGGCGTTTTAAGTGCCATAGATGTTCAAAAGTTGCCGGATCCTGGTGGATGGCATTTGTGGCTGGAGATTAAAACCAGCCACCTGAGTTTCTCCTGGGACTGATGGCCAGTCTTCTGCTGTGCCTTTAGCAAGAGCAGGAAAGTGTGGTCTCTAAGCGAAGGGCCTGGGAGCAGGCTTGGGACACAGCATGCATGCTTGTGCTAATAGAGGAAGAAGAAGCCTAGAAGATTTATACTCCACCCTTCTCTCTGAATCAGAGACTCAGCAGTTTACAATCTCCTATATCTTCTTCCCCTACAACAGACACTCTGTGAGGTGGGTGGGAGGGGTCTCATAGCAGCTGCCCTTTCAAGGACAACCTCTGCCAGAGCTATGGCTGACCCAAGGCCATTCCAGCAGCTGCAAGTGGAGGAGTGGGGTATCAAACCCGGTTCTCCCAGATGAGAGTCTGCACACTTCACCTCTACACCAAACTGGCTCTCCAGTAATAGACAATGTAAAGGGGAAGAGGATGTGTAGAAGATAATGGCAGTGAAGCGAGAAGACTTTCATCAGCTTTTCATGGCAACCCTGCCCCCCAAACACAGTTCTAAACTCTCCTGCATTTAAAGAGGCATTTGGCACCAGAACTGGTGACTGTAACTCTGACCCACAACCCCAGGTTGTCAGTGGAAAGGAAAGGAAAGGTCCCCTGTGCAAGCACCAGTCGTTTTCGACTCTGGGTTGACATTGTTTTCACGGCAAACTTTTTACGGGGTGGTTTGCCATTGCCTTCCCCAGACATCTACACTTTCCCCCCAGCAAGCTGGGTACTCATTTTACCGGCCTCGGAAGGATAGAAGGCTGAGTCAACCTGGAGCCAGCTACCTGAAAACCCAGCTACCGCCGGGGATCAAACTCAGGTCCTGAGCAGAGCTTAGGACTGCAGTACTGCAGCTTTAACACTCCGCGCCACGGGGTTGTCAATGACCTGCTCTTTAAAATGCAAGAGTTCAGATTTGGATTGGGGTCTTTCTGTGTGAGCTTGTGATAGGGCATCCCTATACATGAGTGCCTCTCCCTGTGGGCTCAAAAAGGCTGGGGACCCCTGGATTAGAAACTTGCTGGGAGAAGGAGGAGAGATCAGGGATGTAGTATCCCAGGGACCCAAATTTTGTACCAGGTTCTGGTTTTCGTTCTGGTCTGTTAGTATTATTGAAGACAGCATGAGCATCTTCCTTAGCATATGAAGGGGTGACTGTGCTGTGTCCTTACAGGCGCTCCAGAGACTGGCGAGTCAGTTCCTGAAGAGAGAGTGGCTGCGGGGCCGGAGTGAGAGCAATGACTCCAGGTGGGGATCGGTTTAGGGCTGACCTACTCCTCCGCTGGCCTCTCTACAAAAGACGAGAGCCCTGGGGAAAGGTGCTGGCGGAAGAGGTTGGAATCAGTTTGGGCACTTTCTCTCCTCATGAGGGAGATGAGAAGGTGCGGGGGTTGCCATGCCCTGCAGCTGGGCACAGGAGACAACTTGGTCACCCAAGCTGGATGCTCCATTGAATCCACAGCTGGGAATAGCTGCATGCAAGAGAACATCAATATAGCTGTGTGTTCAGTGGCAGTAGGGTGTTCATGTGAGTGTCTTGGAAAGTGTGGGAGGGGGCGCATGCAGCGCCTTGAATTCAGCGGAGTCAGAACAGAGACCGTCTTTGCCTTCACCTGAAGTTTTTGAAAATACTTTTTGGACAGTTTAGTAGTTCTGGAAGATGCATTGGGCTTTATGCTCCTCTAGGCCAACATATCTGCATGAGTGTTTATAGTGTTCCCTCTAAGCTGAGTTAGTGTGAGCTAGCTGACAGATTTTTAGCTTCCAGCTCACACATTTTTGTCTTAGCTCAGGAAGGGTGTCCCCAGAGCACACTAATTTATGCAGTAGCTCACAACTTTAATGCCAGGAGCTCACAACTTTAACTCCAGGAGCTCACAAAGTAGAATTTTTGCTCACAAGACTGTGCAGCTCAGAGAGAACATTGGTGCCTAACTGTGAGATTGGGGGAGGGGGGTGTAGGAGCAAAGAACCTTTTAGAATAGTTTCCCTCTTGTCTCTGGAGTGGGGCGAGGAGTGCTGTTAGGTGGGAGTTGAAAAATGGGGTGGGGAAGAAGAAAAAAGGTGTGGGCAGTGCTTGGTGAGAAGGGCACTGGTGTCGTAGGGGAGGGGAAGGGGAGGGGCTCAGCAGAAGTGGGAGATGGAGAGAGATCAGCAGGGTGTGAGGAGCAGGGAGCGGCAGGAGCACGGAGGCAGCCAGGCCTTCGGAGCAGAACGGCTTGCTTGCAGCAATGACTGTCCTGTGGCGCTGGTTCTCATGCAGCCTGCAAGTTGGGCTTCTTAGAATCCATCCCAAGGTGGAAGTTGCGGAAGCTGAACTTCAGAGAGCCGAAGGGTGGTTTATAGATAGACCAGCTGATGCAATAAAGCCGAAGCACTGAGCCTTGCTGGGGCTCTAGAAATGAGGACTGCAAGGCCGAAAGCTCAGGAAGTGGTTTACCGCTCCCAAGAGCTCCCTGAGAGGCTCTGCTGTGCATAGAACAGCAAGTGAGTGGCAGTGCGGTCGATGAGAGACTGGCGGTGAGCCTGCACATCTCCTGGAAGAGCCAGGCAGGCAGCACTGGGTAGTGTAGGGCCGTGGCTGGCAGCACAAGGCCCTCCCAGAGGATGTCCTTGTAGCTCATGGACCAGAAGCAGGGCATGTAGGAGTCAGTAATGTTTGTGACATTTCTGCAGGAGCGTTTTTACCGTCTGGAAGGGAGTGATTGATGGCACCGTCTGCTCAGGCCAGTCCCGGGTCGCTGCCTCCGATAACTATCGCATCGTAAGCACAGAGGCAGCTAAAACCGCACGGGTGTCCAAAGAGCACCTGCTCAAAAAGGTATTTCTTCTTGGCTTGAGCAAGGATGGGGAGACTGGGGGTGGGCTTGGCTCCAGGTAGAGAAGGTGGCTCTGAAACTGCTCTGGGGTACTGAACGCCAGCAATGGCAACTGGTGAGTGGCGGGGGTCATGCCTGGAGGCTGACTGCTTTGCCCCCAATCTGTAAATTCTAAGCGGTTTTGGATTCAGGACAGGCACAGTACTGGCCTGTTTAAAATCATACACAAATGTTTTGAGCTAAAATTGCTGCAAAAAGAAGGGCTTGCTTGATATCAAAATTAAAAATTAATTATAAAGAAAATAAGAGCAATGGCCATCTTAAGAACAGCTTGCTGAATATATTATAGAGGGCTATAGGCCAGCAAACTCCAGAAGGCTTGAGTATGTGGTTAAATGAATCAGTTTGAACTGGCTCTAGCTCCTATATGAAAAATATACACACTTAAGTGTCTTGGAGTGAATGAGAGAAAAGATGTGGCAGAAGAATATTAACATTTGGTTGGTACTAGTGGCTGTTAAACCTGGAAGAAACATAGAAAGGCATTACTCCCGAGGAAGTCTACTGATGAAATGGACCTATATCTGGGTGCTCATAGACTTTTGTTGCAATATGGCAGGGGTGGCCAATGGTAGCTCTCCAGATGTTTTTTGCCTACAACTCCCATCAGCCCCAGCCATTGGCCATGCTGGCTGGGGCTGATGTGAGTTGTAGGCAAAAACATCTGGAGAGCTACCGTTGGCTACCCCTGCAATATGGGAATGTTAAAATTGGACCTCTGTTTTTATTTTATTTTTTTACTTACGTTATATTTATATCCCACCCATTCCATACAGACTCAAGGCGGCTAACAGCATAAAATAGACAGTAAACAAAACAGTATTAAAACAATAAAACAATCAGATAATAACAATGGTGCTACTTCAGGCAGATCATATAATATTTTCTTTCTCACACGCACAGATCCTGGGCAGTTAGTAATCAAAGCGCTATGGATCCAGATGTGGTGGCAGCCCTCTCCCATTAGATGTTATATGCCAGGGGTGGCCAACGGTAGCTCTCCAGATGTTTTTTGCCTACAACTCCCATCAGCCCCAGCCAGCATGGCCAATGACCAAAGGGCAGGTTTGACACCAGCCGATAGTTGGTCAAATTGGTCGGGTCTAAAGATGGTTTCTTCAAGAGAGGGCGGATCACAGCCTCTTCAAGAGGTGTGAGGGATCTGTTGACAATAGATCAAAGTGGATCACATAATGCCATCCGGCTAGCTTTTATCAGTCAGGACGGGCACGGATCCAAAACGCAAGTTGTAGGGCGCACAGAAATGAGAATCCTGTCAACTTCCTCCAGTTCAACTTCTTCCAGTTCAAAGTGATTCAGAAATGGACCTGAAGACATGCTTGGAGCCTCAAGTTCACTTACTGTTTCAACTGTGGCGGGGAGGTCCTGATGGAGTGATGAGACCTTATCTGTGAAAAAACTCGCAAAAGCCTCGCAGCCAATTTCCAATTCCCTAACATTTGGTCTGCCTTGCGGTAGGGCAGTTAAGGACCGAATTGTACTAAATAATTGGGCTGGGTGTGAGGTCACAGACGCAATCTGGGCCACAAAGTAAGCTTTCTTTGTGGTCTTGACTGCCGCCTCATAGGTCCGCATAAATGACCTATAAGATGTTATCGCGTCATCCTGAGTATGCCGCCACCGTCTCTCTAGTCGTCTAAGCTGCCGCTTCATCGACCACAATTCCAGAGTATACCACGGTGCAAGTCGTGAGCGGGGGCAAAGAGAACATCTAGGTGCGATCTCATCGACGCTGCAGTGAGCCGGCTATTCCAGGACTCCGCAAGCTCATCTAATGAGCTGCCAGGGGGCCAGGGATCCCTCAAGGCCATCTGAAACCGCATTGAGTCCATCAGGTTTCGAGGGCAAGCCAAAACACGCTCGTCGCCTAAACAGGGGTGTAGTGACACATCCATACGAACCTTCAGGGCATAGTGGTCCGACCATGGCACTGGCTCAGCAGTAATCTGATCCACTGCCACTCTCGCCGCATAGATCAAATCCAGTGTGTGCCCAGCCTGGTGGGTGGGTAACGTCACATATTGAGAGAGTCCTAGTGTCGCCATGGATGACACAAGGTCTGTCACCCGAGCAGAGGCTGCGTCATCAGCATGGTCATTGAAGTCACCCAAGACAATACGTCGAGGGTGCTTCAGTGCCCAGCCTGCTACAGCCTCCATCAGAGACGGCAGGGCACTGGCTGGTGCATTAGGCATTCGGTACACCAGCCAGATAGCCAAGCTCTCCCCAACATCCCACATCAGACCTGTACACTCAATGCTGGTGATCTCCAGGGCCGGGAGTGCTCGGAAGGAGTAAGCCTCCCGTATGAAGAGTACCACCCCACCCCACCCCCCACCGCCTGCTAGTCTGTGCTTGGTAGTGGACCAAGAACCCGGGGGGAGCTACTTGGGAGAGAGCTGCTGTCTCCCCATCTCGCACCCAGGTCTCAGTCATGCAGGCCAGGTCCTTTTTCTGCTCAAGCAGATAGTCTCGTAGGACTGTGGTCCTATTATTTATGGACCTGGCGTTGCACAGCACCAAGGACAGGGGCGAGTACTTCCACTTGACCCCCATACCTGCCATCGTTCGGATGGGACACAGGCTGGAAGGGGAGCGAGCCCTCCTGTGTCTCAGTCTCCTTCCTTTCCCATTATGCCTGTTCCCACCACTATACTTGCCCCTCTCGAGGAGCACTGGTATCCCTTGGGCTGGTTTCTCCAAAAACATGAAGTATGCAAAATTTATAATGTGAAGTATTAAAATATATGAATGGATATTTAAATTGGACCTTTGTTACAATATGGAGTATGCAAAATTTAAAATGTGGAGTAATAAAAAAACACAAAGGTTTTAAATTGTTTTAATGAACTTTGTTAATCAAGATATCACAGTAGTTGTTTTAACTTCCATTGCCTGTTCCATTAACTGTGATCCCTTTTTCGTTGCTACCCAACCTTGTCAGGGCATTGAGCAGCTGCTGAGTGTGCAAGCAGAACTGCTGGAGTCTGTGAAGGAAGTCAGCAAAACCAAGAAGCATTATGTGCAGCTGCAGCGGTCCAATGAGGTGGCCCGGGAGAAGGCTGCTGACGTGGAGGCCAGGTGAGCCATCTCCCTGGCACTGCTGGACAGGAGTGCCAAAACTCAGTTGGCTGAGGGGTGCAAGGGATCCCTGCCGTTCTCTTTAGCCTAACATTTCCTGGGCGCTTGAAAGGAGCTTTCTGGTGCTGAGACTTCTTTGAGAACTGATGCCCATCCTTCCCCCACAGGCTGCGGAAGAGCGATCATGGCATATTTCACACCAAGGGCAGCTTGCAGAAGCTCAGTGCCAAGGTCAGAGCCCCAGCCCACCCACCAGTTGGGAAACATGGATGAGCAGCAGTGTCCTGAAGCCTGGACGCAGGGTGGGGGAATGGGCTGTCAGGAACCTTCCCAAGAGCGGGAGGGTGGCGAGTCTCATGGAGTGTTTTTCAGAATGCCGATCGTGGGGCACTGACTTTCCTCCCTCCCCCCCCCCCCCTTGCAGTTCTCTGTGCAGCTTGCAGAGAATTCGCAGCAGCTACTGTTGGCCCAGAACGAGTACGCCCTGATGCTGGCGGCTGTCAAGGCCCACCTGGAGCACTGCTACCAGAGAGAGCTGCCTGCAGTCATCCAGGTAGGAAGCCCTTTGGGACCCTGGTTGCACGCAGCAAGCCGTATTTCTGTCCAGGCTGTAGAAATACTTGGGGCAGGACAATGTTGGCTTTGGGTACAGGAGAGTGCTTTAGAACTGTAATCCCTGAGACGGTGGCTGGTCGCCAGTATGATTCCAGTTGCTTCTTCCCCAAAATATCTCTTTCCTCAAACCAAAGAACCAATTCAAGTTTTACTTGCCATCTGGAGCTGGAGGTGCTTTAGAAGAGACCAGGAGGTATCAAACCGTTGCGTCTGCAAGGGAGCACCCACACAGAAACAGCTGCATGCATCATTGGAGACTGCTTGGCATGAAACTTGGCATTTTGTGGAAAAAATCCCCCCCCCTCAATTTCCTGCTTGGTCTAAATTCCTCACCCTGCCATAGCAGTCATTTTGATATGCTGTAGTGCCCATTACTGTCTTCAGAATTCCAAAAGCACACACATGTTCAATTGGTTTGGGGGGTCCCTGCAGTAGAGGAGGAGGGCAAGGGAAGGGAAAGAGAAGGAGATGAGACTCCCAGAGGCAAATGTGCCAGGACACAGTACCATAGACTTGTGCTTAGCTTTTTCAAGACAAGGATTAAAGACCAAGGCAGTGCAGAAAAGGTTGGTTTTGAAGGAAGGCTGAGAGGGGCCCCACACATAGGCACCCTGGAAAGGAGCTGCAAGCCCAGGAAGGCAGCCCCAGTAGGTCAAAAGGAGATATTTTGTTACTCAGCAAGTGATTAAACTGGAATTCACTGCCAGGGAGAAGTAGTGTAGCCGTAAAAATGGATAGCTTTCAGAGGAGGCTAGGCAGATTCATGGAGAAGACCATCCATGGATGGCAGCCATGTTGAGTAAAGGGAACCTCCATGTACAGAGGCAGTGAACTTCTCATTACCAGTGACATGGAAAGGCTCTGGCTTCTGTGATGTTTTTGTTGGCCCTCTGGGGTGAGACAGGACTAGAAGGACCCTCACTGCTCGGATCCAGCAGGGCTCTTCTTCTGTCCCCCAAGCTTCAGAGATTTGTGCATGATAAGACAAGCTGACCAATCTGTGCTCTTGAAATCCAGCTTTTGCCAAGAATCAGAAGAACAAACCCAGCCCAAGCCTGAGGAGAAGGCCATCATATGTCCTGTGGGCTGGGGATGCAGGTCCATCAGTGGCTGAGGGTGGAAGTGGTGTGTATCTCCAGCCCTAGACTTTGAAATACGTGTAAGACCCAGTTGTAAATACTAGGCACCCGTAGGAAATCCAGGTTCAAATCCCCACACTGCCAAAGAAGCTTGCTGGGTGACCCTCAGCCCAACCTGCCTCACAGGGGTGTTGTGAGGATAAAATGTGGAGAGGAGGAGAGTGAGGTAAGCAGCTTTGTGTCCCCATTGGGAAGAAAGGCTAGATAGAAATAAAATAAATGAATAAATACGAAACTGCACTTGAAAACTGGTAGTGGGGGAAGGAAGGGCTGCTCATTAGTTATCAAAATCACTGTCTCTCTCTCTCTGTCTCATACAAACACACAGGACGATGCCTGAAATTTCAGAATGATCCTGAAATTTCCTGCTTTTGTCCCCCGTCCCCCTCCCCCCGGAAATGCAACTGCATGGTACTTGAGCAGACAAATGGTGGGAAGGGAAAGGGTTAAGCCCTCTTAGGTTGTCCATTCTCCTGTGTCTCCTTCTCATCCTTTTAAAAATATACAGTGAAGAAGAACACGTAATTGCTTTTTGCATGTTGTTTTTTGCTTGCTTTTGGTACGGAGCCTTTCCTCTCTTTCCCCTGCTTTCCTGGGGTCCCAGACCACACGCTAGCATGAACCAGACTGTAGCTCCTCATTTCCTCATGGAGCTTTATAACTTGAATGGATCCTTTCTTGCTTGGTTCATTTCCCTGGGAAGGAGTTTTCTTCTTTGGGATGATTGCTTTATAATGATAGTAGTAAGTCTGTTCCAGGGAGTGCCCCTGTACCTTGGAGAGCCCTGCCCCACCCTCTTTCCCCTCCTGTTGTGCATCATCTGGCCTCCACTCTCTGTTTCTCAGACTCTAGACGGTGACCTTTATGAGCGACTGCGAGATCAGCTCATGTTGATCAGCCAGACAGAGCTGGAGGTGTGCCAAGGCACACAGGAACTCTTTCAGGGTATCGCAAATGCATCTGCTCAGGTAAGAGGCCCTGGAAATGAAGGTCTTACTCTCCCTTTGTTTTCCCTTGGAGCTGAGATTCGGTTGTTAACCCCAGTTTTTCTCAGTCGCCAACCCAGAGTGATTTTCTGCAGGGCCAGTATGAAGAAATCAGTGTCTTTTCTTGAGCCACTTCCTCCAGGCCTGCACAACGTGAAGGACCTGTCTCTTCCTGGGCTGTCCAGCTTGCTGCCTCTCAAGCCCTGCTCTCTGTGCCCCCACCTTCAGAGGAGAGGCACAGGGTGGCCAGGGACAGGGCTTGTTTTGTGGTGGCACCTTGCCTCCAGAATGTGCGACTTGCCTGGCATCCGCTTTACAGGCTGAAACATATTTTTTAAACTCAGACTTTTAATTAGGGGTTTATCTGATCGGCTTTTTAAAATGGTCTGTTTATGTTTTATGCTGTTTATGACTATTGACTTGGGGTTGTATGGCTTTTTAAAAATACTGCCGTTGTTAATTGTAAGCTGCCTTGAGCGGGATTCAAGAAATATTCTGAATGCATAAATAACTTGCAGTGGCAGTTTTAAGCGCCAATTGTTTGTGTTCAGTGGAGCATCTGTGGCACTCCGAGAGTCACAGGGAGAGGAGAGTGTGGCTCCTTTTTACCAGGGGGGAGTGGCATTGGCTGCAGTTCCTAGGACACATTGACAGCAGCTTGCCTGGCTGGGGCCAGTTCAAGGGTTCAGACTGCCCCAAGAGTGACTGGGACGGAGAAAACTGGTCATGGTGGCTGTTCCTATGAAAATATGGAAGTGTGCGTTTGGATGTTCCTGCAACCTGCTTCCTGGAGGGCATGTGACTCCCACAAGGAGAGCCTCTCTGGGAAGGAATCGACAGCCTACCAGGACCAGTAAGTAACAGTACCCCAGTGGGTTATTTGCTGTTTACCCAGTGCATCATCTCTAATGGATCTCTAGCTTGGCTAAATTAAAGATGATAATGTTTGGCTTTACTTCTGCCCTCCACTTTGCCAGGGACCTGTGTGTTCCAGTGAGCCCTAGAGACACCGCTGAATGACTGCTGGCATAGATTATTTTCCAAGGGAGAACAAACCTGGCTTCTTTTGTTCCAGCAGGCCTTTAGTACAGTATGAGAGCATTTTCCACAATGAGGGGAGCAATCCTAAACAGGTCTAGACTATGAAGTCCCCTGGGGCTTACTGCCAACAAAGTGGCTTTAGGATTCCAACCCAAATCTGACTGCCACCTCCCTTTCATTTGTTTTGTTTGTTTCAGGCCTTGAATTCAGCAGGAGCTCACAGGAGCACAGCTCCTGAACCTTTCTGAGAATTCCCCCTCCTCCTCCCCACCTACCTACCTTGTCCATTGAATAGTAGGTGCAGCTCCATAACAATCTCTGGATTAGGAGAGCGGGCAGCCAGCCAGCCACCAGGGGCTTTACCGTTCTCCCAGCAGCCCTCATTAACCCCTGGAGAAGCCCACACCACCCTTTCTCCACTTCTTATGTGATTTTGGGCAGCGGGTGGCTTGGTGGTCTTTTGGCTGTGGGGGGAGCATCCAAGGAGAGCCCCAGGTGAGCGAGGCCTGCTTGGGCTGGCTGGATCTCTAGCCAGCACAAGCAGGCCTTGCTCACCTGGGACTCTCCTTTCTTGTGTCAGGTTGTTTTTGACTGGTGTGGGGGGGTGGCATATGCTAATGAGTTATGCTAATGAGCTCCACCACATATTTTTCTACAAAACAGTCCCTGGTTTGTTTATTGCTTAACAAAAAGCCATGCATCTATCAGGTCATAGGAAGATCTAAATAGATCCTGACTTCTGCGTTTTCAAAGGGAGAACAGTCTTTTTCAGCTTCTCTGCCCCAGTGCTCCTGGATGGATGTAATCTAAAATCTTCTGGTCTTCTCAGACATTTGCTCAAGACTTGGTAATCTTTTAGTTAGTTTTCAGGAAAGGTATTCTGCTGTTGTAGCTTGTGGATTTCCTTCCCAGCAGATACCCCCTGGCAGGCCCCCACAGTGGTTTAAGTCCGTTCTCTCAAGCAAGCAGAATTCTGCGTGGAAGTTGAGCTCAATTGACCTTGAATGTAATTTAGGGACAGACAGCTATCAGCCACAAACCTTCCGTTCCATAAAGGCCAAACGGAAACAGTATCAAAGGAGTTTGAAAAATCAATTGCTTTTAACATTCCATTTGGTGGCTGAATTTCTTTTCTGCATGACATCTGATAGCAGTGCATTCAGGAATGGCAGCTTTACTTTTGTGGGGGAGGGGGACTTATTTAAGAAACCCAAATGTCAGCCTTGCAATTGAATGCGCACTAACTTGGGAATAGATCTCTTTCGTTTTAATGGCATTTAATTCCAAGGCAATGTGCACGCCAAACAGAACTTTGCTGCAGAGCATTCCTGCAGAGAGTTTGCATTTGCTGACTGATACTTCCATTTTGCAGCATTCAATCCCCACAGTTTGACTAAGCACAGGATACATTATTTAAGTGCATACGCAATGGGGAAAGCAACTCACTGCATTTTCCCCATACACACAAACACAATCCAAGCCACTGCTATAAAAAACTTCTAACCTGGACCACAGCTTAAATGCAGTGGAATTTACTTCTAAATAAAGCCGTGTGCAGGTTTTACAAAGGAGTCTCCAACATAGTAAAAAGCCCCGTGGCGCAGAGTGTTAAAGCTGCAGTACTGCAGTCCTAAGCTCTGCTCATGACCTGAGTTCAATCCCCGGCGGAAGCTGGGTTTTCAGGTAGCCAGTTCGAGGTTGGCTCAGCCTTCCATCCTTCCGAGGTTGGTCAAATGAGTACCCAGCTTGCTGGGGGGAAAGTGGTGATGACTGGGGAAGGCAATGGCAAACCACCCCGTAAAAAAGTCTGCTGTGAAAATGTTGTGAAAGCAACGTCACCCCAGAGTCGGAAACGACTGGGGCTTGCACAGGGGACCTCTCCTTTCCTCCAACACGGTGCCTATGGCCACCATGGAACCTGTCAACACCTTTTCTGTCACCTGCAAAGTGTTTCTAGGAAGTGGGTGGGGTCAGGTAGCGTTTTTGCCCAGCAAGGCTTCTGATTGACTATTAGAGATTTGATTGGCTGTGCAGTTTGTTCATTTTTTAAAACATATTTATGTGGTGACAACTGCATCTGCACTGTGTTACTGAAGTTAAGCTGTGACAGTCATTTTGGGCTGGCTCTGCCTCCTGCAGCAGTCATTTTGTTGCTGCTCCCTGTCAAGCATCGGTATTTCGAATAAGCAAGCTTTTGTTTAAATCAAAGACTCGTTTTATTGATAATCCAATACTTGCTCCAAGGAACAAAACCTTGGAAGTGATACAGAATGTCACACAGCATAAAATCTTAAAGGCTACTTCAAAGGCAAAGTTTCAGATAACTTCAAAAGCATAACATACAGATGTGAATTGCATGGAGGGTTCAAAGAGTAATATCAACTATTCATTTGGGTACTACAACATCTCCTGGTTCCCACACATTCCTAGCTTACTGATAAGGCACATGGATGGGAACTCGGGGGAGAGGCATTTTGCTTTACAATGGCAAGATTACTTGCATATCCTGAATCATTGAGAGTTACCAGGTAGCGGGGGGCTTTGAAGAGGAATCTTTATGCAGGAAAAGAAAAGAGAGGGAAGAGAGGGGGGAAGGATGAGCACAGAATACATATTGATTCAATAATCAGAAATATCATGCTCGACACTCCCAGCATGTTGGGTCAGAATTCCAAATGTGCCTTCAAACTCAAAAAGGTTGGGAACCTCTGGTTTATAGGATCAGGCAGCATAACTGCCAATTTTTTGGAATCAACTGAAAGAAAATAATAAACTAGCTTTCAACTTTTACTTAAATGTTCTTTGTGCGGGAAGGAAGGGTTAAACATTAAGTGGGGAGAGGAATAAAAGAAGAATTTGTTGGAGAAGGGGTACAGACTGCAGGAAAAGGAAGCTGGAGTGGGCTACAGAGTTAAGGAGGTAGAAGCTAGAATAAAAAGGAAACATGAAATTTAAAAAATACCCAAATGTGGAAATGACATTTGGAGAGTGTTCAGTTGTCCCTCCCCCAAGTTAGGTGGATAATAAGCACTTGAAATGCAGGGTTTTCATTGGAATTTAGATGTTTGTAACAAAAAAAGAAAAAAGATGAATGTTGCTTGCCTGGGCTGATGGCAGCACAGCTCTTGAGAACACAGAAAGGCTGGTGTGTGGGGGCAGTGCCTTCCTCAGCTGGTCTGGCATTGCTGGAGGAGCCCCCAAAGACAAAAGGAGAGGAAGCATCAAGAGACCTGGAGCAGCTGGCTGCCTTTACAACAATCTCAGAGGCCTGCCCAGAGGGAGAAAAATGCTCCTTTAGCTGCCGTGGCTTAGCATTTTACTTCAATAGCAAAAATTTGGCTACACTGTATGCTGTTTGAAAAATAATACATTTTATTGCACATTATGATTTCTTCAAATTAAGTTATTTGGGATGCTATTACAGCAAAATTTGTTTCTTTTCCCATGGTTTAGCGTTTGGCATCTCTCTCTGTGATGCATTGTTCAGCAAGGGCAGGCCATCAGCACGCCAGTGAATCCTTTCCCTTGAATTGTGTCCCTCTGGTGTAGAGCCAGCCTGGTGTAGTGGTTAAGTGTGCGGACTCTTATCAGGGAGAACCGGGTTTGATTCCTCACTCCTCCACTTACACCTGCTGGAATGGCCTTGGGTCAGCCATAGCTCTGGCAGAGGTTGTCCTTGAAAGGGCAGCTGCTCTGAGAGCCTTCTCCAGCCCCACCCACCTCACAGGGTGTCTGTTGGGGGTGGGGAAGGTAAAGGAGATTGTGAGCCGCTCTGAGATTCTTCGGAGTGGAGGGTGGGATATAAATCCAATATCATCATCTTCTTCTTCTGGCTCTGTTCAGTTTGTCCTCTCCTGGTTGTCCTTCCAGGTGTGCCGGGAGCAGAATCTCCTCCTGTTCCTCCAGGATAATGCTGCCTTCTCACCAACGGCTGCCCAGCCCTTTCAGCCAGACGGAACGGAGCAGGTGGTAAGGGAAGGGCAGCAGTGGAGCCAACTTAGCCTGGTTGAAGGGAGTGGGGAAGGGGGAGTCATTAATGTTTGGAGAATCTGTGTGCAGCATTCCTATCCCTGTCATGAATCTGGGTCCCTGTGCTACTGGCTATTTATTTGTTGGACTTTTATTCCGCCTTCTTCGCAAGCGGGCTCACTGTGTTCCATTTCCTAGGCCCAAGGGTGACTGGGCCTGAAGGTAAGAACATAAGAGAAGCCTTGTTGGATCAGGCCAAAGGCCCGTCCAGTTTCTGTGTCACACAGTGGCCAAAAAAAAAAAACCCAGGCACCATCAGATGGTCCATCAGAGTAGCTCCTAAGGAGACCATGGAGCAGCAGGAGCAAAGTGGGGGGATTGATCACAGTGTCACACAATGCTCCAGGAATTCCCCGTATCTCTATGATATAAACCATAGAGAGTTGGGGAATTCCTAGAATATCACGCAACACCATGAAGATAGTATCTGATAAATGGAGCTTTAAATCTCAAAAGCTTATGCCTTGAAAATCTTGTTGGGCTCTAAGGTGCTACTGGATTCGAGTGTAACTGTGCAATGCCATGGCATCACTCCTGGATATGTACCTGGGAATGGTGTCGCAGTGTCCCATTACACCAGTTTCTGGTGTCTCTCCCCCTCCCTACACACACATTGCTGGCAACCCTTGTAATCCCTTTTCCTGGATGCAAATTTTCCCTCTGGGTCTGTGTGTCCCAGAAACCTCCTCAGTTTTGGAACCAAGCCTGGTGGAGTTGGAGGGAACAAACAAGTCAATCACTGTAGAGGAGGCAAAGCCTTGCAAGAGGGCATATAAGATCCAACACAGGAAGGGAGGCTGTTCTCTCTCTGAAGTTGGGCAGCAGGAATGTTGTAAACCTGTTCCAGGTGGGGCCTAAGGATCTCCTGGGATCACAACTGATCTTTAAACTACAAAGATAACTTCCCTTTTGGAGAGTGGACTGTATGATATTATATTATATAAGACAGAGGTCCTTTGCATGGGTCACGGCACTCTGAGGAGGGAAATTCCTCTCCCGGTTTTTGACGGTGTACCGCTGAAAGCGGCGCACCGAGTCAAGAGCTTGGGGGTCCTACTGGAGCCTTCATTATCAAAGGAGGCCCAGATAGCGGCCACTGCCAAGTCGGCGTTTTTTCATCTGAAGCGGTCACGGCAGTTGGCCCCCTTCCTAGAGCACCGGGACCTAGCAACAGTGATTCATGCAACGGTCACCTCAAGATTGGACTACTGTAATGCCCTCTACATGGGGCTGCCTCTGTGCCGAACCCAGAAGCTGCAGCTGGTGCAGAACGCGGCGGCTAGGTTGTTATTAGGGCTCCCAAAGTGGGAGCACATACGGCCGGGCCTGCGCGGACTGCACTGGCTGCCAGTTATATACCGGGTTCATTACAAAGTGCTGGTTATTACCTTTAAAGCCCTATATGGCCGAGGACCTGTCTACCTAAGGGACCGTCTCTCCCCATATGAACCCCAGAGAGCACTGAGGTCAGCGGGGAAGAACCAGCTGACTATCCCCAGGCCAAAGGAGGCAAAACTCCAAAATACTCGTACACAGGCCTTCTCTATTGCAGCGCCACACCTTTGGAACCAGCTCCCGGAAGAAGTGCGGGCCCTGCGGAGCCTTGAACAGTTCCACAGGGCCTGCAAGACCATCCTTTTTAAGATGGCCTTTGCTGATTGAATGATCGATGGATTCGCTTAAAGTGACTTCGCCATCATATTTGCTGATAGAATAGCACCAGAAATGTTGATTTTTTAACTTATAACTAGAATGTTTTAAGATTAATGTTGTTTTTAATACCCATTGGATAACTTATTGTATGAAATGTTGTTAGCCACCCTGAGCCTGCTTCGGCGGGGAGGGCGGGATATAAATAAAATATTATTATTATTATTATTATATATTCCACTGAGTTCCCCCCCCCCCAAAAAAAAATCCTTGCTCTCCTCAGGCTGCTCCCTGTTCACAATAAAAATTGTGGAGGGATAAATTTGACCTATTAAGAGCCCCGTGGCGCAGAGTGGTAAAGCTGCAGTACTGCAGTCCGAACTCTCTGCTCACGACCTGAGTTCAATCCTAGCGGAAGCTGGGTTCAGATAGCCAGCTCAGGTTGACTCAGCCTTCCATCCTTCCGAGGTCAGTAAGATGAGTACCCAGCTTGCTGTGGGGGGAAATGTAAAAGACTGGGGAAGGCAATAGCAAACCACCTTGTAAAAAGTCTGCCGTGAAAACGTTGTGCAACGACTGGTGCTAGCACAGGGGACTACCTTTACCTTTACCTTTTTAAAATTTGACCTAAAGAGGATCAGCAGTTGAAAGAGACAGAACTCTCATAAGACAGTCACATTAGGGAGTATTATTTTTTTTCCCAGCCAGTTCCTTTCCGAGGGAGTTTTTCATTGTGTGTGTTTTGGCATACTTAATTCTCCTGTCTAGTCAGTTGTCACAGTGTTTGGTCCATAAATTAGTCTTTTCTGTTCAGTCTGTCTGGGTCCTTTGCACCTTATCAGCCTTACTCCAGGGCGCTCGCTGGCAGAAGAAAGAGGTGCTGGCAGGGAGTGTGCTCTGGGCCCTCCCCAGATGAGCCCCAGAACCAGAGAGGTGGCAGTCGGTAAATGACCTTGCTGGCTCCTGGGCAGGGGGGAAAGAGGAGGTGTGTGCGTTGGAGGAATTCTTGAAAACACTCCCTGTTCACAATAAAAATTCCACATGGCCTTGCTCCTTCCCATGACAGCGAGGGGAACTCAGGTGTTTCCAGGTGGGCCTGTTCACCTCACTTTTGCTTCTTTCCCCAGATTTCTCTCTTGGATGACAGTGGGCTGGAAAAGGAAGCCCGACGCTGGGCCAGTCGGGCAGCCAAAGATTTTAAGATCCAGACTGTCAGTGAGCAGGTGAGCTGAGCACTCTGTATCGCCAGGAGCACTTTCCATATGGGAGTGTGTGTCTGCAATTTGTGCACTGCCTTTCCATGGAAACTTCTCAGCAATGGCACTTTGACACCCCATGATAGAACCTTTCCCTAGCAGGATGGCTGTGGTCCCTCCAAGCACACATGGCCATCTGTCAGCTACTGAGCAGGCCCCCTTGAGGTAAGGAGCTGCAGCAGAATCCCCAAGAATCTTTTCTGAGTCTGGGCATGGAAACTGAGGCTACTGCCACCGTTACTCCAGCTTGGTTTTGGGAAGGAGCTGTGGCTCAGTGGTAGAGCATCTGCCCAACGCGCGGAAGGTCCCAGGTTCAATCCCGACATTTCCAGTTAAAAGGACCAAGCGGTTGGTGCTGTGAAAGACCTCTGCCTGAAGAGCCGCTGGCAGTCTTGAGTAGACCACCCTGACCTTGCTGGACCAAGAGTCTGATTCAGTATAACACAGCTTAGCGTGTTTGTATGTTCTGTCAAATGACAAGTTCACTGAAACAGATAATACAAAAGAGCTCCCGGTTTCAAAGCTCACCAGAGAACTTGAAGGGAAAGACAAAATGTTGCCAGTCAGTTAAAAATAAGCAAGTTTAGGCCAGAACCACTGAGTGTTGAAAGCACATGCCCTGAGCCTTTGGGTGTGAGCTTTTCCTGTTTGTTTAACTTTTGTTGGTGTGGGTTTTTTGTAAGCAGCTTTGAGTCCTGTGGCGGAACCTTTCTGCTTTTCCTTGCAGATCTAGTTCTGCCCATCCCCTCTGTTGAGTTGCCAACTCCTGGGGGGAGCTATTCCACTTCCTGTCACTTAGGGTATCACTGCCACCGCTATCCTTTTGGGGTCTTCCTGCCAAGAGGGGACAGATTTTTGACTCCCTTCTCAACCTGAGGCTCCTTTGGTCCCCTGTTATCCAGTGCCTGGTTAATACAGGGACCAAATTCCTTCTTTAGGGGGCTCCTGGAGGACTGGCACCCGTGCCCTGGCTGCTTGCCTTTCTCCCTTCTTGGGACTGCCCTCTTAATGTAGTTTGGTCCAAGGCAATTGGGGAACTATGTGGCCCAGAGAACACTGCCAGATTCAAAAGGTAATAATATTTATTGGAAAGAAAAAGGCTGCATATACACCCTTAACCCAGCACCTGATCACCAAAACAGAAACAAAAGAAATTTGGAATAAATGAATTCCTTCTTTCCCTTCTCTAACGCACACTCCAGCTACTTGTTTCAAGCAGAGTAGGCATAATAAGTCTTACAAAATTGCAAGTTAGGTCTGTTCTTTACATTGCCAGAGAGATCTGCAGCTTCCCAACAGGCTGCCTGGTCTCTCAAAATGGCCACCATATAGCCCAGCCTAGCCAGAGGTCTGCTGTCCTTGAGGGCTCAGCACTCTCCACATTTTCTCTCGCTGTGGAATATCTCCCAAACCTTTCCATCCTGCCCAGAAACTGGTTACCTTTTTCCTAGAGTGGTCTGGGAAGAAAAGCCCCAAAGTATGTCTGGAACTTCCTGTTTTCATCCTGCCTTTCTAGCAAGTAATTCCCTTCTCTGTGGTTAAGTGTGGGGGAGGAGAGAGAGAGCATTCTGCTGTAAGTGGGCTGTAAGCTGACTCCCTCCCCCATAAAATAGCCCCTTTTAAAAAGTGAATTCCAATAAGGGAGGCATTTTGTCATGTCCCCATTGGGGAGAAGAGCAGGAAGAAAAATACCCTCAATCAGTCGATCAGTCAGTTGAGGTTTGCAGTCCTATTGCCTGAATCCATGTTGGGTGTATTTGTGAGGTTATAGGTTCTGCAGAGAATGGAGACCCGAAGGCAGCAGGTCAATGAGGCAGAGATGTCCAGTGTGGAGAAAAGGATGGAAGACGTGAAGGAAAATATCCGGAAGGCAGAGGTGGGTCTGCTTGCATTTTTGCTGGTCTGTTGTTCATCTACAACAGGGGTGTCAAACTTGTTTGTTATGAGGGCCGGATCTGACATAAATGAGACCTTGTTGGGCCGGGTCATGTCGGGTTGGGCCGAGCCATGTCAGGCCGGGCCATGTGTGTACCTATTTAAGATTAGGTAACAGAGATATACATTTTATAAAGAACACAAACATATATTTTTTAATAGTTAAAACATGCTTAAAATGTTAGCACTCTGGTCTTAAAGATGCTTTCTTTGTATTTCTCCCATGGGAACCAGGGAACTGGGCAAAGGAAGCTCTGGCTCTTTTCTTCCCTCCCCAGGGGACTTGGGGGGAGCCACAGCCAATAGAAGGAAGAGAGGCTTGGCTCAGTAGCTCTGCTGTGCAATTGAAAGAGCCTGGCAAAGCAAACTCTGCCTCCTTCCCTTCCTCCCCAAGGGAGGAGCCTCAGCCAATGGAGAAAACAGGTTTTGCTGTGTAGCTCCTGTGCGATTCAGCAAGCCTTGCAAAGCAAGCTGTGATACAGAAGGAAGCAAGATATAGGGAGAAGGAAACAGATGACAGCCAGTTGCTCGGGGGTCTGATAGAAGTCCTCCAGGGGCCTGAATCAGCCCCCAAACTGCATGTTTGACACCCCTGATCTACAACTTTAAAAAGCATCACGAGAAGAATGATGTGGCCAGTTACCACCCAGTCCCCAGTTTACTCTTCCTCTGCAAGATAATGGAGAGAGCTCTAATGCTACATGCAAAAGCTGATGTCTTGAAAGACATTGTACTTCCCACATGTGATGGGATTCAGCTAATCCTTGCTGACTCAGTTAAGAGTGCAAGGGTCGTATTGAACCCAGCCTTCTTCCATTTTCTTTAACCCAGAAGATGGCCTTCTATCTGGCTGATCTGGCACAAGGCTTAAGCTGTTGTATTGCACTCTGCATGAGTCTCCCCTTAAAGTCAACTCAGGAACTCTAGTTGATACAAAATGTCGCAGCCCAGTTACTGTCCATTGCCAGGTGGAACACGCATGTCAGACCCACTGTGCAGTCACTCCATTGGTTAACCATCAGTTACCAGGCTCAATTCAAGGGAGTGGTTTATCATGTGGCCTTGGACCACAGACCTTCAGGACCTTCTCACCTGCTATGCTGCATTATCTGAGCTTCACTCATCCAGGCAAGGATTTCTGAAGGTGTCACCCTGCAAATCAGCAACTGCCTGTCTGTGCCCATTCACTGTACTTGGCTCCCACCTTATGAAACGGCTAGCTTTAGGAGGCTGGGAAAGTCCCCATTTCTCCAGCATTTCACAGAATGCATAGAACAAAAATGTTCTGGAGGGGATTTCTAATAAGGGGTTGGAACTATAGTTGAATCAAACCATTGAGAAGGGCACCTTTATAACGGAACAGGTTTGTAGCCTACTGCAATGATTAGTCAGGTCTGCAGTGTGACACCACCACCAAGTGTTCTTAGAAAATGGGTGGGTCCAGGTGTTGCTTGTGCCCAGCAGGGATTCTGATTGGCCATTGGAGATCTTATTAGCTGGGCAGATTAAAATAACATTTCACTGACAGCTGCCACCATAGCACTGGTTTTATTCTATCTCACCCCCTTTCCCAGCCCTTCTGGCCCTTTTGAAAAAATTACCCCCTTCTCCCCTGCGCTTGGGCTCCCTCTGTGTGTATGTGTCCACCTCCTGCAGCATCCATTTTATGGTTGTGCCCACCACCCTGTGTCAGAATTCCAGTGGTGCCAACAGGCTCACAAAGGTTGGGGACAGTGTTCCATCTAAGCTGAATTAGTGTGAGTTAGCTCACAGTTTTTTAGCCTCCAGCTCCCACATTTTTGTCTTAAGAAAAATGGCACCAGAGCAAACTAATTTATGCAGTAGCTCACAATTTTAATGCTGGTAGCTCACAAAGCAGAATTTTTGCTCTCAAGACTCCACAGCTTAGAGGGAACATTGGTTGGAGATGCTTGTTGTAGGTATTATCTTGCTTTTACTTCATTGTTTTCTCCGTTTGTAATTCCACTTTCTGCATTGTTTATGATATACGTAAGAACATAAGAGAAGCCATGTTGAATCAGGCCATTGACCCATCCAGTCCAACACTCTGTGTCACACAGTGGCCAAAAATATATACACACACACACACACTGTGGCTAATAGCCATTGATGGACCTCTGCTCCATATTTTTATATAACTCCCTCTTGAAGCTGGCTATGCTTATAGCCGCCACCACCTCCTGTGGCAGTGGATTCCACATGTTAATCACCCTTTGGGTGAAGAAGTACCTCCTTCTATCCATTTTAACCCGACATTGTCTTAGGTGGTTTATCTAATCTAGATGTGGGAAACGAAGCTGAGGAGGGTTGTGTTTTGATGTTCCCCAGGTTAAAGCTGTTTGCAAATAAGATTAGCATATCGGGGACAAAGGCTCTAGCCCAGGTTATTGGGTGTTGTATATGTCTCTCTCCTGCCCCCCCGCCCCCCGCTTTACATTTTTTCCCACTTCCAAGTAAGAGATTGAAAAATAGGATCTCTCCCTTGCAGTCTATTTTGCCACCTCATGTCTAGAGCAGCAACAGGAATGGACAAGCTCTCCTGACATCCAGATCATCGTCTTCAGGAGGCTCCTGATGCATCTCTCTGCGTGGCACCTCCACCCTCTCGATTTCAGGGCTCCCTCAGTCGAATGTCTCAGTTTATGTCTTTTAAGTGTGATAATTGTCAAGCTGTGACTAAAGAGAAAGAGAATGGCAAGGAAACCTTATTTGGCCTGAGAGTACAAAGGAAAGAGAAAAGGATGACTGTATCCAATGGTGGATGTGTAGAATGTCCTTGTGTATTGTGGCAGTGCTGGTGTGTCCCTGGTCCCACAGCAAAAGGGATTGTGGGTGTCATGAAGGTGATGATTCTCGGCTTCCAAATGCCACTCAGTATCTTTCCTTGGCAGCAGGCCAAACCTGCTGTTTTTCGGGTGCCAGTTGTATGACGAAGGAATTGCTGTGAGTGGCCACCCAAGCTCTTCTTCTCTGTTTCAGATCAGCAAGGTGAAGGCAGAGGCTCGGCTGCTGCTGCTGCGGCAGGCTGGCTTGGATGTAGACACCTGGCTGGCCAGTGCCATGGGGCAAGTCTTGGATGAAATTGAGCAAGAGCGGCGGCTCAGTGAAGCACGCCGATCTGAGAGGGGCTCCACTCCGACGGTAAGAGGTGTCTCATCCTGTGACTTCTGAGAGCAGCAGCCCACAAGTGGAAATCTCCCTGTTCTGCTCAAGTGGAAGCAGAGGGATTTGGACTACTTTGGTCCCTCCTCAGTTGTTTGTCTTCTTCTCAGGACTGTCTCAAGTAGGGCATGTTTCCCCCCATTTAGATGGTATTTCAAACCCCACAGACCATCAGACATTAACATGTTCCCCACTTCTTCTTCATATTCTCTGTGTTCACACAGATCAGAGGGAGAACACGTCCCACTCCCTCCCCTTCTCCTGTAAGATAGTGGTGCTACTGGTTTTTGCACCATCTTCTGCTACACTTGTTTGCGACTGGTCTTATTCTGTTTTTAAATGATGTTTTATGCCTTTGTCATACATAGTTTCTGCCTTGACCCTCTGAGAACTTTGTGAAAGGGAGGCTCAAACAGATTATATGAAGATCGCAAGTCTCATTTCATCCATAGACTGCAAACTGCATGTTTGTGCAGCCTCAGATTGCCTTGGGGTTGTGCAGGGGAGAGAGCATATAACCCCTGAATCCCCTTTCTGTTGTGCTGTTCAAAAGCAGGTTCCCTTCTTTTCCATTAGTATTTTAAAAGGGGAAAAAATATGCTTGTTTTTAAAAGCTATGTCCATGCGGGTTTTATGGGGTTAGTATCTTGGAGTGAACTTATATTCAGGTGGGTAGCAGTGTTGGTCTGAAGTAGCAGAATGAAGTGACATCTTTAAGACCAACAAGGTTTTATTCAAAGTATAAGCTTTAGTGTGCATGCTCATAAGAACATAAGAGAAGCCATCTTAGATCAGGCCAATGGCCCATCCAGTCCAACACTCTGTGTCACATAAGAACATAAGAGAAGCCATGTTGGATCAGGCCAGTGGCCCATCCAGTCCAACACTCTGTGTCACATAAGAACATAAGAGAAGCCATGTTGGATCAGGCCAGTGGCCCATCCAGTCCAACACTCTGTGTCACATAAGAACATAAGAGAAGCCATGTTGGATCAGGCCAATGGCCCATCCAGTCCAACACTCTGTGTCACATAAGAACATAAGAGAAGCCATGTTGGATCAGGCCAATGGCCCATCCAGTCCAACACTCTGTGTCACATAAGAACATAAGAGAAGCCATGTTGGATCAGGCCAATGGCCCATCCAGTCCAACACTCTGTGTCACATAAGAACATAAGAGAAGCCATGTTGGATCAGGCCAATGGCCCATCCAGTCCAACACTCTGTGTCACATAAGAACATAAGAGAAGCCATGTTAGATCAGGCCAATGGCCCATCCAGTCCAACACTCTGTGTCACATAAGAACATAAGAGAAGCCATGTTGGATCAGGCCAATGGCCCATCCAGTCCAACACTCAGAGAAGCCATGTTGGATCAGACCAATGGCCCATCCAGTCCAACACTCTGTGTCACATAAGAACATAAGAGAAGCCATGTTAGATCAGGCCAATGGCCCATCCAGTCCAACACTCTGTGTCACACAGTGGCAAAAAATTTTTATATATATATACACACACACACACACACAGTGGCTAATAGCCACTGATGGACCTCTGCTCCATATTTTTATCTAAATATCATGAATGCCTTTACCTTTAATAAACTTTGTCTCTTAAATCATTCGTTCTGGAGTCTGTCAGCGTTTACCGTCCTTCAACTGAGAAGCATCCCTCTAGACGAATTTTTAAAATCAGTTTCAATTATATTTCCTAAGGGAGAGCTGAATTTATTACTTACTTATTTCTTAGGTGTATAGCCTGCCCTCCCTGTGCAACAAGGCTCAAAGCAGGTAGCAACAGTATTCATAGATCAAGATGGGTAGCCGTGTTAGTCTGTCTGTAGCAGTAAAAAAGAGTAAGAGTCCAGTAGCACCTTCAAGACTGACAAACTTTGTGGCAGGGGATGAACTTCTGAAGAAATGAGCAGTGACTCATACTGCGTGGGCATTGTTCTCCTGTGCATCAGTTGGGTTCATAGAATCATAGAGTTGGAAGGGTCCTCCAGGGTCATCTAGTCCAACCGTATGCACAATGCAGGAAACTCACAAATACCTCCCTACACACTCAGTGACCCCTATTCCATGCCCAGAAGATGACAGGAAACCTCCAGAATTCCTGGCCAAACTGACCTGGAGAAAAAATGCTTCCTGACTCCAAAGTGACAATTAGCATTTCCCTGGGAGTGTAAGAAAAAGCCATGAGAACTGAGAACTGATGCAACCGTTCGTGCCCTCCTTCTTATGATCTGTCCAAGATCACAGAATCAGCATTGCTGTCAGATGACCATCTAGCCTCTCCTTAAAAACCTCCAAAGAAGGAGAGCCCACCACCTCCTGAGGAAGCCTGTTCCACTGAGGAACCGCTCTAGCAGTCAGGAGGTTCTTCTAAATGTTGAGCTGAAAACTCTTGATTTAATTTCAACCTGTTAGTTCTGGTCTGCCCTTCTGAGGCAACAGAAAACAACTCTGCACCATCCTCTATATGCCAGCCCTTCCAAGTTCTTGAAGATGGTGATCGTATCACCTCTCAGTCATCTCCTCTCCAGGCTAAACATACCCAGCTCCTTCAGCCTTGCCTCATAGCACTTAGTCTCCAGACCCTTCACCATCTTTGTTGCCCTCCTCTGGACATGTTCCAGCTTGTCTGTATCCTTAAATTGTGATGCCCAAAACTGAACACAGTACTCTAGGTACACACAGAACATGGGACATAAATTGTTGAAACAAATACATTGTCCCCATGAAGCTGGAGGTTTGACTCAGGGTTGTTAATCACACAGGCAGAGGTTGATCTCAGAACCATACTCTGAGCTCTTTCTCATGTGGGTTTGTCATTTGGATACCCCCACATGGGACCAGCTCTCAGCAGCTCCCACATGGGTGGAAGTCTGTCTAAAAGGCATCTTTGTGTGCAGGGACTTTTAAGGGTCTGTGCCTTGTCTTGAAGTCTCAGTGTTCACACCAGAAGCTCACATTGTTGCTCATGGGAAGTGGGGAGACCGTTGCCAGAGTACAAGCAGTCTCCTGAACACACACTGCCAGGAATGCTTGAACCTGCCTTCTTTCTCTGAGCCCAAGCAGGAAGTATCTGTTTGGAAGACACCAGTCCTGCTTCAGGGATACAAGACTCAGGGGGGAATCTTTATCCAGGACCTGCCATTTTTGCTCTCTCGTGCCCCAGCAGCCTTGTTCCTTTTTGGATTGAAGCTGAGTTTTTTGTCTGCTCTGCCACTTCGCCCTCCAGAGGGTGCATGCCCCAGAAATAATTTAGGACTTTTCTCCAGGCAGAGGAATTCGACCCAGCTGAGTTTGAAGATTATGATGACAGTACAGAACTGTTTGAGGACATGCGGCCAAGCCCGGGTGTGACTCGCACCTACCCTTCGTCCTGCAGAGTGTTCTTCCCATACCAGGTAACGGTTCATCTCTTTTCCTGGACCTGAACTGCTTCTTGTAGTGTGTCTTTTGCATAGCAGCTGATGGTTCTGAAGCACCGATACAGTCTCTGGGTGGTTCCAGAGGCTGAAGGAGGATTCAGAATTTTAGGGTATGGCCCCTCAAGCGTGGTCAGCAAATGCCTTGATTTCAAGAGAGGCAGGAACCAGAGGCAGTGGTTTCCTCATCCTTCTTGGGAGTCACACGCTTATTCCTACCCCAGCCTTCCTCCACACACACCAGCACTCACTTGCACCCCTTACTTGGAGACTCCCCCTGCTTTGTGGTTGGGAAGATCAGAATACCAGAGGATCTCTTTGAGCTGCTCAGCCCTGGTGATTTCACAGTTTAGCTGCCCTCTAGCAGGGGCAGTTCTGGGATGGTTGTGGGAGGAAGGAGCTTTGCTGACCTTGTGATATGACTGGCTGTGTGGTGTGCCTTCTTGCCCAACAGGCCTGCCAGTCTGATGAGCTGACCATTGTCCAGGGAGAGGAGCTGGAGGTCATAGAAGATGGTGACGTGGAGGAATGGGTCAAGGTTAGTGCAAGGAAGCTGAACCTGCTTTCTCTCTATAGTGGGACTCCAGGAACCATGCTGGAAAGCCCCGTTCTGTGCTGACACAAACTAGATGGCCCCATGATGGCATCTTGAGGACTACAAGGCTCGTGGCAGATGTTTGGTCCCATCTTTGGCAGTGGCGTTCATGGTAAGGAGCAAACTGAACGTCCACATAGTCTGGACCAGAGAGAACATGTAGTTCAGGAACCTCAGGAGTCACTTGGCTCCTTGCAGTCGGACCGTTTAAGAACACAATAAGAGCCCTGCTGGATCAGAGCAGTGGTCCATCTAGTCCAGCCTCCTGTCTCACACAATGGCCAACCAGTTCCTCTGGAGGGCCAACAACAGGACATAGAGGCTGATGCCTTCCCCTAATAATATCAGAAGAGCCTTGCTGGATCAGACCTGTGGTCCATCTAGGCCAACCTCATGTCTCACACAGTGGCCAACCAGTTCCGCTGGATGGCAAACAACAGAACGTGGAGATGGCATGGCCTTGCCATGATGTTGCCTTCAGGCACTGGGATTCAGAAGCTGACTTCATGTGAATGTGAGGTTCCCCTCAGTCACTGTGACTAGTAGTCACTGATATGCCTGTCCTCCATGGATCTATCTAATTCCCCTTTAAAGCAGTTTATGCCTGTGGCACTGTGACTCAGTGCAATTGCAGTCGCTGCCCTTCCCACCTGTGATATAAAGGTCCTGCCAATCAGTTGATCGGCGGGCCCTTTCACTGGTTCAAGAAGGGCAGCGGCTGCTTCTGGGCGCCCTCCTGCACAATTTAAACTGCACAGGAGGGAAGGGGCAATCCCTTCCTTCCCAGCTTTTGCCCTGGATCCTCAGAAGGAGGAGAGAAAGGGTGGCAGGGCAGAAAGTTGGGCAGGGGACTGTCAGCCTAGAGCGCCATGAAGCCTGGCACTGGCCCTGACCCTGGGGCTGTGTGTCCTCTGGTAGCACTCACTGTGTAAAGATGTATTTCCTTTTGTCCATCCTGAATCTACTGCCCCTCAGCTTCATAGGATTGCCTTTGAGTTCTAGTATTAGGGAAAGGGAGAAAAAAAATTCTCTTTGTCAGCTCTCCACCCGGTGCATAATTTTATAACCCCCCATTACTTGTCTTGGTTTTAAACTGAGAAGTCCTAGCCTGTTTTCGCACACAACTTACCTCGCAGTCACAATCCTGTTCCCTCCGCAGTGTCTGTCGGATTTCCCACCATCTGCGCCGAAGTTACAGGAAGTGCCGCGGCTTTTGCGTAGCAAACGTAAACTGTGTTTTAGCGGTTTACGTTTGCTATGCAAAAGCCGCGGCATTTCCTGTAACTTCAGCGCAGATGGTGGGAAATCCGACCAGACGCTGCGAACAGGATTGTGACTGCGAGGTGAGCTGTGTGTGAAAACAGTCCTAGATTCTTCGGCCTTGCCTCATAGAGAAGGCATTCCAATCCCCAGTCATCTTGGTTGCCCTCTTTGGTACTTTTTTCAGTTCTGCAATGTCCTTTTTGAGATATGGTGACCAGAAATGCCCAGAGTTTGGGCAGCTGGTCTTAGTATGGCAATCCTGCAAGCTTCTTTAAAGGCTTCTCTCACCTGCTTTCAGGCACGCAACCGGACAGGACAGGTTGGCTACGTCCCTGAGAAATACCTCCTCTTTCTGGATTCCGTGAGCAGAACCTGTGTAGTCCCAGATGGGGGCAACAAGCAAAGCTCTTCAGAGAGGGAGAAGGAGTTGACAGACCTCATGCTGGAGCCTGGAGGTGCGTCTTGGTGACAATGCAGAACTGCTACGTGTGCGTGGAGGCTGGAAGAACTAACCCCAGTGGGTTTTCTTTTTCTGCCCATGTCTTTGCCTCGTGGTCAGAATCTGCCACTAGAAACAGCTGTCCGTGCTTGTGCCTGAAGGATGTGGGGTGGTCTCAAGCACTCCTGCATTTTAACTTCGGCTGTGCCCTCTCCATTTGCAGCCTGGTTGGTCCGGGCCCTCTATGACTATGAGGGGCAGAGCCCGGAGGAGCTCAGCTTCCCAGAGGGAGCCATCATCCGAGTGCTGCCCCGGGAGGAGGGGACTATTGACGATGGCTTCTGGAAAGGGGACTTCAATGGGAGAGTCGGTGTCTTCCCATCCTTGGTGGTGCACGAAATCATGGGCGCTCCCAGGGGAGCTGAGCAGGTGAGTCCCAACTGGAACCTGTTTCTTTCTCTCCACTAGGGAAGAGCCTGGTCTGGGTTGCTGGGAGAGCCGGGTGTCAGGAACCTAGCATCTTGTTAACCTCAGGGGTCATTAATGCTCTCCCCACTGTTGAGTGTGAAGCCTTTGACAAGCCTTATCTCTCCCCCCAAGAGCACTTCAAAAGTGGAGTGCAACTCCGGTGCTCCTTCCATGTCACCCCAACCTCCTCCATTCCAAGCTGAAGAGAAGACCTGGTCTTAGCCCATGGATTGGGTTAAGGCTAAATTTTCCACTAACTGACAGGGGGGCAATTGTCACCAGTTTCTCTGATTCGCACCTTGTGCCATTCTGGAGGACCCCACCCCCCTCGTTCTGCTGGTACCACCTTCTGGCACTTTATTTGCAGGCCTTCCTTAAGGCATTATTCAGAGAAACGTTTTTAAGGACCTCTACAGAGCAAATCTCGTCCACGAGAGCGGAGCGGTACCATTAGCGTAAAGCAAAATTGGAGTATTGCAATTGGCCAAACAAGGGGAATGACAAAGCTCATTAAAGAAAGGCAAAAGATCATTCATATACAGATTGAACAAAAATAGGGCCAAAAGGCAGCCCTGCCTAAGCTCTTCATTAAGGTGAAATGACTCCGTTGGGGCACCATCCATAGCCACAGCAGACCTGAGCTGTGAAGTCTGCATGAAATTGCTACATGAGCCGTAACAGCCTTTTATCAATCATGGTGCATCACAGCTTTCCCAAGAGATCTCTATAGTGCAGGGGTGGCCAAACTGACTCTCGAAGCCCCTGTCGCCCCATCAGCTGGCCTGGAGAAGGCGTATCTCTCTTTAAATCCTTTGCCAAGCCAACCAGTGGCTTGGAGAATGCATTTAAAATTAAAGTTGCTTTCTTTTCACCTCTCTCTTCCTCCTCCCTCCCCATCTATTTTCCTTTCTTCCTGTTCTCTTTTGATAAGCCTGAGCTTTTTGTCAAACCATGTACCAGAATTCTGGGGAGCCAGGGGTCTATTAAAAGGCATATCAGCCATGAGTACAAGGGCTTAAAGAGGGACAGTAGCCTGTACAACATCAGACCCAAGTACCGATCTCCTAAAAGATAACACTTCTGGGGCGGCCATCATATCTTGGGCTTGGCAGAGAAGAGAGTTCCACAAGTCAGCTTCCTGTTGTTGGTAGTTTCTTACCATTTGGCGAGCTGGAGGAGTGAATCAGGGTCCTCACCTGCAGAACTTACTTCAGAGTCCCAGTGATCCTCTGAAGGAGAACAGTTATCTGGATTCTTCCTAACAGCAGGCTTCTCAGAAGTTCCCTTCACTGGCTTTGAGAGCAGCCTGTGTTTCTGTTCCAGGACTTGCCTTCCCCCTCGCCTCCAGCTGGCTCCCCTCCAGTCCTTGACCCGACAGTAGCATCTCCTGCAGAAGCGCTGCTTGGTGGTGAGTAACTGGAGAAGTCAACTAGGCCTCAGATTCAGCAGGAGCTCACAGGAGCACAGCTCCTGAACCTTTCTGATGGTTCCTCCTCTTCCTCCCCACTTATCTTGTCCATTGAATAGTAGGATCTCCTGGATTAGGAGAGTGAGCAGCCAGCCAGCCACCAGAGGCTTTGCCACGCCCCCAGCAGCCTTCATTAACTTGGAGAAGCCCTCACCACCCTTTCTCCGCTTATGTGATTTTGGGCAGTGAGTGGCTTGGTGGCCTTTTGACTGGGGGGAGGGGCCAAGGAGAGCCCCAGATGAGCGAGGCCTGCTTGGACTAGCTGGATCTCTAGCCACCCCAAGCAGGCCTCGCTCACCCAGGGCTCACATTTCTTGCATCAGCTTGCTTTGGGGTGGGGTGGGCATATGTTAATAAGTTAGGTTAATGAGCTCCGCCACCTATTTTTCTACAAAACAACTCCTGAAGTCAACCCTCTTAATTCCTCAAAAGATGGTCTCTGGAACAGGCAGGCTGTGCTCAAGGGGAGGGAGACTGGGCTGCAGATCCCTTGCATGGCTCAAAAGGTGCTATACAGTGCAATTGAAATCAGAGGCCCTGAATGTGTATGTTAACACGTATTTAAGGGCAGGGTATACTGGAGCTGCTGTGGGATGGTGAAATCTGTAATTGAAAAGGTTGGGGGGTGCTTTGCAGGGCATTGGAAGGAGGGCTCAGGCACTGCTGTGTTTATGTGTTTTGTATTTTAGGTGGCTGGCGAGGAAACACAGCCAGTGGGCACAGTTCCCCTGACCCAAATGCACCTCGTATTCGCCCAGTAAGTTCTTGCCCCATATAGCTTGGATAAAAATGGTAAAGGTAGTCCCCTGTGCAAGCACCAGTCGTTTTCGACTCTAGGGTGACGTTGTTTTCACAACGTTTTCACGACAGACTTTTTACAGGGTGGTTTGCCATTGCCTTCCCCAGTCTTTTACACTTCCCCCCCAACAAGCTGGGGACTCATTTGACCGACCTCGGAAAGATGGAAGGCTGAGTCAACCTGGAGCCGGCTACCTGAACCAGCTTTCGCTGGGATTGAACTCAGGTCGTGAGCAGAGGGCTCCGACTGCAGTACTGCAGCTTTACCACTCTGCGCCACGGGGCTTTTTAGCTTGGATAGGATGGCTCCTAGTCTTTGATTCCTGCTTCCCCTCGAACATAGCCTAAAAACTTCCTTAGCACCATAGCTAGTGTCCCTTGCAGTACTCAGGAAAGTGTGTCTGTGTGTTTGTGTTCACATGTAAACATCCCAGAATCTGCTACCTGAACCAGCTTTCGCTGGGATTGAACTCAGGTCGTGAGCAGAGGCTCCGACTGCAGTACTGCAGCTTTACCACTCTGCGCCACGGGGATCTTTAGCTTGGATAGGATGACTCCTAGTCTTTGATTCCTGCTTCCCCTCAAACATAGCCTAAAAACTTCCTTAGCACTGTAGCTAGTGTCCTTTGCAGTACTCAGGAAAGTGTGTTTTAAAGCTGGAAAAAGTGTGTCTGTGTGTTTGTGTTCACATGTAAACATCCCAGAATCTGCTAGATGTTGATCTCCACTCTGACCAGTTGAAATTATTATTATTTGTTTATTTAATATGGGATAGACGTAATAGTTTAATATGGGATAGACATAGTTTAGGGATTGTTTAATATGGGATAGACAGAAACTGTGGCATTTCTTTTTTTCCAAAAATCTAAAATCATTGCTGTAAATTGAAAGCAGCAACTAGAGAAGAAAATGTGCCTGTTGGCATTTTGGCCCCCCAAAAGAGAAAATGAACAACTGCTGGATTTTATGACCAAGTCAATCTTGCTTGATCTTGTTTTGTACAAGACATGGAAATATAGATGACGGTGGTGAAAACACAAGTTTTGCCGCAGCCCAGAAAGTACTGGGCCCTTTTTGCCATGACATGACACCCATTATCAGTCTCCAGTAAATCCTGCATTGGAGAAAAAGGATAAAACCAGGGCAGTTCTTTGTGAGCCAAAGCAACGGATGCAAACGGAAAGGACATGATGGTGAAGGGAACTCCAGGGACTGTATAGAGACAACATGTACCTGTGTTTCCTTCCATTCTCCTTACTGTCGTTAGAATTTGAATTTGAACAGAGATGTCTTTGGGAGTAAGTGGTAATGTGCCCTGGCAATGATCGGGGATTATTATTTACCTCCCCACAAAAAAGATGAGATTGGCTTAAAGTAGACATTGAGTGCAATTAGTCTGCCATTCTGTTTATCTCTCTGTTCCCAGAAGGCAGATAGTTCTTCTATCCCATTTTGAAATCACACGGTTGCGTGACCACGGCATAGGAAGAGTTGCCCTGCCATGGGAATGAACCACACACTTCCGTTCACTCAGCCGCGGCTTATAGGGGGAGGGAGTGGCATTTGGACTAAAATTTGCTCAGTCTCCCGTTTTATGCTGAACAATGAAGTCATCCCTCTGCACTGTGACACCTCAGTACAGATGGGAAGTATCCTTCCGCCAGATGCTCTGCACTTTCCCTAGAACCACACCTCTTATTTTGGGATGAAGGTTTGCAGAGGGCCCTGGATCTTTGTGTGGTGAGCCATCTGCATTTTATTTCTTTTTAATTACCAGCTTTGCACATGAAGGAAAAGGGGAAAGGACGAATCCCTGGTGAGCCTTGTGAGGATGTAGCCCCTCTCTTCATCTGTATAAAAACTATCTTGCCCAACCACCCCTGTGACTCCAGCCCCCTGGGTGCTCAGACCCCGCATTAAGCCAGGCTGTGCATCTGAAAGGCAGGTGGTGTGGCTGATGTTCCAGTTGCAGCAAAAGCCCCTGCTTGGTGAGCCCCCAGTGGGGGTGGAGTGTTGCAGCAGGAAGTGTTCTCAGAGTTGCCAGTGCCTTCCTGTGATTTGGGATGGGCCCTGTGGCACAGAGTGATAAGCTGCAGTACTGCAGTCCAAGCTCTGCTCATGACCTGAGTTTGATCCCAGTGGAAGCCAGGTTCAGGTAGCCGGCTCAAGGTTGATTCAGCCTTCCATCCTCCCAAGGTTGGCAAAATGAGTACCCAGCTTGCTGGGGGGAAAGTGTAGATGACTGGAAGAAGGCAATGGCAAACCACCCTGTAAAAAGTCTGCCATGAAAATGTGATATGACACCCCAGAGTCAGAGACGACTGGTGCTTGCACAGGGGACTCCTTTACTTATCCCCCACAGATGGGAAAATGGAGGCTTCTGAGCATCCTTTTTTGATTCTTTTCACCACTGCTGGAGAAAATGCAGCCAGATCAGGCATTGCACACAGTTATGTGATTCTTTCCTCTGTATTTTGGGTTTTTTTTACCAGAGCAATTTTGCAGACCGCATATCCATGGGCCAAAGTAAAGGTGATGGTGTCCTCATGGCAGTCTGTGGCACAGAGCTTTCTCCTCCGCCTCCCTCTCCCCAGCACCTTTTCAAATGTCTGAAGAGCCGTGGACCTGCAGCAGGAGGGAAAGCTTCATGCTGTAGTCCCAATCAGTATTGGACCATCAGGGCCCTTTAAAATGGTGATGCGTCCTCATGGGGGCCATGAGTTTGCCATCGCATTTCGTCTGGCCTTGAGCAGAACAAGACTGGGCAGGGAAACGCTGCTGAAACTTTGCCCTTCTGGGGGTTTCTCGGCCTTTTCTTCTATGGGGTTGTTCCCTCAGGAAGAAAAGGAGAGGAAAGAAACTCCCTGCAAAGGCTAATTTGGCCTCTACCAGCAGAATACAGGAGCAGCTTCCTGTTCCATCTCTTCCAGTCCTGCCCTACTGACCTTGTGCCCTGTTTCTCACGTCCACCCATGTCACCACCTCTGCCTTTCCTTCTTTCAGGTTCGGGCTCCCCCACCTCCACCAATGAAGGCCCCGGAAGCTGACTCATCGCCTGGCTGTGGTTAACTCTGCTGAGCTCCCAGAGGAGGCCTGACCACTTAAGACAGCTTTGGGTCCTTGGGTGCCATAGTAACTCCATATCCAGCCGTTTCTTCTAAGGAGACCTCTTGGGCGCTCTGCTGTGTGGCCACTCTGCAGCCTCATTCCAGGCTCTTGCCAAGCAGGCAGGATGAAGGTGGGATGAGGGTGCCAAAAGGCACATTGCCTGCACAATAACCCTCTCCCCAGCAGCCCTGGGGTACTGCTTCTGTGGCACACGAGGATGTGCACGAAGAGTGTCTCTGCTTGCACTGTTAGCGAGTCCTGCAGGCAGCACCCCCTGTCCTGCTCCCAAGAGTCTCCCTGGACTCCTAGCTGAGGCTGTGCAAGCGTTTTCCTTCTCTGGGGCGGGAGCTGGTCTCTCCCTCAGCCTTCGATGCTGCTAGCTACTGTCACCTCTGTCCACCCTTGGCCTTTGCGGGGCCACCGGTGTGCCTTTTCCCATCAGAACGCAGACAGCATATGAAACGCCCTTTCTCTCGTTCAGCCGTTAGCTCTCTGCAGCCCCCTGCGGAGCAAGCTGCCTCCTGTGTTGTGTTGTAGAGGGAGAGGGGATTGCCACGTTGTCCGTTGCCCAATAAAAGAGACCTCACTCAAACCGTGTCTTCAGCAGCTTTAATGGGTTTCGTTTTGGTTTGCTTACACGGTGGTTCAATATGGAAAGAGATGAGGGAGGAGGAAAAGAAGGGGGCCTCGGCTGGTGGCTTACCAGGGCCTCCACTGGAGCGTGGGGTGCTGGGCAGGACTGGAGAAGGGGGGAGGCCTCTGGGGAGCTTTTAATAGGCCACTTGCCAAAGCTGGGGAGCTGCAGGTCTCCATCCTTGGGAATAAAAGCCCCTCTGCACAAGACTCTCCACTCGGAGGCTGCCAGGAACAGGCCCCTCCCCTTGCTTGGGACCCTCTTCAGACTCCCAAGCTGAGCATGTAGGTGGGGTGTTCAGAGCCAGGTGCTCCTTGGCTGCCCCCAGGGGGTGAGGGTGGGGGGGTGGGGTATGGCTAACATCCTTTTCTGGAGCGTGCCTTTAATTGCAGTCTGGAGGAAGGGCCCTTCCTATACTAGCAGATGCCAGACCTGAAGAAGACAACGACATTGGATTTATATCCTGCCCTCCACTCCGAATCTCAGAGTGGCTCGCAATCTCCTTTCCCTTCCTCCCCCACAACAGACACCCTGTGAGGTGGGTGGGACTGAGAGGACTCTCACAGCAGCTGCCCTTTCAAGGACAACCTCTGCCAGAGCTATGGCTGACCCAAGGCCGTTCCAGCAGCTGCAAGTGGAGGAGTGGGGAATCAAACCCGGTTCTCCCAGATAAGAGTCCGCACACTTCACCACTACACCAAACTGGCTCTTGCACAATAAGCAACTGCGGTGCCCAGGTTGGAATCACAGCTCTGCCCGTGTCTTTGGGCAGAAGTTGGCAATGTCCTGACTCATCCTCTGTTCCCAAAGCCAGGCTTCTACTGCCAGCCCAGCACAGCCCGGGCTGGGAGTGGAGGCACTGCGGGTACTCAACCTTGATCATCCGAGGCTAGTTAGAACTACAGGCCGGGAAAGGCAGAAGTGCATCCTGTAGCCGAACACTCACTCCACCTGCACTGGCCGACTTCTCTAAGCAGCAGCTGTGTTCCTAATGCTGAATAGTTGACTCAGCCTGGCTGGCATGCAGGAGAATGTTGCAGAAGTGGCAGCACAGAGGCAGCTTTGCCTTCACAATGTGGCCACACCACTGCAGGGCCAGTCACCCAGGAGTGCCCTAAAAGGGAATGGGGTGGCTGGCCGGAGGATACAGAGTGGCGGCAGTGGTGGCAAGGAATCTAAATGGCTTTCCTGTGCCAGGATGTCAGACCTTCAGTATCTGGGATGCTTCCTAGCACAATATGTTGCGCTGATGTGGGCCTTAGCAAGACTGAGTGGGGAAGGTGGGCCTTCCAGTCCTGCTGGGGCAGTGAAATGGGGGGGGGGGGCCTGAAATGAGGTTCTTGACAAGATTTTTTTTTTAAGCAACACATCCTTGTGCCATTGTGGTGATGCCAAGTGCACCAGAGCTCTTCTGGGCCAGGCGTTGCCTTCTGCGGATCCAGCGGTCTCCTTCTGGGCAGCCTGGAGTAGGCTCCTGATGCATCTCTTTGCATGGCAGCCTTAACCTGGAGCAGCTTCCATCTGGAAGAGGAAACGGGGAGGGGGGGGAGGCCAAAAGAGGTCATGGACAGAATTGGATGCAGAAGTGCTTCTTATGCTATCAGTGCCAGCCGTGTCACAGTTCCATCTTGGGCAGTGTCAGCATACCCATTAGACGACCTTAGGCTGTCGCCTAGGATGTGGCCCTTGGTGGGGCACCGAATTGGACACCCCCCCACACATGATCAGTAGCCACCACAACAGGTCAAAAGCTGGGAGGGTAGGAGCTTCCCTCCTGGGAGATTCAAATTGCGCAGGTGCAGCTGCTGCCCTTCTCACACCAGTGAAAGGGCCCGCAATCAGCTGGGCCTTTACATCACACATGGGAAGGGCAGCAGCTGCTTCTGGGCACTCCCCCATTCTTGCTCACTCACTCCGCCCCCCCCCCCCCACTGCTGCGACAGTCTCCACCTCCAGAGGGGCTGGGGCCACCCTCCCACACACACATGGTGGCAGCGGCGGGAGGAGCGAGCGAGGAAGAGGGAGTGCCCAGGAGCAGTCGCTGCCCTTCCCACCTGTGATATAAAGGTCCTGCCAATCAGTTGATCAGCAGGCCCTTTCACTGGTGCAAGAAGGGCAGCGGCTGCTTCTAGGCGCCCTCCTGCACAATTTAAACTGCACAGGAGGGAAGGGGCAATCCCTTCCCAGCTTTTGCCCTGGATCCTCAGAAGAAGGAGAGAAAGGGTGGCAGTGCAGATAGTTGGGCAGGGGACTGTCAGCCTAGAGCACCAAGAAGCCTGGCACTGGCCCTGACCCTGGGGCTGTGTGTCCTCAAAATGCATGTTGTACGTTTGCCTGCATGTAAAAGCATATTTCCTCTTCATTTCCACCAATCCAAGATATAAAACTCAGCCTCTAATTTAACCAGTGCTTTGGAGAACCCTATTATGGCCACCTCTGAGCAAGTACAGAGAGCAGAGCTTCCAACTATTTCAGCTTCCTCACCCCCAACCACCATGTGCATGTCTTTAGTATACAGATACAGTCAATAGTATACAGATCTGAGTCACAGTCTGCTTTCTTAAACAGGAAAGAAACTTCATTGCTAGAGGACAATTTGTTGCCATTGGCTCTATGGCTGTCTTACGCGACTGTGTGTCTGCTTGCCGTGGCTGTTGCATGGAATCAACTGTTATTATATTCTTTTGTTTTTTAACAGTCTGTGTTGTTAGCTGCCTTGGGTACCCTTGTGGGAAAGTAGAAGAAGAAGAAGATATTGGATTTATATCCTGCCCTCCACTCCAAAGAGTCTCAGAGCGGCTCACAATCTCCTCTACCTTCCTCCCCCACAACAGACACCCTGTGAGGTGGGTGGGGCTGGAGAGGGCTCTCACAGCAGCTGCCCTTTCAAGGACAACCTCTGCCAGAGCTATGGCTGACCCAAGGCCATGCTAGCAGGTGCAAGTGGAGGAGTGGGGAATCAAACCCGGTTCTCCCAGATAAGAGTCCGCACACTTAACCACTACACCAAACTGGCTCTCCATATAAAGTGGCATATAACTTTTAACTAACTAAACCAGCTTGGTGGTTGAATTTTACTGACACGGGAGGAAAAATCCCCTGTGAACCAACCCACAAAGTTAGGAGACAGCTTGGGTTGCTAATAGAGTCCAGAGTGAGGCCGCCTCTTGAAACACCTGAATCTGCCTGACGCTGAGTCAGATCACTGGCCCATCAAAGTCAGTATTGTCAACACAGACTGGCAGAGAATGTGTTCTTATTCAAAGCCTTTACTTGGGGGAAGCTCTGGGGCAGATGTGGGCACAAAGTATGTTGGGGAGTAAGAGCAGAGCTAGACTGGAGGATACTAGAAACATAGGAATATAGGGCTGGGTGGGTCATCTAGTCCAAGCCCCTGTTCAATGCAGGGCATTTCCAACTACCTCTCCCCTACTCCCCCAGTGACCCCTGCTGTGTGTCCAAAGGAAGGAAAAATACTTCCAGGACCTCTGGGCCAATCTAGCCTGGAGGAAAATTCCTTCCTGCCCCCAAAGTGATTATCAGCCTTACCCTGGACATGCAAGAAAGGGCCAAGAGAGCTGAGCACTGGCTCATCCCTTCCTGCTCTTGCTCTCACTATCTGCCTAAGTTCACAGAATCAGCACGGCTGTCAGATGGCCATCTCCAATGATGGAGAGCCGACCACCTGAGGAAGCCAGTTCCACTCCTGAGGAATTTGCTTGCCCCTCAGAGTAACTGGGATCAGGGAGCTCTGAGGTCCAATATTGAGCATGTGGAAGCATTGTGTGACAAACCATTCATGTCCTGAGAGCAGAGGGAATCCCAATTTGCATGCCCAAGGTTGCCTATCAGCAGCCCCCACCCACCACTGCCACAACAAAGCCCAAAGCAAATTATTTGGGCACCAGATCCCCCACGGTCAGTCCCCGCTGGTGAGACTTGACAGCAAGAGCGTGGCACTTACGTCACACAGATACTCCTGGGTCTTGCACCGTCAAGCTCTGCTCCTGGGGGAATACGGATGAGAAAGAGAAGCAGAGAAAAGATCGCATTGGCAGTTGTCATGAAAAGGAGGCCCTGAACAGATATGCTCCAAGAATGAGAGAGGGCATCCTAAGTTTGAGTCCAGTGGCACCCCTAAGACCAACCAAGTTTAATTCTAGGTATAAGCTTTCGTGTGCATGCACAGTTATATCCAGAATTAAACTTGGTTGGTCTCAGAGGTGCCACTGAACTCAACCTTTGTTTTATTGCTTCAGACCATCACAGCGACCCATCTGAATCTATCTTCATAGAGGGCATCCTAGTCACTCTGCCAGGACCTCCACCTCCTTAGGACTGGATGGGCTACAAGGAAGCTGCTGCGAGATCTTTTGCTTTGCTAACTTACTGGGGTGGTAGGTGGTATGCTGCCCAGAGGGGAAGAAGGATGTGCTGCGACAGAATGGTGAGGCACCAGTGCTGGAAGAGAAAATGTGTTCATCATCTTTGTTTTTCCTAAGCTCTAGGAAGCCTTGAAAAGGCTTGATAATCAGGAGTTAATTAGTTCCCTCCCCTCTGCTGTGGCATTATGAGGCAGATAAGGGCTTAGAGCGCCAAAGCAATCCGGAAATTGAGGCCAGGCAGGGTAGCTGAATGATGGGCCAATTTGCATGACAAAACTTTAAGCCATGTGGCCAGCCCTACCAGGTAGCAGGGCAAAGCTCAGCTCAAAAGATTTGGAGTAATATTAAAAAGCCCTCAAAAGGGGGAGGAGCACGAAAAAGATATTTCTGTTTCAGGCACTGAAATAACTCGGTAAATGTCCCTCACACACTAAGCGACTTCTGTCAAAGAAAGGAAGTTCAGCTGGTTTGACAAGATGAATTTGTTTTAGCTATTTCATAATATTCTGTCAGGACCAGCAAGCGATCAATTTCACACAATAATTATGTGTCAGATACTTGCGCCTTATTTTGCATAGTATACACTTATTCTTAATTTCTTTAAAGACTAAAAATGTATTTTTGCCCTCAGTTTTTGTGAGTCAGATCTCTCTTCAGCCTGCTGGAACACATTTTTGTTACTCTTTAAGAGGCCACTGGACACCTGTTGAATTTTACCACAACAAACTAACACGGCTACTTCTCTTTTTAATTTCTGCCATTTCAGATATAGACTTTATACATCTAACACACACACTTCTTTAGCCATCTAGTAACACAATTGTTGTGATTCCTAAGATGGTGGTGTGATCCTCTGATGCTGAATGGCACCTTGTAGATTTGAACAACTTTTAGACAAACTTCCTTCTGAAAAGTGCTTCCTCTGTCCTTTTGACCTTCATTGAATTCTTTCTCATACTTTATCCCAATGACTAATGCATAGTCCTGCCTGCCAGCCTTCAGTTCAACTTGCTATCTTTTAACATCCCTACTGCCTGCAATCTGTTTTGGGTATTCCCTTTTCAGTTGTATCCTTATATGTTTGTACTTTTGGAGGTGGGGTATATTGTATTTCTTTTATATGTGCATGTTAGTGTGTGTGTGAACACGCGCCTGGAAGTCATGTCGACCTCTGGTGACTGACCCCTATCAAGGGTCTGGAGGATATTCAGAGAGGTGGCTGAAACTCTCTGCTGGTATTCCAAGGAGGTCTCCCATCCAAGTACTTGCCAGAGTTGGCCCTGCTTACCTTCCAGTATCTAACTAGATTGGGCTTGCCTGGGCTATCCAGGTCAGGACATGTTTGTACATTCAAGAAATTTAACATCTCTGACATTTGATACTGGGGAATCTATGATCTTATCATAACCCTAATATTCTTCTCTGACTTCTCTGCTCTGGCAAATCCCTGCACTTTTATCTCTTCCTGCTTTTCTTTCCCTCCTTTTTTTTATTAAACCTTGCTAATTATCTGTAGTTAACTTTGCTCTCAGAGTTCATTTCCCAACAGACACTAGTAATTATCCAATGACTGTTTATCTTCTTCTCCCCCTCTCAAGAGAACTTGCGAGATAAAATCCATGGCTCATTCAGTGGCATCTAAACTCTGGGTGGATTTGAACAAGCTGTTTGGATTGATACCAGACCAATACTCAGTGAATCAGTGTTTTCTACTTTTCATGTGTATTACTCCAAAATCAAGTGCAAAGAAAGAAAAATGAGAACTAAGAACAAGAGAATATAATAGTATCTACCTGTTGTTGTATGTTTAGTATTCTATTGACCTCATTTCCAGATAGATCTAGACTAGATCTTCCTCGAAGAACTTTACTCCTTTCATTTCCTGATATGTCTTTAGATGCCCTTTGAACACCCACATTCTCAGAAGAATGAGCTTTCTTAGCCAGCTTCTCCATCTTGTCCAGGTCTTCTGAGACAAACAGCTCTGCAGGACACAAAAACTTTTGGTCACATGTGTTGCTTGTGGCAGTACCTAGGAGGTCTACCTCTTGCAGTGAGCCTGACTTAGGGTGTTTTTTCCTCTCCAGTCCATTCTTGGGAACATCTAAATTGATTGCTGGATTCAAGAGATTCTTTCCTTGAGTGGACTCATCTTTACAGGCTTCCTTTGGTTCTCTGTCACTCTGAGCACCTGCAGCCTCCTGGAATCCTCCATCCTGAAGATGATCCATGGGAACTATTCCGTTCAGAGACCCCTCCCGAGTCTCATGGTCTAAATCACCAGAGCCAAGATCTTGCTTGCTATCAGGAAGGGTCTCTTCCTTTGATTCATGGGAAGCAGGTTTCTTCCCAATATGGGTGACATGGAATCTAGGATGAAAAAAATAAAAGCCAGAACAATCTACAGGTCATCCTATAAGGACCTTCATCAATTAGGGTTGCTAGTCTCCTGAGAATCAGATGCACAAGCAACCTAGAGACCCATCTACGCAGTCCACTTTCCCCGGGTACGCCCCTTGGCTTGGGTCAACAGATATGGTCTGAGAATTCTGTGCTTCCTGGGTATGTTTGCACCCAGTTCAGATCAGAGATGGGCTTTAAGCCCCCGGCTCCTGCTTCATTTTTTAAATGTAAAACACTCCCAGGGAGCTCTTTGAATAAACCTAATATGTACTGCGTATATGTTTCCACAAGATGGGAAGCAACAGCTCCCCCGGGGTCATTTCAGATCAAGAAAATGGAGTGGAGGAAGGTTTAAATCCCTTCTCTCCACATGCTACGGTTCTGATTGGAATTGGCTTCACTCCTTGGCAGTTATGAGGGGTACATTCAGGCCTTTTTTTTTTTAGCAGGAACGCACAGGAACACAGTTCCGGTTGGCTTGGTGTCAGAGGGTGTGTCCTAATATGCAAATGAGTCCCTGCTGGGTTTTTTCTACAAAAAAGCCTTGTGTGAAACAATGGTGATGTCAGGGGGTGTGGCCTAATATGCAAAGTAGTTCCTGCTGGGCTTTTTCCACAAAAAGGCCCCGGCGTACATTTATAGATTTACTTCATTCAGAACAAATCTGCCTCTGTCTCTTAGGTAAGATCAACATGATTGTACACATCCTCCTGGAGTGTCCTTTGTATGCTAATCTGAGGTGGTGTTATATTTCATTGTGTTTGCATAGTATATTACTATGACTTAGTTACATAGCTACTTGCTGACAGGGACCCAAAAAGAACTCTAGGAGTTACATTTTTTTTCTCCCTCTGTCTATTATAAATGATTAACAACAACTACTCACTGCTCAAGATCAACTTATCATAGAGTTTTTATTAGATAGAAGGAAAGGAAATGATCTGAATTGGATCTATGCCCACTTGGGGAGCATGGAACACCCAGACTGTGTCAGTCAACCCTACCCAAGGAAAGACCCAGGAAAAATGTAATAGATAGTCAGGACCATAAGAACTCAGAGATGGTGCTGGACCAAGTATTTAATTCGAAATTAAGGGAGAGGAAGATCTTGGTCACCTGCTTCTACTGACCTCCAATGAGATTGACTGTTGTCTTTTTCAGGGATTCCCTAATAGATTTATTATGCTGACTACCTTTCAGTTGCACTTCACCAGATGAGACATTAAAATACTAAGACAGGATTCAAGCTTTAGAATGGGGAGAGAAGGCCGGGACTGTGGAAAATACCTTAGTTTCCTTACCACTGCCTCCTCATCCTGAGCTTCAACTCCTACCCCTGGAGACCCTGAGAAAGGAGCCGAAAGTATAAAATATTGAGTTGAGGTGTGAGACCTGGCAATCCTGCCTGCCGTAGTTTGACCACCATTCTCATCTGGTTGGTTTCATCTTTTTTAAAAAACCAAACACTTTTATTCCATTTTCTCATAAAGTGAGCTCTGAATCATGGAAGCTTCAACTAGCATAAATCAAATTAGCCTCCAGGTTGCCACCAGACACCTATTTCATCTTCCTCAATGAGGTAAAATGACATACAGACCACCCTCCAAACAGCCATTTTCTTCAGGGGAACATATCTGTGTGGTCTTGAGATGAGCCATAATTCCAGGAGATCCCCAGACTCCACCTGCAGGTTGGCATCTTTACTAGTTCCCCAGTGTCACATCTGTCTACAAAAAGGGCACATTCATGACAGGAACTTAACTCATGTCATAGGTAAAGTCCAGAAAAGGGCAACTAGAATGATTAAAGGGTTGGAACACTTTCCCTAAGAAAGGTTAAAACGCTTGGGGCTCTTTAGCTTGGAGAAACGTTGACATGACAAAAGTTTACAAGATCACACATAGGATAGGGAAGGCAGAGAAAGAAGTACTGTTCTCCCTTTCTCACAATACAAGAACTCATGGACATTCAATTAAATTGCTGAGCAGCCGGATTAGAATGGATAAAATGAAGTACTTCTTCACCCAAAGGGTGATTAACACGTGGAATTCACTGCCACAGGAGATGGTGGCAGCTGCAAGCATAGACAGCTTCAAGAGGGGATTGGATAAACATATGCAGCAGAGGTCCATCAGCGACTATTAGCCACAGCGTATTGTTGGAACTCTCTGTCTAAGGCAGTGATGCTCGGTATTCTTGGTGCTTGGGTGGGGGGGGTGCTTGGTGCAATGGGAGGGCTTCTAGTGTTCTGGCCTCACTGATGGACCTCCTGGTGGTGCTGGGGGTTTTTTGGCCACTGTGTGACACAGAGTGCTGGCCTGTTTCAACATGGCTTCTCTTATGTTCTTATGCTACAAACTTTATGGTTTAACCATAGATGTTTGGTGAATCCTGGAGCTTCATCCTGACACCATCCAGTTTTTGTTGGAAGTGACATCTGCTGGGATACCTATCCCCATCCCTAAGATTTCCCCAGAGGTGCCAAGCAGCCTTAAGTCCATCTCTGTCTTGTCTCTGTTTAATCCTCTGAGCAGTGCAGGCAAGCACATCTTGCTTAAAGAACTAGCTGGGAAGTTGGCAGACCTTGTCCTCAATAGCATCTTAAACATTTTAGTGAAGATTGAGCATTTCTGGGGCTGGTTCTCAGCAGATGCCATATAAATCCATTGCAGTCAGTGGGTCTAGAAAGGTGCGACTCTGCTTAGGACTGCAGTTTACACAGAGGGTGGTGTGATTTTACTGGGAAGACTGAATATAGCCAGATGTGGACTAGCTAGTCTAGGCCTGGCTGGCTGTTAGTTTCTAGTGCACTGTTCATTTGTTTTGCTTTTTTTTTTTGTTAAGCCATGGCTCAAACAAATCAGTGTGTGATTATGATGAATTCTGGGAAATCTGTGTTGTTCTGCTTGTGCTTTGATTTTGTTTTCAGCTGATAAATTTAGCTCAAAAACCGTTTCCAAACTACCTTCCCTTAGCACAGATGTATCAGCAGGTACAGTTCATACGTGGTGGGAGTGCCACTCACCAAGGCTAAGGCCAGATCTCTTTTCACAGCCCCTGGGCCTGTGAGGGTGCAACCTTAGGGTTGCCAAGTCCAATTCAAGAAATATCTGGGGACTTTGGGGGTGGGGCCAGGAGCAAGGCTGTGACAAGCATAATTGAACTCCAAAAGGAGTTCTGGCTCTCACATTTAAAGGGACGGCACACCTTTTCAATTCCTTCCTTCCATAGGAAATAATGAAGGATAGGGGCACCTTCTTTTGGGGCTCACAGAATTGGACCCCCTGGTCCAATCGTTTTGAAACTTGGGTATTTTGGGGAGAGGCACTAGATGTTATACTGAAAATTTGGCGCCCCTACCCCAAAAAACAGCCCCCCCCCAGAGCCCCAGATACCTGCAGATCAATTCTCCCATGATTTTCTATGGGAATAAATCTCCATAGGGAATAACAGAGTTCCCAGCAGACATTTCCCTCCCCTCCCCCCGCTTTCTGACGACCCTGAAGCGGGGGGAGGGTCTCCAAACCGGGGGATCCCCTGCCCCCACCTGGGGATTGGCAACCCTATGCAACCTTCTGGGCTACGTTTCGTTTAAGAGGCTTTCAACCATGCCAAAAAGCATTTTCATCTACTGTCTGTGATGTACAAGAGCAAGAAGGGAAGGGAAGAGAGCTGGTGTCTGAGAAGCTCCAAAATAAGGAACACAGCATGAGATTTTAAGAAAGTGACACAATTCATGTGTCAGAACATCGCAGGCCTGGAACAGAATATTCCATCCTTATAAGGGATTAAAGTGACTTTTTGTAATACTCTGCATCACCTCTTTTCCGTGAGTATTTCCATTCATGCTAAATAAGGGACAGTTCCTTTAGATAGCAAACTCAGGGTTCCATTTCCTTTCAGGTCCCTGTGAAACATTCTGTCAAGTCCCTCCCAAGAAATACCTGCCGACAGAGAAGACAGTGGTCTCTCCGGGGTGCATCTTGCTTTTGCCCTCCCTGGAACGGCTCTGGCGATGCAGTGGGTGCCTCTTCTTCTTACTGCAGAGCATGCATGGAGCTTGTGTCGAGCCCAGGTGCACTGTGTGGTGGTGGGGCACGCCCCCATCTTGGCTGTTGCGATGGGGACAGAGGCTATTGCAGGAAAGAGAGAAATAAGCCAGTCACACCCATCTGCCTAAAGGCTGAGGTCTGCATTGCCCGCCCCAGACCACTAGGTCTAAAGAGCTCTTCACAGGTCAACCTTCTAGGTCAGGGGCCCCCAACCTTTTTGAGCCGATGGCATTTTGGGCACCTTTGGAATTCTGACAAATGGCAGTAGGCACAACCCCAAAATGGCTGCTGCGGGAGGTGGAGCCAACCATAGAATGTCAGGGACTGAGGTTATGTACCACTCTAATAGTAACTTTTCAACATTTCAGGCAAAGACTCTGTTTTACCTTTTAATATGCACAGCAAATCTGAAGCCCTGTGGGCAAAAGCCCCACCTAGCTCCACCCACTTTCTACAAGCGCTTGGCGGGCACCAGGAAAGGTATTGGTGGGTGCCATTGCACCCATGGGCACCATGTTGGAGACCCCTGCTTTAGGTGGCTCACCAACTATCATGCAGAGGCAGAAGATACGAAGCATCAGCAAAACATCATTAAGGGAGGACAGTGTGGGGGACAGAAAGTTCTCCTGTGCAAGCCCCATTGATAATGGGAAATGTGCAAGAATACAGTTCAGTCCCCGTATTAATGGGAGGCATACGTATCCAAACTGGGCATCAAATGGTCTTGGTTCATCCCTATCAGCAGAGAACATCATCAGTTGTAAAAGATGGGAGCGGCCTGAGAGTTGTAGGGCGCCACCAAGATCATTCATCCCGTGCTGTTTCACATCTACATTCAACAAGATGCTTGTTCAGAGGCTGAATTTCCAAAGTCCTCAGTAAAGGGATGACAGCAAAGTTGATCTGTTCTTCCCATTGGAATTGGAAATGCTAAGCCAGAGCTTGGCATCATAGTGGGACTGGATGGGGACAGAGATAGTGAGGCTTAGTCTAGATGGAAGACTGCTGACCGGGGATGTGATCACGGACTAGGAGTTCTGCCTGTGTCAGCACTCCCCTTGAAGACTCTGCTTCGCAGCTGGCATGGGCTGCTGGGTCTCCAGGTGGAGGTGGTGGTCAGGAGTGCATTTTACCAGCTAAGGCTGATTTTCCAGTTGAAGGATCTGGCCACAGTCATGCAATGTCCTGACGATCTCCAGATGGGACAAATGCAATACTCAAGGTGGGGCTGCTTTTGACAACTTCAAAAGCTGCATGGAGCAAATTATCCCAGGACTGAAATAGCTTCAGCAGCTTTGAGCTGTGTTTTCTGGGTCCAGTTCAAAGTGAGGCTTTCAATTTTTAAAATGTTTAAACATTCTGGACCAGGCACCTAAAGGTAAAGGTAGTCCCCTGTGCAAGCACCAATCATTTTCGACTCTGGAGTAATGTTGCTTTCACAGCGTTTTCACGGCAGACTTTTTACTGGGTGGTTTGCCATTGCCTTCCCCAGTCATCTACACTTTCCCCCCAGCAAGCTGGGTACTCATTTTACTGACTTCGAAAGGATGGAAGGCTGAGTCAACCTGGAGCCGGCTACCTGAACCAGCTTCTGCTGGGATCAAACTCAGGTCGTGAGCAGAGGGCTCCGACTGCAGTACTGCAGCTTTACCACTCTGCACCACGGGGCTCTGCATCTGAAGGGCCATCTTCTATATGACCTTCATCACATAAGTTGTCTTGGGAGACTATGCAAGAGGCGTCAGAGATAACATGGTGTGTGTGTGGAGGGGGACTTGAAATGGGGGGAGAGGTTCTCAAAAGTTATAAAGGTCATAGATCTTCCTCCAAGGAAGTTGATCATCCCTCCTCCTTGGCAGGATATAGAAGTGAAAGTTGTGCTATGGGGATGGTGGGGCAGGTGAAACAGGGTCATGGGACATCTTTGCCTGACCTTTCCCCTTTCCCAGAGAAACAGCCCCTCCACCTTTTCTGTGACTCCTCTATGATAGTTGACTTCCAGCCCCCCCCCCCCTTGTCAAGAATGAGGTCCAGATGGCACATGATACTGGAGTTGTGAGATTGGCTCTCCAAGTGAATTTGGGGTTCTTCAAACTACATCCGTGAGAAGCACCAGAGATTCCCAAGAACTGCTGGCACCTTGACTATATCCTTACCTGGGCATAGCTACTGGCAAAGGTATTTGCAGCTCACGATCACCTTCCCCTAGCATCTCCTTCAGGACCTCCACGTTTGCTGTGAAGGGGAAGAAAGTCAAAAGGCATATCAAAGCAGTGCTCTCAAGTACTGGGGATTCTCAGCAATTAAAGGCAGGGTCATCCCACCTTCATTCTGAATGATACACTTCACTATCTTCTCCACTGTGTCCTCATTCATCTCCTCATCCTCATCATCTGAAATGAGAAAATGTGTGGGTAAGTAAAGGTAAGTAAAGAAACCTAAGCACTCATTGGATGACACAGCTCTCCATGGACTATCAAAAGTACCAAAGGAAAGGTGAGTGTGTGATCCCCAAAAAGAAAAGTGACTTGGGGAACTTGTGCTCTCTAGCAACTTAAGCAGGGACATGCAGGAACACAGTTCTGGCTGGGTTGGCGCCAGGGGTGTGTGGCCTAATATGCAAATGAGTTCCTGCTGGAATTTTTCTACCACAAAAGTCCTGTGTGAAACAATGGTGATGTCAGGGGGTGTGACCTAATATGCAAATGAGTTCCTGCTGGGCTTTTTCTACAAAAAAACCCAGGTGAGGACATCTGACTTCTTGTTGCATACCCATAGTTCTCATATTGCACTAAGGGGGGCATGTTAAAGGTGGGCCCCAGTCAGGCTGAAAAGGTAGCAGACCACTGTGCTAAGCCTTATTTCAGTTTTACTTCATGAGAATATCATGAAGAAAGCTAGGCTTAGAGGCTGGGCTTTGCCCAGGGTTGCTTGGCAGGAATTTGATTCTCAGTTGGCCACACGCTGACCTCAAGCTAAACTAGAAATCCACAAGATGGAAAGTTAATGCTCTCTCCCTTACACTGAGATCCCTTACACTTCTTCTCCGCAACACCTCAACCAAGATACAGGCAAAGGCAAGAACACCAGGGTGGCCATTTTAATGTCCAGCACAGACTCCAGAATATGTGATTCAGTGTATTTGATATGCTACACGCTGCCACTCTTATGGCTAAGTAATAAGCCATTAAAATGCTTCTAGTGAGCACATTCTACTAAGCTTGACAGCAGAGGTATTAATTAAGAGTTAATTAAGAAACTTTGCTAAATCCAGGAAGCAAGCCTAAGCGGGTCCACTCAGAAATAAATCCCATTTCATTCAATAGAGCTAACTCCCAGGAAAGTGTTCTTAGGATTACTGCCCCGAGCAGGTAGTTAGGTCTGAAATTTTGCACCGGCTGTTTGCCAGTTCTTAGTTCTGAGCGATCTTCCAGCTCCAACTCATTGAGTTATTTTTAACCAACATGCAAACGGCCTGCAGATATATAGGCAGAACCCTTAATCCTGGCTTTGCTTTGATACAGAAGTTCCACTCTGGGTCAATTTATCTCAAAAAACAATAAGATTTTTGTTTGTGGCTGCAATCTGGTGTGCATTTATCTGAGAATGTGTGTGTGTAAAATGGCTGTGTAAAACACCATCACATTGCATGTGACATGATGACCCCACAAGGGGCTTTCAAGGCAAATGAGAAGCAGAGGTAGTTTGCCATTGCCTTTCTCTGCAGAGTCTGCTTTGGTAGTCTCCCTTTAAAGTATTGTATAGAGCCCCGTGGTGCAGAGCATTAAAGCTACAGTACTGCAGTCCTAAGCTCTGCTCACAACCTGAGTTCGATCCCTGGCGGAAGCTGGGTTTTCAGGTAGCTGGCTCGAGGTTGACTCAGCCTTCCATCCTTCCGAGGTCGGTCAAATGAGTCCCCAGCTTGCTGGGGGGAAAGTGTAGATGACTGGGGAAGGCAATGGCAACCCACCCCGTAAAAAGTCTGCCATGAAAACATTGTGAAAGCAATGTCACCCCAGAGTCGGAAACGACTGGTGCTTGCACAGAGGACCTTTCCTTTACCTTTCCTTCAAAGTACTGACCTTGTTTAACTTCCGAGATCTGATGAGATCCAGCTAACCATGCCACCTTCCCTCCATTTACCTCAGCCCTCCAAAAATGTTAGGCTTTCTTTCTGAGTAAACATGCTTAGGATCGGCCTGTGAGAACGGAGGAGGAGGAAGCAGTGGCAACATTTGGAGATGAATCTGCCGAGCTGTCTGGCTTGAAAATGTTGAGTGTGGCCCCGTCCCAAACCCAGTGACTTCAAGCCTCATTGGACTGAGATGAGGTCTGAATACTTTGGTGGGGGGAGTCGCTGGGCTCTGCCTGTCCAAAGCTTCCCTCCTGTGACATCCAGGTGAGACCCCCCACCCACCCCTTGACTCCTGGGGCTCATGCACCGTGGAAGGAGTAGGGTTTTCTCCCAGCCCAGCAGCACTCACCGTCCAGCTGGGTCAGCGACTCCTTGTGGTCCAAGTCAAGCTCATCGCGGAAGGTACGGCAGCGATAGCCCTTCTTCTTGAGGATGTGGCAGATGAGGAATCCCACCAGGCCCATGGCGAAGAAGACCAGCACCATCAGGAAGGGCATCGAGAGGCTGTGCTGGCCCTTCTCCTCGCCATCCTGGGTGCCGTTCTGCTCGGACATTCGGACCTAGGAGGGAGACGAGACTCAGAGTCCCTCCGGCTGCCCCCAGGCTTGGTGTCTGTGCCCTTAGATCACTTGCCCTCCCCCAAGATCCTCCGGCAGGCGAGTTTCAACGCTGTGACCTCAACTTTAGCTGGGAAGGGCACTTCCACCCCTGGAGCATTTCTCCAGGCTGCCAATTGAAAAGGAGCAAATCGTCTCCCCTCCACTGGACACCCCACCCCCTTCCAACCATGCTACCCCTGAGACTGCAGAAGGGGCGCTCGGAGGAGAGAGGCACTGCCCCTCCACTGCTCTCTCCCCCTCCCTTCTCCTCCATAGGGCTCCCAAGGACACCGGCAGGCTGCTGCCTCTGCACCCCTTAGGGATGCCGGCCTCCAAATGGGAGCTAGTAGGGATATCCCCCAGGATTACAGCTAATCTCCGGACTGCAAAGGTCAGTTCCCCTGGAGAAAATGGATGCTTTGGAGGATAGGCTCCTGGGCACTGCCTGTGTCCTTCTCAGGCTCCATCTCCAAATCTCCACGAGTTTCACATCCTACATCTGTGGACTCTGCCCCCTCATCTCCAGCCGGTGGGAAGGGGGGAGGTGGAACGTGCAACCTTACTACCACTACCCTTTCGTTCTCCGGGCTGGCTAGCGCTCCCCTACCTGGCCTGGCTCTCCCCCCTCCCCGTTCGGGGCTGGAGGACTCCCAAGGACACCGCCGGTCCCGCGCCTGCAGTCCTGCCTCTGCGGCACCGCTCCGCTTCCGGAGGGGGGGGGGCTTCTGTCCCTGCCCCGCAAGCACCTTTATCCCCCCCCAACCCCCCGCAGCTCACCTGCTGCAAGAAATCCTGGAGACAGGGATGCTCCCGTCCGACCCCCAAAGTCCCGGCTCAGTTGCAGCACCCCCAGCCCCAAAGCAGCGCAGGGCAGGGCGATGTCCCTTCTTTTCCCCAGCTGGGGGGCCAGCCAGCCCACCGTGCCCGGCCTCGGCACCCGCTCGCCGGCCCCGTTCCCCGCATGCCTGCCCCGCCGGCTACCTGGCGTCTCCTCCTCTCGGCCGCGCCGTCCTCGTCACCTTCGCCTGTCTCCTAGCAACCCGGCATCCCCTGCTGCCAGGTACCACTCTGAGCATCCTTCGCCGCCTCTGCCGCTGGCGGGCCTTCCGCGGAGCCAGCGGGAAGCGTCAAGCCAGCCAGCCCGTCCCAGCCATCCTGGCCTGGGGGCTACAACAGGAGCAGCCGCCCTTTGCCGACGCCCCCTGGGCCCCGGAGACTCCTTTTCGCGCTCAGGCAGGAACCTGCAGGAGCTCCTCCGCGGCGGAGAGGGCAGCAGCCAGGCGGGTTTCTCCTGGGCCCCTTTCTCCCGAAGCCACAGAGCTCCGCCGCGCTAAGAAAGCAAGCGGAGAAAGTTTGGAGGAGCGCTTGCTGCTGAGCCTCTGGAGGGCTTCCTGCCTTGTCTCGGGGGCCCAAGAGCCCGAGGGTTTGCTGACCCGCAGCAGAAACCTGCGTCTGGCCAGACCTCCAGGTTGCGACTGGCAATACGCTAAGAAAGTTAGTAGGCCAGGGAGAAGGGTGCAGCAACCCAGCAGGGCTGGATTAGCACTGGCCTATGGGCCCCCACACCTTTAGGGGCCCCGGGCTGGCTCCCTCTCCCCCATTTCCCACCCCCCTACTTGCAGCTCTCCCAGCCCGCATTCACAGCCACCAACTGAGGCACTCTTTGCTCAGTTTGCCTGGTGTGGCTGCTGCTGGTGTCCTCGCCAAGTTTGCCTCTCTCTGCCTCTCCCCCGCAGCTTTGTGAAAGGGGCTTTTGAGGAGGTGCCTGCGGGCCGCAGCAAGAGTCACAGGCAGCGGGGCAGGTAGAGATAATTTGCGAGGGGACCCAGGAGATCTTGACTGCCTAGATGCCTCCACAGGGTTTAATCCAGCACTGCAACCCAAATACAGACCGTTTTCGCACACAGTTTACCTCGCAGTCACAATCCTGTTCCCTCCGCAGCGTCTGTCAGATTTCCCACCATCTGCGCCGGAGTTAGAGGAAGTCAGACGCTGCGGAGGGAACAGGATTGTGACTGCGAGGTGAGCTGTGTGCAAAAACGGTTACAGATTTGACATCTCAGACAATAAGAACATAAGAGAAGCCATGTTGGATCATGCCAATGGCCCATCCAGTCCAACACTCTGTATCATACAGTGGCCAAAATTTATATATACACACACACACACACATACACACACACACTGTGGCTAATAGCCACTGATGGACCTCTGCTCCATATTTTTATCTAACCCCCTCTTGAAGCTGGCTATGCTTGTAGCTGCCACCACCTCCTGTGGCAGTGAATTCCACATGTTAATCACCCTTTTTATTTTTATTTATTTATTTATTTATTTATTTAGAATTTATATCCCGCCCTTCCCACGGGTGGCTCAGGGCGGCTTCCAACAATAGATCCAGCATAAAATTAAGCAATATTTAAACATATAAGGGAATAAACATTTAAAACAGATAAAACAGATAAAACCATAATATTAATAAATATTTGAAATATATATAAAAGAAATCTGGCAAGTTGCATTGAGTTCTCAAGTTAGGTATAGGCTAGCCGGAAGAGGGTCGTCTTACAGGCCCTGCGGAACTGAACAAGGTCCCGCAGGGCCCTCACCTCTTCCGGCAACTGATTCCACCATGTAGGGGCCATAACAGAGAAAGCCCTTTCTCTGGTGGATTTCAAGCGGGCTTCTTTCGGCCCAGGGACAGTAAGGAGTACCTCCTTTTATCCACTCCAACCCGACTGCTCAGCAATTTCATTGAATGCCCTCGAGTTCTTGTATTGTGAGAAAGGGAGAAAAGTACTTCTTTCTCTACCTTCTCCATCCCATGCATAATCTTGTAAACTTCTATCATGTCACCCCACAGTCGACGTTTCTCCAATGCTGCGTTAGATTTCCTGGAATAACGGTGACCAGACTGCCTGACTTCTTTTTAAGACTGGGGGTTGAGCGGCTGAATTGCGCTCTGGAAGAGGAGGGTCGAATGCTCATCACTGAGGTGCTTCCCCACATGCAAGCATCACCTGTTCTTAGCCAGGTAGAAAAAAAAACCCAGATACAATATGCATATTTATCACCTTCTCCCATGCAGTATATCATCAATCCCCAGTGTGGTGCCCATGGGCACCATGCTGCCCTCCAACAGTTTTTAGAAAGTGGGCAAAGCCATATGGGCCTTTTCCCCTGCAAGGTTCCTGATTGGACCTGCAGATTTTTAAAGATGTTGTTTTGGCTGCAGCTATCTCCACAGCACAAGGGTCTTCACTGTGTGACTGAAGATAAGCAGCTGTGGTTATTTTGTGGCCAGCTTCATCTCCCTACAGCAGACATTTCCCGGCAGCCGTTTCGTAGCTATGCCCACCATGCTATGTCAGAATGCCAAAGGTGCCCTCAGGTTGCAGACCTCTACACTATACTTTGATGGCACAGTGAACCTTTAGAAAGGGCAAAGCTCCTGTGAATATCATTGGTTTAGATGCTGTGATGTCACAGAGGAACTGGGAAGTCTTGGGCTAGGCAGTTGAGAGCGAACAGACCAGTGAATGCTTAGAATTAACGGATCCAACGGTGGATGTTTTTGTTAAACAAATCCTTTAAAAAATGCCTGTAAATGTTAGCATGAATCATGGGTTTGTGATTATCTGGCGTATGACAAGTGACATACAGGCAAAAAATGCCTCTTGCAAGGCAGTTCCTTCTCAAAATGAAAATCCGTCTGATGGGCCTTTCCCCAGGGTGTCTGCTGAACAGGAGAAGCCGCAAGTGGAACTGCTTGTTTTTAAATAAGGGGCTTATCTGCTCTGTACAAGGAGCTGAGGGCGGTGATTATGGTAATAGCTGAGTGGGATGCTTTAAGTGAACCCCTACGCATGGAATGGGAATCTGTGCAAAAGCAAGCACCAGGCAGGCACCCCTTGGAGAGTGCATTCTTACTGAAGCGTAAAAGGAGTCTGCAATTATTGCAGAGATGGAAGAAGACGGCGGTAGCGAAACACACCTTCTCCGTTCTTTTGTGATTTTCATAGGCCACAAAATACTGTCTCCCAGGACTTCCTAACCACAAAGTATTTTGCTTCGTTTTGTCACTAATGAACAATGGCAGAGCAAATGTGGCTCTCGCCCAAGCCACCCAAGTGCTCCTATAGAGTCAGCTTGTGAGTGACAAGTTTGTCAGGAGGGTTCAGCCTGTGCGTCACATCACAAACTTCCATGACTGAGAGCTTTTCTGAATGCTCGACTTACTCCTGATTGTCTTGAAGACCAACAAAGTTTTATTCAGAATCTAAGCTTTTGTCAGGGCCGGATCTAGGGGGCAGCAAAGGGGGCACTTGCCCCGGGCACTGCCAAAGCGGGGCACCAAATTGAGTATGGAGTCCATTCTATTCTATGGGCTTATAAGATAGAATGGGCCCATAAGGGGGTGTCATTTTTTAATCCCCCCCCCTCAAAAGCTGGTTTGGTGTAGTGGTTAAGTGTGCGGACTCTTATCTGGGAGAACCGGGTTTGATTCCCCACTCCTCCACTCGCACCTGCTGGAATTACCTTGGGTCAGCCATAGCTCTGGCAGAGGTTGTCCTTGAAAGGGCAGCTGCTGTGAGAGACCTCTCCAGCCCCACCCACCTCACAGGGTGTCTGTTGTGGGGGGAGAACCGGGTTTGATTCCCCACTCCTCCACTCGCACCTGCTGGAATGGCCTTGGGTCAGCCATAGCTCTAGTAGAGAGCCAGTTTGGTGTAGTGGTTAAGTGTGCGGACTCTTATCTGGGAGAACCGGGTTTGATTCCCCACTCCTCCACTCGCACCTGCTAGCATGGCCTTGGGTCAGCCATAGCTCTGGCAGAGGTTGTCCTTGAAAGGGCAGCTGCTGTGAGAGACCTCTCCAGCCCCACCCACCTCACAGGGTGTCTGTTGTGGGGGGAGAACCGGGTTTGATTCCCCACTCCTTCACTTGCACCTGCTGGAATGGCCTCGGGTCAGCCATAGCTCTGGCAGAGGTTGTCCTTGAAAGGGCAGCTGCTGTGAGAGACCTCTCCAGCCCCACCCACCTCACAGGGTGTCTATTGTGGGGGAGGAAGGTAAAGGAGATTGTGAGCCGCTCTGAGACTCTTCGGAGTGGAGGGTGGGATATAAATCCAATATCTTCATCTACCTCACAGGGTGTCTGTTGTGGGGGAGGAAGGTAAAGGAGATTGTGAGTCACTCTGAGACTCTTCGGAGTGGAGGGCGGGATATAAATCCAATATCATCTTCTTCTTAAAAAAACATGTCAATCGGGTTCTTCTTTCGTGTGCATGCAGGCTTACATTCTGGATAAAACTTGGTTGGTCTTAAAGGTACTACCGGACTCCTACTTTGTTCTGTTGCTTTAGACCGACACTGCTGCCCACCTGGATCTACCCTGATTTTCTTGGCAGTCGTTCCACAAGCATTAGAATCTGTTTGCGCACCGCTCTTGAACAGGTCTGCTCTCCCTGTGCGTTTTCACAGGTGTGAAGTCAGTTGATTTTCTTCTGCACGTGTTGTCAATAAAGAGGATTTTCAAGGGAGGGTCATCAGGGGTGTAATCAGCGGTGACAACATAGCACCCTTTAGCACTAAAATATTGATATATTGCTGGTGTGTCATAACAATAGGCCTAGCAAGTTCTCTGGATTCCCAGTTTCCATTTTAAAAGTTTCTAGCCCAGGGGTGTCGAACTCATTTGCTACGAGGGCTGAATCTGACATAAATGAGACTTCGTCAGGTTGGGTCATATGTGTCATAAAATGTAATGCCGGGTAGCAGAGAGATAAACTTTATAAAGGACACAAACAAATGCAATTAAAGATTTTTCCAAAACTTAAAAGATTCTTAAAAGATTAGCACTCTTGCAATATTTTGTTTAACAGTTTCTGATAACTGACGCCTCTTGCTCTGAATTATTGCATTGAAATCTGGAGACTATTTCTGAGCTGTAACAATCTCGAGTATGCTGTTCAAACGTTGTTCAGGTGTGTGTCTGTAAGTTGCAAACCTGCTTTTCATTTGACATTCATACAATCTTATGGTCAATGCTTTGAGCCTAGGACCCAGGGGAAAACATGAAATGGCTGGGCATTGTGAGCTTTTGTACATAAGTTGCTTCATGTTCTGGTCAGCCAATGGAGAAAACAGAGGCTTTGCTCTGTAGCTCCTGTGCTATTGAGCAAGCCTGGCAAAGCAAGCTGTGATTCAAAAGAAAGCAAGAGAGAGGGGGAAGAAAACAGATGACCATGAGTTGGGCCTGATAGAAGCCCTCCAGGGGCCTGTTTGGCCCTCAGGCCACATGTTTGACACCCCTGCTCTAACCCTTTATGTCACAAGAGATATAAAGAAAAAGGCATATCTTCGTGAAAGAAGAGTATAGAAACTTCTAAAGAAAATGAAAGCTGGGAATTCACAGAACCAGCTAAGCCTATTGTTACAATGCTCCAGTGATATATCAGGATTTTAATGCCATTTAGAAAAAAGAAAGCAAAACATCATCTTCAGGGTGGAGCAGGGGAGAGGGAGTGGTTTGATCATGGAAGACCAATAATTGAAGAGTGAGCTGGAGGTAGGCAGAACAAACAGAAACATTAAAGGTTGTCCCCTGTGCAAGCACCAGTCGTTTTCGACTCTGGGGTGACGTTGCTTTCACGTTTTCACAGCAGACTTTTTACGGGGTGGTTTGCCATTGCCTTCCCCACTCATCTACACTTTCCCCCCAGCAAGCTGGGTACTAATTTTACAGACCTTGGAAGGATGGAAGGCTGAGTCAACCTGGAGCCAGCTACCTGAACCAGCTTCTGCTGGAATCGAACTCAGGTCATGAGCAGAGGGCTCTGACTGCAGTACTTTAGCTTTACCACTCTGCGCCGCGGGGCTCTGTAAATAGAAACATTACCCACTTGAAAAAAGCTGACTCAAAATCAGCTTCCCTGAACAAAGGTTCAGGGTAAAAAAGGTCAAAAAAGAACCAGGAAAAAGGGGGAGGGGGGAACTGAAGCAATAACTAAAGTCACAAAAATGCATTTGGAAATCAGGGGATAAATTGAAGCAGTAAAGGGCCAGAACTGGGGGGGGGGGGAACCATGCAGAGCCCCCCAGTGTGTTTTAAACAAAACCAACCCTGGGAAACTGCGGTGTCGGAGCGGGGAGCACTTTGAAGGGAGGCTGTTTCAACTTTTCCTTCCAACCGTATTTCTGCTCAAGGCCACTTAGGCACATGAGCCGATTTTACACTTTTTATCCAGTGTGCGTGCAAAACAAAAAAACAATTGTAGGGAAATGTTGAGCAGAAAAAACGACCAGAAATATAAAGGTTCAGAAGCTTCTGCTTTCTCGCCCCCCCTGCCTGCATTCACAGCCTGTCCACACTGCTTTTGGTGCTTGGATTTTTTAAATAAAACGTTTAGATGAAAGACACACACAACTGCCTGTCCCGTCTAGCAAAAACCTACTTGTAGGCAGTGAATAAGCAACAGGGATCTTAGCACCAAATGGGGGGAAATGCTGTGGGGGGAAATGCTGGTTTGAGAAGCGTATCGCTTACCTCTTTTCCTGACAGGGCAATTCCATCCATCAGTCCAATGATGCAGTTGCGCTTTAAGAAAGTATGGGAACTTTATCTCACTTTTGCACCTTGCTCATCTGAAATGCCCAAACTATCAGCAGCCCAAGAGAAGCAAACTATCTTGTGCAGGCCCAGAAGGAGATAGATCTAAACCCGTTGAGGTCAGGCTGTTATTTTTAAATTGAGAACTCATTTTTTTTTTTGTTCGCTTGAAATATACAAACAATGTAGAAGTTTGATTAAATCACTAAAATGCCATTCGGCTGGTAATGCCAGTGTGGCAACCATGTTCGTTTATTGCAATAAACAATAATGAATGTTAGGAAATGTAAGCTGTCTGACATAATTTTTCCAAAATTGATTTCACGTAAAGAGTGGGAGAAAATGGGAGCATCTGAGTCAGGGGAAGAAGACCTTGGCTCAGCTTCTGCTCCTCCCATTTTGGTAGGCAGCCTCCAAGTCTGGACTTGGCTGGCTGCAAGAGCCTTTGGCATGAGCAAAAAGGCAAGACCAAGAGGCCTTCTGGCCCTTAGCCTGTGGCCTTTTGCCAGCCCTTCTGGTAGAACCAGCACTAACCTGCATCATCTCCCGTATTTCCATCTGATGGTGAGGAGCTGTAGTGTTGCAGGCTTTTATCTTAATCTTGTATATGTGTAATGTAAACTCCTTTGAGTCCCCAAAGTGAGAGAAAAGTGGAAAACAAATAGGGTTGCCAGCTAGGGATGCCAGCCTCCAGGTGGGACCTGGGGATTCCCTGGAATTACAGCTTATCTAGAGAAATAAGTTCTCCTGGAGAAACAGGATGCTTCAGAGGTGGACTCTCTGGCATTGTACCCCACTGAGGGCCCTGTCCTCTCCCAAACCCCCAAATCTTCGGGAATTTCCAGACCTGGAGGTGGCAACCCTACATCCCCATCGGCCACCTATTGTCAGGGCAGATCCACCAACCCTCTTGCTAGCTCTGGGCTTGGAAATATTTGGAGATTTGAGAGGAGGAGCCTGGGGAAGGTGGGGTTTGAGGGGGAGGGGCCTCAAAAGAGTCCTATGCCACAGAGCAGGGGTGTCAAACTCATGACGGCCAGATCTGACATAAATGAGTCCTTGTTGGGGCGGGCCCTGTCAGGCCAGGCCATGTGCGTCCAGGGAACTAGGCAAAGAAAGCTATGGCTCTTTCCTTCCTTCCCCAGGCGATGGGGGGGGGAGCCTCAGCCAACAGAAGGAAGAGAAGCTTGGCTTAGTAGCTCTGCTGTGTGATTGAGAAAGCCTGGAAAAACAAGCTCTGCCTTCCCCGCTTTCTCCCCGAGGGAGGAGTCTCAGCCAGTAGAGAAAATATAGATAGATAGATGATAGATAGATAGATAGATAGATAGATAGATAGATAGATAGATAGATAGATAGATAGATAGATAGATAGATAGATAGATGATAGATAGATAAATTTTATTTATATCCCGCCCTCCCCCGCCGAAGCAGGCTCAGGGCGGCTAACAACTCAAAAGCAAACAGTACAGTAATAAAACATCGAGTTAGCATCAAAACATTAAAACATTAAAACCAATCAATACTTAATTAACAATTCTAAATCTGACAATAAATATAGGTTTTGCTCTGTAGCTCCTGTGTGATGGAACAAGCCTGGCGAAGCAAGCTGTGATGCAGAAGGAAGCAAGACCAAGGGAGAAGGAAGCAGATGACTCGTGGGCCTGATAGGAGCCCTCTGAGGACCTGATTTGGCCCCCGGGCCACATGTTTGACACCCCTGCCATAGAGTCCACTCTCCAAAGCAGCCTTTTTCTCCAAGGCAACTGATCATGGTCATTTGGAGAGCCACCGAAATAACAAGAGGCTCCAGGTGCCATCCAGAGGTTGCCAATCCTAGAAACAAATATTTAATAAATAACTGTGATCTGCCCAAATATAAGCACAATATAAGGTCTCAATGGGAGAGTCAAACAAGTCCTTTATTCCCTCCATTTGAACTCAGTGTGCTTTTTGTGCTTAATATTGTTGTTCACTGTTTTGTGATGTTTTTAAGCCCATGGCTTGTTTTAAATATTAATAAATCATCCTTTTTAACGATTTCATGGCATGGCTTTAAACAGCTTCAGACAGGTCTTTAGAAGAGCTGCCAGGTCTGTGTTGGAAAATACCTGGAGACTTTGGGGGATGGATCTGGGAGAAGGTGGGGTTTGGAAAGGGGAGGGGCCTCAGCATGGTATAATGCCATAAAGGCCACCTTTCAAAACAGCCATTTTCTCCAGCTGGAGATCAGTTGTAAAAGCGGGAGATCTCCAGGCCCCACCTGGATGTGGAGTGCAGGGAGTCAAGAGAGGAGCTGAATGTACAATTCATTTCAACCTCCCTGTAAAAAAGTCTGCCATGAAAACATCGTGAAAACAACATCACCCCAGAGTTGGAAACAACTGGTGCTTTACCTTTTAGCTCCAACAGAAGTAGCTTAAAGAAGCCTGATGTTCCACCTAGGGTTGCCAATTCCCAGGTGGGGGCAGGGGATCCCTCGGTTTGGAGGCCATCCCCCCGCTTCAGGGTCATCAGAAAGCGGGGGGGGGGGGGAGGGAAATGTCTGCCGGGAACTCTGTTATTCCCTATGGAGACTTATGCCCATAGAGAATAATGGAGAATTGATCTGCGGGTATCTGGAGGGGGTGCTGTTTTTTGAGGAAAGGTAAAGGTAGTCCCCTGTGCAAACTGGGTACTCATTTTACCAAATTTGCAGTATAGCATCCAGTGCCTCTCCCCAAAATAACCCCCAAGTTTCAAAAAGATTGGACCAGGGGGCCCAATTCTATGAGCCCCAAAAGGTGCCCCTATCCTTCATGATTTCCTGTGGAAGGAAGGCATTTTAAAAGGTGTGTGGCCCCTTTAAATGTGATGGCCAGAACTCCCTTGGACTTCAATTATGCTTGTCACACCCTTGCTCCTGGCTCCGCCCCCAATGTCTCCTGGCTCCACCCCCAAAGTCCCCAGATATTTCTTGAATTGGACTTGGCAACCCTAGTTCCACTGCTCTTGACCACTACCCCACACAGCATGTGTTAGGGATGCCATGATCCAGGCAGGACCTGGGGATTTGCCAGAATTACAGCTCATCTCCAGACTACAGAGATCAGTTCCCTGGATAAAACTGATGCCTTGGAGGGTGGACTCTGTGGCATTGGGCCCCACTGAAGTCCCTGTCCTTCCCAAGCTATATCCCCAAATCCCCAGAGGTTTCCCAGCCTCAATCTGGCAACTCTACCCCTTCCACCTGCCACCAGCAACCAAGAAGGACCTGGCAACCCTAAATGTGTTCCATCTTCTGCTGTCAGTCCTTCTGGACCCTATGTCAAGGCATCAATCACCAGCAGTGTCCTGACAGGAACAGTGAAATCCTGACTGGCACTGGCACTCCTTCAGCCTCCCCACCATCTTTGGGATTGCCACTCCCGCAGCCAGAAAGCAGTTGCCTTCCGTGACATTTTCTTCTCTCAGATTTCCAGCACCTGGCTTCCTTCTCCCAACACTACTGCTCTGTCTTTTGGAGGTCTCTCTTCCCATACACTTTGCTTCTCTGTTTGTCTTGGCTTCTTCTTTGCAAATTCTGCCACTTTTGACCCCAGCTCACCCCATCCCATGATTACCGAGCCTCTGAAACCAGTTCTGTATAATTCAATTCCTTTGCATCTCTAAAGCTATCCTTGTATTCCTTGAGCTCCAAAAAGCTTTCTGTTAGACCCTGATGAGTAATTCACCTTCATCTTCTCTGACTGTGCCCTGCCTTCTTTCACCGGTACGCCAACTTTAATGTCTTTAATTTCTCTGAACCTGCTCCGGCCCACTCACTCCATTTGATATTTTTGTTCATATCCTCCTGTCGTTGAACACCTCTGGAGGAGAACAAAATTAATCCTCTCCTCCTTGATTGCCATCTCCCTGGCTAAGCCTCTTTGATGCAACCAACTTCCAGTTTCTGGCCTTTCCCAATTCACCCTCCTCCTACATCATCTGCCCACCCCCACCCCCCCCCCCCCACTTTACTTGATGACTGATACTTTCATTTAACCCTTCCAAATGCCCACTTGATCTTGCTCTTGGTTGCATTCTCCTGTCTCTTCACTGCGTAACCATCTGTTTACCTCTGGCTTCTCCCCTACCGTATTCAACCCAATGTGTTCCCCTCTCTCACAAAAACAAACCAAAACAAGCCTTTGACCTTGCCTCTTCCCCCAACTTCCACCTACTTTCCTTGATGTGCATTGCCTCCAAATTTCTTCAGCATGGCATGCCACCACCATGCAATCTTTAATCTTTCTTCAGCTCCTCTCTTGACTCCCTGCACTCCACAGTCCTCACAAAAATCAGATGATCTCCTTGCTGCCAGTCCAGAAGGCTCTGTCCTCCTCATCGTGTCTGCCGTACATGACACAGTTGATCTCCTGCTACGTGTCTGTGGTAGTCACCTTCAACTGGATCTCTTCCAACACTTCCACAGGATGAAAGCCCTCTTCTGTCTCTGCTCATGCTACTCCGATCAAAGGTTTGCTCAATTTGTTAATTTTACTATTCTGTCATTGTACCATTTTACATTCTAAACCACTGTCTACCAGATAATTTTACTTCACTGTCATTAGTTATTAAATCTGTACCATGTTGCATTCTGGGCCACTGCCTACCAGCTATGTATGGCTATGCTCAGCTATGTATGACTTTGCTCACTGTGCTGGATTCCTCGTCTGATGAAGTGTGCTTAAGAGCACATGAAATCTTACGTTCTAAATAAAAATTGGTTGGTCTTAAAGGTGCAACTTGACTCCTGCTTTTTTCTACAGAGGCACCTCAGGTATGTCCCTTAACTTATAACAAATGTCTTTGTATTGCCTAATAAAGTGCAAATACAATTTGTATTATTATTTTATACAGGGGTTTTTTGGTAGAAAAGGCCCAGCAGGAACTCATTTGCATATTAGGCCACACCCCTGATGTCACCATTGTTTCACATAGGGCTTTTCTGTAGAAAAAGCCCAGCAGTAATTCATTTGCATATTAGGCCATACTCTGACACCAAGCCAGCCGGAACTGCGTTCTTGTGCATTCCTGCTCAAAAAAGCCCTGATTTTATAGTATCATAAGTGGTCCATGAACAAAGACCAAATGTGGAACACTAAAGACTAAGGAACAATTCCACATGTACATATACAATAATGCTATCCAGCAATATAAAATTACGTCTCAGTTAAAGACTCTAAACCAGAGGTGTCAAACATGTGGCCTGGGGGCCAAATCATGCCCCTGAGGGTTCCTATCAGGTCCCCAAGCAACTGGCTGTCTTCTGCTTCCTTCTCCCTCTCTCTTGCTTCCTTCTGTGTCTCACTTTGCTTTGCCAGACTTGCTCAATCATACAGGAACCACAGACCAAAGCCTCTGTTGTCTCCATTGGCTGAGGCTCCTCCCTTGGGGAGGAAAGCTTTGCCAGGGTCTCTCCATTGTTGGTCTTAAAGATGCCACTGGACTCAAACTTTGTTCAACTAGCTGATGCTTAGAGAAGAATTTTTTTGGGGGGGAGGGAGTTGATTGGCACTGTTTTGCTATGTTGCATACATAGTGCTATTTGGGCATTTTTGGTAGATATTTTGTGTCTTCTTCAAGCCTGTGATTGTCTGCATTCACTGAAGTGGATACTGAACCAGATCCTTTGAAAGTTAATGACCCCAGCAAGCCTATTAAACATGTTTTTCAAAATGTCTACACTCTTAAGACTTGGTCAAGTAGGTGTGTATTGACAACTGTTCACCATCTAGGCAACTACAATTAACATGAACTGGTTTCTAGTATATAATAATGTTATTGTGGCTTACTTTGCATAGTGGTTGTTTGCATAAAAAGCTATAAAACACTTTGACAAATTTGAAATGCTATTACAAAAATTTAGAAACTGCAGGGATTACACGATTAACATGGCTACCTCTGTGTTATTTTTATATGTGATTTCTCCTTCTGAATCCTGATATTTTCATTTGAGGCTCAGACCCCCCCCCCAAGAAAAATTCGGGGGGGGGCTGCTCAAGCCTCCCCCCCCCCTGCCGCCTGTGGTCAAGAAAAATTTTTTTTCACACAAGCAGGTTCAGAGACTCTGCTCTCTTTTTTCTGTCACATGCACTCAACTCAGTGGGACCCTGCTACAGCTAGGAGTTAAAGGTGGCTCTAGGGTCTGGAATGGAGGACAATGGCTGTCTTAAATGTAGGCTTGCCAGCTCTAGGTTAGGAAATTCCTGGAGATTTCAAGGGTGAAACCCTGGGAGGGTGGGATTTGGAAAAGTAAGGGACCTCATTGGGCATAATGCTAGAGACCACCTCCCAAAGAAGCCATTTGCTTCAGGGGAACTGAACTCTAACTGGGGGACCAGCTGTAATTCCAGATCTCCAGTCACCACCTGGAGACTGGCAGTGCTACCTAAACAACTCTTATCCTTCCCAGGCACTCCCTGACCCCACCCCGCCCCCCCCCCCCGCCGCCAATACACATCCTTTCTGAAAGAAGAGGCTTTATTTGCATTTCGATGGACAGAGTTTATTTATTTACAGTGAACAGACCAGTTTTGTCAATGTTTACACGAGGAAGGAATATTCTCCTCCAGACAGACAAAGTGTGCATCAGCCACAACAGGGGTGGCCAAACTTGCTTAACATAAGAGCCACCTAGAATAAAATGTCAGATGTTTGAGGGCTGCAAGACACCAGCCTCAGATGTTCAAGAGCCACAAGACAGGCAGGCAGGCAGGCAAACCGCCGGGCTTTTTTGTAGCAGGAACTCCTTTGCATATTAGGCCACACCCCTTGATGCAGCCAATCCTCCAAGAGCTTACAGGGTTGTTCTTACAGGGCCTACTGTAAGCTGTTGGGAGGATTGGCTACATCAAGGGTGTGTGGCCTGATATGCAAAAGAGTTCCTGCTAAAAAAAAAAAAGCCCTAGCATGGAAAGCGAGATGGAAAGAAAGCAACTTTCACTTTAAATGCCTTCTCCAAGCTGCTGGCTAGCTTGGCTTGGAGAAGCGACTTAAACGCCTGTTCCAAACCAGCGGATGGCGCGGCGGGGGCTTCGAGAGCCACGCTGCATGTGTGACAGAGCCACAGTTGGGTCTTCCCTGAGCCAAAAGGTGAACAAGACTCCTGGCAGCAGAACTCCATGAGCCTTCGGGCTGGTCTAGGCCTTCAGCTCTATGGTGTCTACGACATTTCCGCGCGCCGCACGCGTGCGAGCTTTGCTGCTGCTGCTGCGGAGGGGGCCGGGGTGGCGGCTGCGCGGCGGTGGGGAGGTCTGTCGGTTCCCGGCGCGCGCTGCTTCCCTCCGCGAGGCGGGGGGAGCGGCGAGGACGGCGATGGCGAAGACCGTGGCCTATTTCTATGACCCGGATGTCGGCAACTTTCACTATGGTGCGTCGGGGGTATGTGGAAGGAAAGGTACTCCCTCCCCGGTCCTGTGAAAACCTCTGAAGCCCGTCCGTTCAGACGTGCGGGGGGAATTCCGTGTTAGGAGCGCTTCCTCCCACCCCCCGCCCCGAAATCTTCACTGTCAGGTGTCGGTCCGAACAAGGAACTTCCCGTGCACGTCTGTCAGGTGTCTTAGAGTGTTCACCCTGGAAGCTGCACCTCCCAGGCAAAGACAGCCGCTGTGGATGGGTTGCTGGCGAGGAACCACAGCGGAGAACAAGCCCCCCCCCCATCCGGTTTTCCAGGAGAGGCCCCCATGGAGGGACGGTTGTCCGTCTTCAGGTAGAGCCCGGAGAGCTCCCGGAGTTCCATCCAGTTATTTGGATTTGCTGGGAGAATTTGGATAGGAAAGTTTCCCTGTAAATCGATTAAATAGCATTAACTCAAGAAGGCGGTGCAAGCACTGAGGTTTGCCCATGCTTCGTATTTTGCTTTGAGCCTGTCTGTCATGTTTGATTTTCAGCAGAAAAACTCAAACAGCTATAGGTAAACAGACCGCATGAACATAAGTGGAGCAGAAATTTTTTCCATAGCATTGGAAAATTTTCCAGTGATCGCAATTTAAAATTTCTACCGATGACAACTGATCTCCAGAGTACAGAGTTTAGTTCCCCTGGGAGACAATGGCAGCTTCGAAGGGTGGACTCTACGGCATCGCACCTCTGCTAATATCTTTCTTCTCCCCCAGACTCTGCCCCCAAATCCCCAGGATTTCCCTAAACCGCAGTTGGCAACCCCATCTGGGGCAAAGTTCCCTCTAAGCTGTGCGTGTGTGCCCCCACTCATTAATACAGAGAGCCCCGCTCAGCACTGCCCATTGCCCATTTTAAGATTACAGAAGTTATATTCCATGCAGGATGTGAATTGCTCTGCTCAGTGGGGGGATTAGAGGGAATGTTGGTGGGGTGCCCCCACGGAAGGCACAGTCTCCTGCCGCCAGACTCTCAGCTGCTCCAATGAAAGTGGGTTTCACCACTGTGGCAACAATTGAGTTCAGTCATCCAGTCCTTACCAGTGGTCTGGTCCCCTTTAGAAGCCATCACCGTATCTTATAACCAGAAGTTTAGAAATAAATTTGTATGTAAAAAGTATGCTTTTTTTCTGTTCTGTTCATATGCCACCACAGACGCGCGATACAGGTGGAGAAGCATTTGGGCCATGGAGAAAGAATTAGCGTTCTTGCGGTCGCTGGTGAAGTGGTGAGCGGCTAAAGGAAGCCCTCCTTAGTGGGTTACTGGTTTGCGGAACTGTCTGCCACACAATGCAGTGATGCTCACTGCTTTGGGTGGATTTTAAATGGGGGTTGGATGGATTTAGGGAGGATAGGTCTGTTGATGGCTAGAAAGTCGCCATGGTAGCTGAATGAAACCTGCAAGTTCAGAGGCAGAATGTCTGTTGATGAAATGCTGAGGAGCTGCCTGCCGGGGCATGCAATTGTCTGCCAGCCCTGCTTGTGGATTTCTTGGCATCCTACTGGCCACTGCTGAAAACAGGATGGTTGGCTAGATGGATCTTTGCTCTGATCCTGCAGGGGTAAAGTTTTATTGTTAGCACAGAGCTTGCCTTGCAGTTTTCTTTCAAATCCACAGGAGGCTTGCTGTTATTGCATAAACAATGTAATTGTATGAACTGTTTCTCTGGCTTGTTACAATAGAGCAGGGGTGGTGGCCAACATCTGGTAGCTTTCCAGATGTTTTTTGCCTACAGCTCCCATCAACCCCACCCAGCATGGCCAATGGCTGGGGCTGATGGGAATTGTAGGCAAAAACATCTGGAGAGCTACCGTTGGCCACCCCTGCAATAGAGAATATTTTCAGAGATCATCGCATTTAGTTAATTTAGGGAATGCCCCAGTACAAGGCGTGGTGACAAACTGGTTTTAAAATAAAACGATTAGAAAAAAATTATAAAGTGTAGGTCAATCAACAGCTCTTCGCCAGGGTATAACAGACGGGCATTTTAAGCTGCCCCGGGGACGGGAGGCAGGTGAATCAAAAAAGCATGTCCACACATGCACATCTGCCTGCTGTCCCCATCCCGCCTGCAGCCCACCCGGGGTCAGATTGAAGCCACCTCAGAAAGCGATGCCTAATTTCCGAGGTGCCTTGGAGGTGCCTTCCCCAGCCATCTGGAAGGCCAGGGAGCAACTGAGAAATGAAAAAGCACTCCGGAAGCTCCTCCAGGGTGCATGCAGCCTGTCCCTGTTTTGGGGGCAGGCCCCATGCCGTCTAGAGGCATCCAGTCCACTCCTTTTCTGGCCAGCTCTCTTTGGGGCAGCTTGATGCTGCCCTGAGCCGACTGTCTGTAATCACCCAAAGAGGTCTGTAATCACCCAAAGAGGTATAGGAGCTGTATACCTCTTAAAAGTCTGATTTGCTGCAGATAAATGGGAGCAGGGATGCTCATGCAGGGATGCTCATGTGAGCTTCCTGTAAACTGATCGTTTCAGGAGACAATGCTGGAAAAGGTGCACCTTGGGAGGAGGAGGATTGCGATTTTATTGTGATTTTTGTTGTTGTTGGTGAATGCTAGGAGCTCTGCTGAAAAGGCTTACAGTTCAATAAACACGCAACGGAGGACAGGAGGGGAAACAAGCGAATGAAGAGTTTAAGTGTGATCACTTTATGAATAGCCGTTTTATTAGTAATTTATTTAATTAGATTTTTTAGGCCACCCATCCCTGCAAGCACGGCTCAGGGTGGCTTATAAAAGAAGAAACATATGATAAATAGCTAGAAGGTAAAATTGTACAATGAAATACACAATACATACATCAGTAATCAAGTCCATTTGAAGATGGCAGGGAAATGTCAGGCTTCACAAGCCTCCGGTGGGCTTGCAGAGAATGGAGGGTGTGAGAGTGTCAGACTACATGCTGTACTGTCGCTGTCCTCAACCAAATGCCTGGCAGAACATCTCTGCCTATCATGCCCTGCAGAAAGGTAACAAATCTCACAGGGCACAGAGGGTCCACCAGGTAGGGCCCATGTTCCAGAAAGCCCTGGCCCTGGTTGAGGACAGCCAGATCTTTCTTGGCCCAGGGACCATCAGAAGCTTCCTATTTCCTGAGCATAACTCTCTTCTGGGGACGTAGATAAACGGTCCCAAAGGTATGTGGGTCCCTGACAGCTAAGAGCCTTAAAAATGAAAAACAGTATCTTGAATCCGATCCAGTGTCCCACCAGAAGCCAGTGCAGCTCACGCAGCACAGGTTGAATATATGCCGTCCTAGGGATCCCTGTAAGGACCTGCGCAGCTGCATTCTGGATCAGTTGGAGCTTCCGGGTCAGCTTCAAGGATAGGCCCACGTAGAGCAAGTTACAGTAGTCTATCCTAGAGGTGACTGTTGCATTGATTACCGTGGCTAGGTCAGAGTGAGACAGGTAGGGGGCCAGTTGCCTGACCTGGCGCAGTTGGAGAAATGCCAGCCTGGCAACCTTCGCCTCCACTGAAAAGGAGGACTGCCAACTGATGGGAGTCTGTTCTGGGACCCTGTGGTGTATGGGCCCTGCCAGGCTGATGGAGAGAGGGCAGCACTGCCATTTGATTCTGCAAACTGTTGTTTATGCTGTCCGTAGTCTATACCTGATACAGCATAGTGGATAAGAGTGTGAGCTGGGAAGCCCCTGATTCAATTGCCTCTTCTACCATGCATTTGCTAGGTGGCCTTAGACTAGATTGTTACCTGTAGTAGGAGAGCTATAGCTGTCTCTTTTGACAAAGCTAATCGCTTTGAACTCTTGAAAGGTGCTAAATAAATGTAGCTGTTGGCTATTAATACCATCCCAACATTAGTTAAAAGAATCCTGTCCCCCCCCCCCCCGCTCCAGTTTTCTTTCCTTTGTGAATTTTGATAATGATTCACTAGATCCCCAGCAATAGACCAGTGTTTCTGGTGTGAGTATGTTAATGACCTTGGTTTCCCCCCTCCCCTTTCCTGTCATCTTAGGGGCTGGACATCCAATGAAGCCCCATCGCCTGGCCCTGACCCACAGTCTGGTGCTGCACTACGGACTCTACAAGAAGATGATTGTAAGCATTGCATCGGTGGTGTCAAGTACGGGTTGGGTTTTAGGACACTTAATGTGCATTTCTGAGCTATAATCCGGCTTTGTGGTTGATGTTCCATAGTTTACATATATCACAGAAAGAACTGTCCTTAGCAGTGGCATAACCGCAGCCGATTTCCCCCTCTGCTGCTCTAAACGAGAGGAATTTCTCTTGCAGGTATTTAAACCATACCAAGCATCCCAGCATGATATGTGTCGTTTTCACTCAGAAGATTACATTGATTTCCTTCAGAGGGTGAGTCCAACCAACATGCAAGGATTTACCAAGAGCCTCAATGCTTTCAATGTGGGGGATGACTGGTAAGTACTTTCCTTTTGGATGTGTGGGGAGGCTGAGATTCAGACTGAGTCTGAGGAGCGTGTATAGTAAAGTCAAACTGGAAACCTCTTTTAAATTTCTGGTCACTGTGGCTTGCTCGTTCATTCTGAGTGTATCAGAGGTTTGTTGCCCAAGGCTTTAGCTAGCTATTGCAATTTGTGTGGAATCTGAACCCATTTCTTGCCCGTTGGTTTAGTTGTTTGCAGTCACTCTTCACCCAGGTCCCTTGCCTCTGAATTGTCAAGTTTGTGCTGTTCTTCTTCTCAGCTATCTTGTACCTCTTCTCTGTCCTGTTCTCACATAATCAGTCTCCTCCAGATTGTGCTACTTGAGTTAATTAGGGCTTGTTTTCAAGTCTGATTGGCATTATATTTCAAGCCTGCCTCCTTAACAGTGAAGTTTACACATTTGTTTTACTGGACTAAAGTTCTTGGATGCTGTCCAAACTCACTCAGTTGGACATACAAGGATTTCACATGTTGTTTGCCCCACAGGCTCAGCAAGAACACAAAGCTGTGTATATGTTAACAGTGAATGCCTATCCTTTAGGGAATGTCAAAAATGACATGTGGATGTTGGCAGTCTCAGATGAATATTGAGGGTTTCTGAAAACTTAGAGAGATGTCATTAACTAATGATAATCTCCCAAATGCTATTGTCAGCATTCACTTGTCAGCATGTCAACTAATGTGGAAATACATATTTTTGGAAAACTCCTCTGGGTTCATGTCAACATTTATCAGCACTGAATATTTAATGTAACATACCCTCACAAATTAGGCTTTTAGTTCCTATCTTTTTATATTTGTCTGATTATTTTTCAATCTAACACTCGTTCCTGTCTAAGTTGAGATTATTACTGGAAACCATATCTGTTGCTAAACTTCTGCAACTGTATCAGCAGAGGCTGAAAATTTTGTCCAGAAAATGTTGCACGTTGAAGCAAAGATGCAAGAGGGCAGAAATATTAGTGGCAAGGGAGCACACACATTTTTAGTGTTAAGGCTGGGATATAAGAGAATAGGAGTGGAATTGTTTGCATTTAGGATATAAAAGAGAACTTGCGAGGTAATTTGTCAAAAAAGCTGAAGAGAAAATAAAATAGTGATAAGTTGGAGAATGCTGTTTGGATTGGGAGGTAGAAACGCTCAAGAGTTGAGTAGCACCTTAAAGACTAACAAAATTTGTGGCAGGTTGTGAACTTTCTTGAGTCATTGCTCACTTCTTCAGATGGGTTGGTAGGTGGATCACTGGAGGAAGTGAATGGGGGCAGACCGTTGTAAAAACAGAGGTCTGTATGAAACAAAGACTCAGGGAACCTAATACAGGTGAGAATGGCTGAAAATGTGAAAGGAACTTTGTGCTTAGTAAGAATAGAACAGAAAAGACTAAATATGCAGGAAGAATCATAAGGAAGCTCAGCAGCGGATGTAGTTAGGCACACAGAGAGAGTCCAGAGTGGTTTTAATTTCTGACATTGTCAACCACTGTTAACTTAAGGAAGGTTGGGGTATGCATTTTAAAAAGTTGCTCTGGTACATAAGTACTGTGAACATAAGTTAGTTGTAACTACTGGCTTGATTGAGAGAAAAAACCCTGTGGTTCTGCACATGAAGATCTCAAAGAGAAGTTCAATCAATCAATCAATCAACCTTTAATGGCATATAAAAAGTTAAGAGACAATGGGTTAAGGAGGAATAGATAGGTTAAGATACAAAATATCAGGAATAAAACACAGTTACATAGGAGCACGGTTAAATAAGACAACAAGACTGATCCTTGTCTTGACTAATCTTTTTGGCCCAGTACAAAAATGAGGCAGTGTTCACAGTTATGTCAGGAGTAACTTCCTTCAAAGAGAAGTTTAAAAGATTCCCAGGTTTTTTTTGGGGGGGGGGGGCGGATAATCAAGAAACCAATGGTAGATTTTGTTCCTAACTCTGGTGGTGGCATTCTGGAGGGGCAGAAATGTTAGTGTGCTGCAGGTAAAGCAATGAGTGGGCTTGTGGCGCCTTAAAGAGCCACGTTGATTGCAATGGGATTAATTGACACGCAAACACTGAGCCATAGAATAAAGTAAACTTGTTTCTAATTTAGGTGAATAAAGTGACATCATAGAATGTAGGTAGAGATATATTGAGCAAAAATGTTTCTACTGTCTTGTCTTGGGCTGCTTCATTTCCCTTGAAGGAAACACTAGGTGCACTGCAGTCTTAAGTTAGCTGGAAAATTCCTTGGTCTCTTCAGGCCATGTCACTGTGTTGTTTGGGAGCTTCAAGCCATCACTTATCAGCAGCTGTGATATTGTGGTTCTCTGCAGCAGTGCCCAGAAAGTGTTAGTTTTGGCCAGTCAAAAGAACTGATTTGTTTCCTCATCTGTCAACACAGTGTTGGCAATTGACGCCAGCTCTCTGTAGCTGTCTTGAGTTATTGCAGTAACCTGCCAATTAGTGTATAAATGGCAACAATAGTTGGCATCAATGCCACCAGTCTGAATTGATGGGGGCAAAATGCATCAGTAATCGATTTCGCTCTCCATGTAGCCGGGAATTGACAACCATTTCATTTGGTCTGATGAAGTAACTTGAAACTGCACGCTACTGCTCTGGCGCTGGCGATGTTGCCTTGCCGTAATCTAATCTGTTTTACCACAACACAGTGGAGTGGATGCGGAGGAGAGCCATGGAAATGATCAGGGCCTGAAGACCAAGCCCTGTGAGGAAAGGCTGAAGGACCTGGGAAAGCTCACTCTGGAGAAGAGGGGGTTGATTGGGGATGCAGTTGATTTCTTGAAGAATTTGAAAAGCTGTCACTTAGCGGAGGGCAGGGAGCCGTTCCTGTTAGCAGCAGGGGAGAGGATTCACAATAAGGGATTCAAATTGTGGGTGGAAAGATTCTAGGATATAAGGGGGGGAAATTTACAGTAAGAATAGTTCACTGGAATCAGCTACTTAGGGAGGTGGTGAGCTCCCCCTCACTGGCAGTCTTCAGGCAGTGGCTGGAGCCCAGATGAAAAGTACCACCAAACAAAGGGTTTATGACATAGAGCAAAAATGAGACGTAATACACGCTCCTTTTTTCCAGACCCCCAATCCAAATATGTTATGAATATGGCCAAATATCTTACTTATTTGAATGTGCCATCTAATAGAAGAGCTTTCACTTTGGCCCATTGTGGTGTTACCCCCTCCAGAGTTCTAGATGGGAAATATAGGAAGATTCCATATGAAGAAAAATGCTGCTCATGTTCTATGGGAGAAGTGGAATCTTTGGTCTACATAACATTCCATGCCTGTTCCATCAAGTTCATAGGGATAAGTTTATTTCCCCAGTTTTAGCCAAACCTACAGTGTATACAGATAAGGCCTGCTTGGAGAGACCTCTACTAAATAAAAATCCAACCATATCTAGACAAGTAGCCACATTCTGCTTCCACTTGGTAAAATTTCACAATATGAAGCGTGGTCGAGAGAATGCATAGGGTTTTTTCCCTACCAATTTGACTCAAAATGATTTTTTATATATTAGATATTTTAGACTTGCACTAGATTTTTGGGACTATTATAGCTGGTAATTTTTTTTTAAAGGTGTTTAATGTCTAAATAGATTTTGTGTCCTGGAATTAAACTATTTGGTCTTAATACGAATGTACTTTTATGATTACTGGTCTTTGACCATAAATAAAACTTTCAAACTTTCAGTGGCTGGACAAACACTTTTCAGAGATGCTTTAGGCTGATCCTGCATTGAGCAGAGGGTTGGACTAGATGGCCTCTATGGCCCTTTCCAGCTCTCTGATTCTTACGGCTACTTCAAGCTGGAGTGGGCATCCGTTGCAGTGCCCTGTGTAACTTTGTGTTTTTCCTCAGTCCAGTCTTCCCAGGGCTGTTTGAATTTTGCTCTCGCTACACTGGGGCCTCCTTGCAAGGAGCAACGCAGCTGAACAATAAGGTAAGGAAGGTGCTGGGCTTACTCACTTCCTGCCCTCAGGATGGCCACTGTCAACCAAGAGCTGCTGTCCCAGGAGCTGTTGCTATGTTGTGGCTGCCCTGCATTTTTGTCCGGTTGAATGGCAGATGCAACTGTTGAAATGAAGGAGTGTCGTGAAAGCTGGGGCGGGGCGGGGAGGGTATCTGGTTTCTTGAATCTCACCTCTGCTGCTCTTCACCTCAGGCCTTCATTAAGGATAATACTGACCTACCTTAAAAGTCGTTGTATAGAGCTACCAGCTCTGGATTAGGAAATACCTGGAGATTATGGGGGTGAAGCCTGAAAAGGGTGGGGCTTAGGGAGGGACTTCAGTGGGGTACAATGCCATAGAGTCCACCTTCCAAAGTCGCCATTTTCTCCATGAAATGATTTCTGATCAACGTAACTAGGTGGTTAAGTTTGATTTCTGTTGTTTGGAGATCGGCTATAATCCCAGGAGATCTCCACCTAGAACCTGTAGTTTGGCAGTCTTATATATTACAAGAATATGTGCCGGTCAATTATTATAGGAAGAATTGCACTTATTGGTCTATGTGAAATCCTTAGAGGTTTTGTCCCGGAGTGGTCTGGAGGAAAGAATGGGTGGTTTAAAATAGTGGGTATAATATTGGCACCTGCAGCATATAGTTCTGTATTTTGTGCTCATGTGTCCATTTTTTCTCTTAGATTTGTGATATTGCGATAAACTGGGCAGGAGGCCTGCACCATGCAAAGAAATTTGAGGTAACAGAAGGGGGATTTCCTTATAACGGAGGACAGGGAAGACTTACTGCAGTTCCATATTGATACCATTTTACTCTCTTCCTGTTCCAGGCCTCTGGTTTTTGTTATGTCAACGACATCGTTATTGGCATTTTGGAGCTTCTCAAGTAAGATGGGGCACGAGTGCAGCTGTTCTGGGGGGAGGTGTCGTGAAAGATGCCTTATAGTACAATGGGGCTTAATTGTAAAACTAATTTTTGTTTGCTTCTTTGAATAGTACTTTTGTGCCAGTAGGTCTTCCCATTCCTTTTCTCTGTTAGCTGCTTACTTGTCCCTTAATGCTTGTTCTGCTGTTTGTGGCTGTTCCTTGACATAGTGCCATTTTTACCTAGCTTACTTTTCTATATCGACTGAAAAACTCTGCTTGCAAAAATGACTCCCAGAAGCTCCAGGTGCCCTCAGGCGGCTCATTCTCTTGTGCAGGAACACAAATCCGTCCGTTCTTTTGGGTTGGGGCCAAGTTCCTGTAGAAGGATTTTCCATGCATACCTGCAAAATATTTCTACTCTTTACATGCAGCCTGCAAACTGAGGATAGGGAGGAGAAGAAATAGAGTGGACTTGGGGCTGATAAGATTAATACATTTGTTTTGGGGCAGTTTTCAGTGCTTGGAATACATCAGGGCTTCCCCTTCATACTAGAAAATGCAAGCTGAAAGCAGCTGACCTAAAAGAGCAACATTCAAAAAAAAAAGTATAACTCAGTTAAGTTACAATCTTCAGTAAAATCAGTCTACATTTGCAACTCCAAAAGTAGACCAAACCCCAGAGCGGAGCTCTGATGAGCTTCATTAGGAAAAGAAGAGCGCCAAGACTAAGAAATCCTTGGGCGATTAACCTGTTGACTGGTTGGGACCCATAGCACTGGGCCTTCTCCACAGAACTCATAATGAAAGAGATCATATGAGAAGAGGTGCTGCTTAAGAATGGCTGGACATAGACTATGTAGGACCATGTAGTAGCCCCTTAATGTGTGCCCAAAACTTAGCCATCTAGTTATGTTCATCAGTCATAGGAGACAAATCCTTACCATATGTTCCAGAAACGAGGCTGGTTGCAACATTTTGCACTGATTGCAGCTTCCAGACAGGCTTTATGGACAGTATCACAGAGCCCCTGTTGTCTTTTCCTGCCCTTACTACTTAGACAAAAACTGTGAATAAGGAATCTGTCATTCTTTTAATGTGCTAAAAACATTTTCACTGTTTTGCATACTAATTCACTGCACACTCTTTATATACATAGGGCTGCTAATTCCATCCCAGACTATTGTCCGATGACGTGTGCTTTAAGGACACAAAAGCCTACATTCTCAATAAAACACTGTTGGGCTTAAAGGTGCTACTGGACTGCCAATTTTGTTCTGTTGCTTCGGACCAACACGGCTGCCCACCTGGATCTATCTACAAAGCAGGGATAGCCAGCTTTTCAGCACTAGGATCATGAATTATGGCTCTTGTACAGCAGTGTAAAACTCATTGGTTATGAGGGCTGGATCTGACGTGAATGAGACCTTGTTGGACTGGGTCACGTGTGTCATAAAATGTTACGCAGTTAGCAGAGATATAAACTTTATAAAGGACGCAGACAAATACAATGAATTTTTTTTCCTTAAAATAAAACATGCTCAAAAAGAGACCCATATATTTCATCCCGGACAACAGTGCTTCTGTCCAAACTCAATCAATTGGGGTTAGAGGTAGATGATTTTTCTACCTCTGATGAGTCATATATCTTCAGATGTATTAAATTGAGACTGTGGGAATCGGAGGAAACGAAATTACGGCCAACAGACCCCTATATTTGCTCTCCAGCTTCCTTAGGTCTCTATGCTTTCTGTGGCAAAATGCCCAATTATCTATCAGACTTAACCGTTCCAAGTCATCGCAGGGCATTTATGTTGGCTAGACTAAATGCGTTTCCCTCCAAAGTTTTACAAGGGAGATATCATCGAGTCCCTTTAGCCGACAGACGTTGCTCCTGTGGAGCGAATACTCCTGACTCAATCCAGCATATATTGCTTGATTGTTCTTTTTACCATAACCTCCGTAAAGATTTATTTGGCAAGCTTTCTTTTTCCCCAGATTTGTCTATTCTGCCACCCTGTTATTATTTATTGAGTGATACTGAGGGGGTGGTTAGTGAGGCTGTGGCAAAATTTCTGGCTGACATCCTTAAATTTAATTCTGACCATGTTTGAATGCATCTGTAAGCTCGGTTTCATTTTGATTTTATCTCCTATGTTTAAATTTTTATATTCTGTGTATTTTTATTTGAATCTATTATGCCATTAAAGGTTTGGTATGGTACATGCTCAAAACATTAGCACTCTTGCAATATTTTGTTTAACGGTTTCTGATAACTGACACCTTTTGCTCTGAATTATTGCATCAAAATCTGGAGACAGGGTCTGTGCTGTTGCAATCTTGGGTACGCTGCACATGTGCGTATCTGTAAATTGCACACCTGCCTTTGATTTATTGCCATTCATTACAGAAATCTCATGGTCAGTGCTCTGTGCCCTAGGACCCAGGGGAAGACATGAAATGGCTGGGCATTGTGAGCTTTTGTACATAAGTTGTTTTATGTGCTGGTCAAGAACATGTGAAGGCATCATGACACAGACTGTGGGCTATGTGTTTACCTACGCTACTATAGTCTTACGCAGAAAAAAATAACTGGACCTCCTATGAGGCAGTGCAAGAACAGATAGCAATGTATAGTGGTCAATACCAGCCTACTCTCTGGGAAGCCTAGGTTCAAAACCCCCAGTCTACAAAGGAAATGTTCTGAACACACACGCTCTCCCTAATCCACCTTGTTGTTATTCCTCATCTAAATAGTTTGTTCTTACTCCTCATCTAAATAGTTCACATTCCTTTCCTAGTGTGATCATGAAAGCATGAATACAGTGGGCAGAGAACCCAGCTGCAGCCAGGAGGACATTGGCAAAATGAGCTTAACAAAACACATACACTCTACTGTAGCAAGGCAAAAAGCTCTTACCTTGAATAAAACTGTGTTGGTCTTATAGGTGCTTTTTGTATTTCTCCCGTGTGATTTGAGGAAACTGGGCAAAGCAGCCTCCTGCTCTTTCCCTCTTTCCCCCTCTCTCTCCCTCAAGGGAGGAGGAGCCTCCGCCAATGGAAGAGCTTGGCTTTGTAGCTCTGCTGTGCAATTGTGAGAGCCTGGCATAGCTCTAGCTTTGATTGAGAGAGCTCTAGCTGTGCCAGGCTCCCTCAACCACACAGCAGAGCTACAGAGCCAAGCTCCTCCATTGACTGAGGCTCCTCCTCCTTTGGGGAAGAGGGTGGTGGGGAGAGGGAAAGAGCAAGAATCTTCTTTGTTTGTTGCATCAATTTCAGGGGAGAAATACAAAAATGGCAACAAAGGAAGTAGGAGAGATCAAAAAGGAAGCAGACCACTGGCAGTTCCTTATGGGCTAAATAGAAGCTCTGTGGGGGCTAGATCAGGCTCACCGGCCACACTTTTGACACCCCTTTTGATACCTTTTGCCTTTCTGCATGAGAGGCTGTCTGGATGTGCAACTTGTCTTGTCACAGTGCTCTGTGTCTTCAAAAGTCAAACCCATTGAGATTCCCTTCTCTACAGAATTACAAGAGCCTCAACCCAAAGCGGTGCATTGGCCATTCCTGCATCATTTACTCATTTGCACAGGCTGATTGGTTGGGGATTGCTACATTCCCATCTTTGCCCAATCCATCTCAACACGGATCGATCTGTGTGTTCAGTCAGTCTGTGCCTCAGGCTGCCTTGAGCAAAAGTATTTGGGAAGAGGCAGGATTTAAAAATTAAGAAACAGAACAGATGGAGATGGCTTTCAGCTTGCTCAGGCTCAGCAAAAGCTTTCTGACCCCCATCGCAGTAATGGTTGTCCTTGTTTCCCTCTTGGACACCGTATGTGGCCCAGCTGCAATTCAGCTTCTGTCTAGGACTCTTAATACATCTCTTCACTTCTGCTCTCTGCCAGGTATCACCCGCGCGTCCTTTACATTGATATTGATATTCATCACGGAGACGGCGTTCAAGAGGCTTTTTATCTGACAGATCGGGTCATGACAGTGTCTTTTCATAAATATGGAAACTACTTCTTCCCTGGTACAGGTATTGTGCTCTTGATTGCTCTTTGTCCTCAGGAACAAAAACTCCTTAGAGAATCCCCTTTTGAGTATTTCAGTGTTGAATACCCACAGAGGCCTTTGAAATTCTGCAAGGGGTGGGGGGGTGGGACGAAAGCATTGCAGTAGAACAGGGATCCCAGAGTGACTTCAGTGATTTACTGCATAGTGAAACAGAATTATTTTGGACTCTGATCGTGCGAATGTGCTGAAGATCTGAATTATACTTTTTGTTGTGCTTTTAGGTTAGTATTTAAAAAAAACAACCAGCATTTGAATTTGGTCCTGCTTTCTTCTGCCAGGTGACATGTATGAAGTCGGGGCGGAGAGTGGCCGTTATTACTGCCTGAATGTGCCTTTGCGTGATGGAATCGATGACCAAAGTGAGTGGAAGGTTTCCTGTGGACCTTGTGGTGGGTTTTGTCTTCTGCACACTCTCAGAGTTCCAGGGCTGTAACTGCAGTCTTGTCTTCTCTTTGAAGGTTACAAACACCTTTTCCAGCCAGTAATTAATCAAGTAATAGACTTCTACCAGCCCACCTGCATTGTGCTACAGGTAAGGGGACAAGCCACCTGAGCTATTGGATGGGCTCTTTTATGGCTTGTTAATGTGCTTTTGTGACTAACTGGAGAAACTGGCAGGATTAGGAGATAGTGGAAGGTGGCAAAGGGACCCCATCCTGAGATTCTGTGAAGCAGTTGGTACACTGGTACAAGATAGTTTGAAATAGGGGCCCAGTACTGTGTCTTTCTACTCACTGCCTTTTTTTTTTTTTGCCTCCTTAAGTGTGGTGCTGATTCACTTGGTTGTGACCGTCTGGGTTGCTTTAACCTCAGTATCAGAGGACATGGGTAAGTTCATTTACTAGTAATAAGCTTATGTGTAAAAGGGGAAATTTGTCATTACAGTGTTTGGGTGTCGCCCCTCTGAGAACTGAGCTCTGATCCTGGCACAGCAAGATGCTTGTGGCCATAGTTGATGTCTTGTTGACTGGGGATTGGATTGCCAAAGAGCTTCTTTTAGTAGCAGTAGGTCTTGCATGTCACTCCTAGTATGAATGATTTCTAAGGTAGGCACCTATAGTATCTGCTTTCGCACAAGTTAGAAGTAAGCAGAGGGTAGAGGTGTCAAATTCCTGGAAATTTTGAATCCACAGGAAAAGAAACTGTTTTTCCTTTGGGGGCTGGGACACAAAGACATTTTGGGGGAAATTGAAATATATGAAATATACAAGATGCTGGTTATGACCTTTAAAGCCCTTTATGGCCTGGGACCTGCCTACCTTAGGGACCGTCTCTCCCCACATGTTCCCCAGAGAGTGCTGAGATCGGGGTCTCAGAACCTTTTTATAATCCCTGGGCCAAAGGAGGCCCGTCTGAAAGCGACCAGAGACAGGGTCTTTTCAATTGCAGCCCCCTGTTGGTGGAACCAGCTCCCGGAGGAGGTGAGGGCCCTGCGGAATCTTGAACAGTTCCGCATGGCCTGTAAAACAGCCCTCTTCCGGTTGGCATACAACTGACCGATACCGGGATGCCTGAATATTTAAACTTATGAACATCAGAATATTTGAACACTGGAATACTTGAAGAACCGACTTAAGGAAGAGGTAGCATAGTATATTGATGTGTGTTTTATGTATTTTACTGTATAATCATTAATGTATTTTAAACTGATTTACTGTTAGCATTCTGTGTTGTCAGCCGCCCTGAGCCCGCTTTGGTGGGGTAGGACGGGATATAAATCGAACAAATAAATAGGTAATAAATAAATATATACATTACCTACTTTTATTTAACAACACAAAATACATCATTTATAACGTCAGTAACATAATCAAATTGTACTATTCAGCATAGTTTTGGAGTTTAAAAGTATTCCTATCTGCAAGTTGTATCCAGGACTTAAGAAAGAGCTTGTAATGGCGGCACCAAGATGCTATCATAGCACATGTCTTTTAATGTTTGCCATCTGAGAGGTAGGAAACATAATAGCTGAAGGCAAAAGGCAAATTTTGTAGCAAACAAAGGAAAGTGTGATTTTTTGAATAGAAACTCTGTTGTAGAGTCAGCGGGTAGGACTAGTAGCATGTTTGGCTATTAAGCTGAACTACTATGGAATTTTGCATCATTTAATGCGCTTTGCTTCAGTTCTGTTTTGAGTTGGTTCTGCAGTTTACATTTAAATATAACTAATTCTTTAAAATGTTGTCTGTGTACGTAGTACAAGACGTTTCTATTTTTCAAGTGTTCCCCAAAATTCCCGATGTTTTAGGTGGAAAAATTGAGAAAGTCTTTACACTTTTCTATGCTGTACATATGGGAACAGTAAGATATTTTGTAAAACAAAACAAAGGTGGTTTTTTTTTCATTCAAAATGAGAAAATATTTCATAGGAGACTTTTTCCCGTGCTACCCTGAATCTTCCGCTGTTTTCACTGGGAAAATGGGGGAGGGAGGTCCTCCAGAGAGGGGATGAATTCCCCCCCCCCCGAATTCTGTCCCCCCCCCCAGCCTTTCCACATCCAGGCAAGATTATTTTGAACTCCTTGCTAAAGTTTCATAATTTTTACATCTATGTGGATGTTATGAATAATGATTATTACATTGCTGATAGGTGAAGTTACCCTTTGGTAGCCTCCAGGCCTCTTTTACTCCCTGTCTCTCATTTAGCCTTGGAGTCAGCCCCTATCCCAGTTGATGGAAGGGTTGGTTTTTTTTAAAGTTCTCTATGAACTATCAAGGTGTAAATAAACATTGTATCTCAGCTTATTTTTCATCCTTTGTACTTTTGAGAGTTCATATCATACTCATGCTATATACACCTTCCTGGGCTTTAAATGCAAAACCCTCACTGTAACAAGCCCTAGAGTGCTGGTGTTTCCCCCTTAAATTATTCCTGTTCCTCATGAGAGTGGAGCATAATCTGCGTGTTGATCATTCTGTACGCATTGCGCCGCTAGCTACCTATTAAAGAGAGGTGGTCTGCAACCCTTTGCAGTCCCACCGGACAGTTACGGCTTACGTGTGACACACGGATGAATGCAAGCAAATGTGCGAGTGGTCAGTTTCTGTCTGTCTCTTTGCATGCTAGTGAGTGCGTGGAATACGTCAAGAGTTTCAACATCCCCCTGCTGGTGTTAGGAGGAGGCGGCTACACGGTTCGCAATGTGGCCCGGTGCTGGTGAGTCTTCTGGAACTGGGGTGCGGAGTTCCCCTTTTGTCTCTCTGGACTGTAATGGGCATGGATTGTGTGATGGGAGGACATCCACGGATTAAAATGGTCTGGCTGTCCTTCTAGGACCTATGAGACATCACTGCTTGTGGATGAAGCCATTAGTGAGGAGCTCCCATACAGCGGTAAGTCAGGGGCCTTGATATTAAAACTTTACTGATGCTAGCTGTCATGCCAGGATGGTGCTTCTTGTTACTTTTGTATTTGGTGCTTCCATCGTGCCATTTGGCCCCCATAGTGCACTCAAGGGGACTAACAGTTGGCAAGGCAGAAATAAAGCACTGAGATGGGCAAAACCCTGAAGGCATAAATGTACAGAAAGGAGTCACAGCCACAGACTAATGTGCCGTTAAAAGGCTTCCCCAGCAGCTGCCCGTTCTGCAGCTTGGCCAAAAGAGGCCTTTCCTGTTGGCTTACCTGGCTCAGGTGACAGCAAGTCACGTCGCAATAGACCAGGCCCCTTTCCCTTAGCCTGGCTTGGCTGCTTCATATTTCGAAGTTCTTTTGTTATAGCCCTCTTGAGTTTATTTTGAAAGGGATAAGCAGGGAGACAAATCAGATTCAACAATACTTGGGTAAAAGACAGGCTGAAAAGTAGTATCTTGACCTGACGTTTGAGGGTAAATAAAGCCGAGAGCCCCAGACAACCTCTTCCCTGTCAGTTAGGAGAGCCAGTTTGGTGTAGTGGTTAAGTGTGCGGACTCTTATCTGGGAGAACTGGGTTTGATTCCCCACTCCTCCACTTGCACCTGCTAGCATGGCCTGGGGTCAGCCGTAGCTCTGGCAGAGGTTGTCCTTGAAAGGGCAGCTGCTGTGAGAGCCCTCTCCAGCCCCACCCACCTCACAGGGTGACTGTTGTGGGGAAGGAAGGTAAAGGAGATTGTGAGCCGCTCTGAGACTCTTCGGAGTGGAGGGCGGGATATAAATCCAATATCATCTTCTTCATCTTCTTCTTCCCTGTCACGGGCAAGGAGTGCCAAACCATCTCTGAAAAGGCCCTCCCCTGGATGCCAGCCCTTGCACCACGGACAGTCAAGGGACACAGAACAGAGTCCCTATTGGTGCCCATAGGTTTCTCTTGGATTGGTGTGATCTTTTCAGGTGCCAAACCATTTTTTTTTAAACTTTCAAACCAGCACTTTGAATTGAGCCCAGAATCCATCTGGAAACTCACGGAACTGGCAGGGTATGGCAAGAGGAACAAGACCCTGTTGCCGTTCTCGTTGCCAGATTCTGTGCCAGTTTGAGTGTCTGAACAGGGCTTAACTGTCCTGGAGCTGCACCTGGTGCAGAAGTGTTCCCAGACTGTCAGCGTTATTCTTCGGTGGCTGTGCCAAGCATCCAAAACAGGCTCTACGCCGGATCCTAGATTATCTGAATTACTGACCCCAAAGTCCCACTGTTTTGTCTGCTTCAGTTTCTAGGTCACCACTGCTCTTTGTGTGGTTATCCTTGAAGACTGTTGGGGATATCCAGTTAGTGCAGAACTCAGCAGCAAGGTTGCTGATGGGCAAGGTGTGTTGCCATGCACAAATGCTGATGCACTTTAGGTCATGTTTCTAAGCGCTGGTGTTGATCTTAAAGGTGTTTTCCAAGGGATTCCCTAAGGGCCATCTTCTCCTATATAAAACTTGTTCATGCATTAAGACCTGCATCAGGGTCCCATTTATGTATACCCTTCCCACCACAATAGTGAGGTGGATGGCCATGAAGGATCGGGCCATTTCTATATTGGCACCATGACTCTGGAACTTCTCTTCGCTGTTTGCCTGGTACTGCTTTTAAGTTTTAAGCTAGAAGTGAAAGCGTTCTTGAGCACTGGGTAATTTAGTTTTTGCCTGTTTTGTTTTCCAACTGGCCTTCTGTGTTTTTGTTTTAAATCGCTGTCCCATTTCATGCTCTTGGAATTTGTAACCGCTGCTGTGTATTTCAAACCAATTCATCTCCATAGTTTCTGCTTAGCAAAACTGTTTTAGTTTTACAGCTTTACTGCTAACTTTCCCAGTACTGTTTTCCCCTGTCGTTGGTTTTAAATTTTTTTTAAGCGAGGCACCACTTGAAAGTCCATGGTTTAGAGGTGGTTTGGAATAGTTCCAAACAACCCTATATAGTCAGCGCAACCCAATCTAGAAAGTAGCAGGAAAAGCTAGAAACCAACTCCCTGTGCTGTAGGCTTTCCTTCTCCAGCTGTTTGCTAACTGTTGGCAAATGTATCCTTTCTTTCGCAGTCCGCCTCCTAAAGCTGGGGTCCCCAACCTTTTTGAGCATGTGGCCGCCTTTGCAATTCTGGCGTATCAAGTGGGCACATCCACAAAATGGCTGCCACAGCTTACCTTCAGTCACACAGTGAAGATTCTGGTGCTGTGGTGGAGACGGCTGGCAAAGCAATGCTTTTAAAAATATGCACAGCCAATCGGAAGCCCCACCTGGCCCTGCCCACTTTCTAAAAAACACTTGGCAGGCATCAGGAAAGGTGTCAGCGGGCGCCATGGCACTCATCAGAATCACCCTGGAGACCCATGTTCTCAAAAGTTGCCAAATGAGCGCTACAAGTCGTAAAACAAGCAGAGGCGCTAAGGAAAAGTACGTCCCTCCCACAGGTGAAGAGCTGTTTCCGGGTGCTTGCTCTGTTGTTGCGTGGGCAGCTGGAGTGATAGTGATACAGATGTAGAAATACCTAGACATTTTCTCCCTTGTGTTCAAATGTGTTGTAACCCCAGTGCATTCCTGCACCCTCTTCCATCTGTCTTTGTGCAGAATACTTTGAATACTTTGCTCCTGACTTTACCCTTCACCCCGATGTCAGCACTAGAATTGAAAATCAGAACTCGAGGCAGGTAAGTAGCCTGGCTGTTTCTCGTCCTTGGAACAACATTTTCTTGTGTCTAGCCTGTTTCGGAAGCCGCGCCCTTGGGACTTCTGTTTCCTCATGTTCCAAGAAAACCCCTGGCACTAGTGGTATTTGGGCTGGCCAGACAGGGTTCCTAGCAGTACAACTTGGTTAACCAATGAAATGTAGTTTGGCTGATTCTTCTGTCCCCCCCTCTCTCTTGAGCAGTACTTAGATCAAATCCGGCAGACTATCTTTGAGAACCTGAAGATGCTGAACCATGCCCCGAGTGTCCAGATCCACGATGTCCCTTCTGATCTGCTGAGTTATGACCGCACAGATGAGCCTGATCCAGAAGAGCGGGGCTCGGAGGAGAACTATAGCAGGCACGTCACTCTGTTCCTTAAGAATGAAACCACCCGATAAGAGCAGCCCGGGCAGGTGCCTCCTGCCATCTAGATTGCATTGGCAGCATCTCTGCTGCAGTTTCTCCTGCACGGGCTTCCTGTTGGTGCTCCAGCAGACCTCTCGGTTCCCCTTGTCGCCTCGTCATTCTTGCGCTCTTGTGTCTTGCAGGCCGGAGGCTTCCAACGAGTTCTACGACGGCGACCACGATAACGATAAAGAAAGCGACGTGGAGATATGAGTCCCGAATCGTAGGAGTTTTTGGACTGTGTCAGGTTTCCTGCCTGGATGCGAGTGCTCGAAGGGAGCAGCACCTCCGCCCTTCCTTTCCGCTGGTCGCTTAAAAGTGATGGCAGCAGCGCTGCTGAAGCATGCGAGGACTTGCACACAAAAGGCAGTGAGATCCCCCCACCCTGCCTTCGCAGCCCTGATTTCCCATGGGCTTGTGCCTCTGCCACTGCTGGAGGGGAACATAAATTCCTCAGAACTGTCGGGCCGTGGCTGCTCTGTGGTTAAGTTCAGGACTTGCTATGCCATGACATCCTCCCTCCGTGCAGACATTTCAAGGAGGACATCTCTGTCTTCGGCAGTTGCCTCTTTTATTGTGGCGTGGGCTTTTCATGTACGCATGCTTCAGCTGAGGCAGCAGACCCGTAACACACACACACACACACAAAAATACAGTGGAAGTTGTTTCCCTGCCAGGTTTCCAGCCAGGGAGTATTCTGTTGGAGTAACGCATTCCAAAAAGAGAACCAGGACATTGGGAGAATAATCTGCTGGGCCCTTAGTGAACATAGGAAGAGTTAATTTGAGGTCCAGTCCAAGAGCGCGAGCTCATTCAATACATAGCTTTCATCCTGGATGTTCTTTCTTACAGCTTTTCCTTCCCCTCCTGCAAAAAAAAGCTCAGAGAAATATTTATCCAGATTGATGGGGGGCAAATCAGGCTAGGATAAGATTCCCCCCCCCCTTTTTAAATTTTTTATTCATTGTCACGTTGTGGACCTGGGTGTCAGCCTGGTACCCAAACCCATTTTCGATAGAGGATTTAATTCTGCATGGATAGCAGGCTTTCGTGCCTTGAGCACACCGTGGCTTTTATTGGTAACTCCCAGTGACTCCACAAGAGCAGTCCACTCATCTTTACTTCTATCAAGGGGCAGGTTGTGACAGAGAACACACTCGGTTGTGGGGATGTTGGCTCTGCTGTGTTTGTTCTCCTGTTTCGTACAGTTGCACTTCTCCCATCTGTGAATTTCTTCAACAGAGGGGCGAGTTACTTCCGCATCTAGGGTGTGTGATGTGTCCCACTTTCACAACATGGCCTTTTAGTGAGAGCCTGCAATATCTCCCTGGGTTAATGGCAAAGGGAAACCCATTTTTCCCCTTTGCAAAGGTTGATGGAGCAAACATGGGCGTCTCGTTGGCTATGCACTGTGTGAGCTGCCATGGGCGTCTCGTTGGCTATGCACTGTGTGAGCTGCCAATGCCTGTCCATCTGGGTTGGGAGGGTGTCATTGACATTGCTGTGGCAGAGCATCAGATGACCTTTTGTTCCTTGTACTTGTATTTTTACCAGTGTCTCAAAATATTAAACCACAGGATGGTATTTTTTTTCTTACCTGCCTTGAGTCACCTTCTTTCCACATCCTCCCTTTTTGCTTAAGAGCTCAGTAGTACTGAAACTTTGTCTCGATCCCTCTATTGCTTTCTCTGCGGAGATGTGCTCATTTGTTCTGTACAAGCCACATTGGTCCCTCTGTCATTCTTGTGATTCTTAGCACCCATGCGGTATGTAGGCAGTGAACGGTAATGAATCTTATGACTGCAGGTAATTTTGCCACATGTTCAGTTTTGTGCAGTCTAAGTGGGAAGCTCGTAAGCTCCTCTAGTGTTCAGACTGAACATGCCCCGTAAAGCTGAGCTTAAGCTGCCAGAGTGACTGCTACAAAGCAATTATTGAAAAGAAACACCCCAAAACACAATTTTCCTAAAATTGTGGAGAGCCAGTTTGGTGTAGTGGTTAAGTGTGCGGACTCTTATCTGGGAGAACCGGGTTTGATTCCCCACTCCTCCACTTGCACCTGCTGGAATGGCCTTGGGTCAGCCATAGCTCTGGCAGAGGTTGTCCTTGAAAGGGCAGCTGCTGGGAGAGCCCTCTCCAGCCCTACCCACCTCACAGGGCGTCTTTTGTGGGGGAGGAAGGTAAAGGAGATTGTGAGCCGCTCTGAGACTCTTCGGAGTGGAGGGTGGGATATAAATCCAATATCTTCTTCATCTAAAATGCTGTATGCTCCCTCTGCGCTGTTTCCTCAGCATGCAGTTGCTGGGTTGTGTCAGCCGTGCTTGCAGTACGAGAGCAGACTGTGATGCTCAGTCTAAGAGGAAAATCCCTAAATCAGGAAAATCCCTACAAAAATATAACTGCATTAATGCATAGCTAAAATGATGAATTACACATGGGTGGAGACACCGGTGCTGGCATTGGCTGGCAATTCAGAAGGCCTTGATTATAGTCTTCAGAACCAGGCAGATCATTCCACACTTCAGTTACATGAATCTAATCCAATGCTGAAGCGATAATTCAGTGTGTACTTTGGGAAGCCAGGATATATGCTCCATTATAGGAGACTTATTTCTGTGCTTCTTCCCCAGGATCATTTTCAAGAATCCATCAAAGCCAAACCCCTCTAAGTCCCAAGTCATAATCCATTGTCAAGTCCTCTCCCTCTGCGTCCCCCCACATATGGAGCCCTCACTTTAGTTGGTGGATATGCATGGCACTTTCTGTTGAAATGCTCCTGGAAAGGCCTAGCGTCAGGATCCATAATCCTTATCCCCATATCTGAACGTTGGCTGAGATTCAAAGAGTTCTGTGCGTCCTTTGGGGACTTCATGGATTGTTGCTCCCGCCTGCAGCTCCTCATGCTCTGCTGGCAGCTGCCCTGTAAGATTCACTGACTCTCCGATGGGATTGTGGGGGGTGTTATTTGGAGGTAAAAGGTAAGCCGAGAAAGCAAATATGCCTTTATTTGTGAGCTTCAGTACTGGGTAGTTATGTATATTACAGATCTAGCAGAGTATCTTGTTTTTTTGGTTTGGTTTTTTTTAAAAAAAACATTCTAAATGTTAAGCTTGAAAAATGTGCGTGGGCAACATCTTGTGAAAGTTGCAGAGCCACAGTGTAGGAAGCTGCCTTGTGTGGAGTCACACCATTGGCGTGTGTAGCCCATGTGACACTTTAAAGATGAACGGTTTTGTTTCCAGCGCAAGCAGTCATCGGATGGAGCCTTTTTGTTGGGTGGGGTCTAGTCCACCAAACTTTATGCTGGAATAAAATGTTCCTGTGGTGCCATTAGACTCATGTTTATTTTGCTGCTCCAGAATAATACAAATGTCCCTCTAGAATTATAGTTCCTGTTATTTCTGTTGATCAGCAGTGGCTCTCAAAGGGTGCCTTTAAACTACACTAAATAATGTATTTTGTAGCTGGATTTTTGCTATTCTTGCACACTAAAAATCTAGTGAAAAAATGCATTATTTAGTGTAATGGGAACGAACCCGAAGTCTCAGGCCAAGGCCTTGCCCTGTTTGCTGAAGAGCGCGGTGATTGAACTTAAAACTTTCTGCAGGCAGTGCCTCTCTCTCTCTGTGTATTTCATAGGATTTCCAGTGGCCAGAGCTATTTCTTTTACCTCCATTCTATGAGCAGTAGCCAAACAAATCACAGAACCAAGTTCAGGCAAAACTAACCATTTCTAGCTGATGGTTAGAAATTGTTATTTCTAGAGCAAGTGAGCCAGCTGACGATGCATACTCTGTGGCTTTGGATTTATTTTATTAGCAGTATTTGTATCCTGCTTAGTATACAAAGAACACTCAACTCAGCTGGTAAATAAAATATTCCTACCAAGAATAACAGTAATAATAAAATATTCCTACCAAGAATAACAGTAATAATCAAATAATCCAAAAGTCTCAAAGAAAACACTTTTAAATGCTTCAAGCACCAGAAGTACTGAATGCGTCTGTCTTGAAATTGAGAACGATTAGACCCTAAACCATCACATCTCAAAGTAAGCTGTGAAGTGTTCACCCATTCCCACCCTGAGCATGGGAGAGCACCTAGACAGAAATGCTTGTCTGTAAAGCAGAATCAAATCACCAGAGGCAAATCTGGAGCTCCTTGAAGTGCATTTTTCAAATCAGTTGCATAGTTCAAGGCACTGGTCTCCTTTGCTGGCCCCACTGCAGTTTTCATCAACTTCCCACTGGCCTTAGGACTTAGCAAACTCTCAGGAACAGTATAGGGCCAAGGAGGGGTCTGCAGTAGAATGATAGCATTTGCAGAAATCTGCCCCTCTTCTGTCAATGAAAATGCCATTCCAGAGGGGGAAATGGTGTGGCTGGAAGCAAGCCAGAAAGTTCAAGTAAATTCAGAGACCAAGAGAGACCCATTTATCAAATCATAGAAGTAGCACTTCCAAAAGCAGCACATTATCATCTTCAGCAACATCTGCTTGACTGGTGGTGTCCCCTAAAATTCTCAATAGTTGGGGACAAGGACCCTCAACAGTTTCCTTCTGCAGAAGAGCACCTGCCCCCTTACAAGTTAGCACAATGCAGCATTGCCTTTGCAGTACACAATGCCTTTGCAGTACAGCAGAATGCTTTAGCTTTAGAAGGCTACTGGATCCCCTTCTCAGCACTTACTGCAAAATGCCGCAAGTCTCCAATATTATCTTCTTACCAAGAAACAGACCCCTTAGCAGCTGCTCAAGGAATTTTCCCTTGGTCAGTGAAATGGGGAGCTATCCAAATACTGGTCTGCTGTTTTCCCTTTGGTAACTGCTAGTATGCTCTCATATGGACAACATTCTGCAGTTTCTTTAAAGATTTTTTCAGAAGTGACAAATGCATGATGGCCTTTTTATTCTACATACCAGTCACTTTTCTGGAATATAGAAAGCCATTGGTCCCAGAGCAGAGACTTACTCTGAAGGAGATCGTGTGGTTCTTGAGTCTATCTAGCAGCACCACGCAAGCTGCTTATGACATGCTTCTGTAAAATCAACTAGGCAATGGAGCGGGATGTGGCTGTAGATTGGGGCCAGTGATGCTACTTGTATAAGTAGGGAAGGGTGGGAGAGAAGCAATAGAATTGCCCTCATTGTCAGGAAGGATAGAAAATACTAGATTAGTGTGATAATTGGCTTACTTGGCTACAAATGTAACATGTGGTTGGAATTATCGTTCCTTTGCCTTTATGGGCCAGTAATTCCCCCCACACACACCATTTGTTGGTGTGTGGTGTTTAGCGGCATTTTAACCAGCTACATTCTGATTTAATTGAGAAATCTAATACGTGTGTCGGGGGAGAGCCTGATGGACAGCTAATGAAATCATCACGGCATTAATTGCTTGCCCATTTCCTTTTTGGCTCAACTGTTTACAGAGTGAATCTCGTCTCCTCCTCCCACAACACGGTGGTGTTATGATGAACTAATGCTCAATGACTATCTTTTATGAAGATTCTTAAAAATCTCTCCTTCTGCTGGATCCTGCCTCTAAACGGTGATTAGAATTAAGGAGAGCAAGTGGTGACTATTTTTGTTTGCTTGCTTTAATTACTCCGGCTATAATCTGAGTTTGAACGCACATTGTTTACAGCAGTTTAAGTCCAGCTTCAGCCCAAGGGGCCAGCAGCTGAGGCCGTAATGCACTACCATTCTTCCAGGTTTTGCCCTATAAAAACGGTGTGGTGTATTAACCTCCTGAACTGGAGAACATTGCTAAATTTGCAGATGATGTAATGACAGCAGAAATCTCTTTTTTCAAGCCACAGGAGACCACTAATGACTGCATGCAGAAGAACTGGACCTGTGGAGCTTAATCAATGCAAGGGATGCTAAGGGAGGCAAAAGCACCTGAGGCCAGGGCCTTGGAGAAACCATTTCTGTGAATGGCAAGAATCAACTTCCCACTCACCATTGTGGAAGGTCCTGCTGGAAGTACTTCTTCACCTAAAGAGTGATTAACACATGGAATCCACTGCCATGGGAGGTGCTGGCGGCTGCAAGCATAGACAGCTTCAAGAGGGGATTGGATAAACACATGGAGCAGAGGTCCATCAGCGGCTATTAGCCACAGCGTATTGTTGGAACTCTCTGTCTGGGGCAGTGATGCTCTGTATTTTTGGAGGGGGCAACACTGGGAGGGCTTCTAGTGTCCTGACCCCACTGCTGGACCTCCTGATGGCACCTGGGTTTTTTGGTTACTGTATGACACAGAGTGTTGGACTGGATGGGGCCTGATCCAACATGGCTTCTGTTATGTTCTTATGATACCCAAAGAGAAAGCTGTCATGACAGACAGAATCCTGGGTCCATGCTTTTGACCCCCCCCCCCAAGGCTTGCAATATGTCTGTCTGTCTGTCTATCTATCTATCATCTATCTATCATCTATCTATCTATCTATCTATCTATCTATCTATCTATCTATCTATCTATCTATCTATCTATCTATCTATCTATCTATCATCTCACCCTCTCCACAAGCGGACTCAGGGCAGCTAACAGTCAATTTAAAAACACAATTTAAGGATACAATTTGAAAACAATTAAAATACATTTCATGGTGCTACTCAGAATTTCAATATAGGCAGGATCATAACTTTCTTCTGACAGTGATACTATAGTGATCATAATTCCTCATGATTCTCATGGGTGATGTCACTTAGCAGCGTAGAGATGTCACTTAGCAGTGTAGAGTGGCAGTGTAGAGATATCTGGGTTCACATTCAGACCACTCCTAGAGAGAGTGCTCTGGCATGAAATGTGGTTTCGTGTGGCCCCTGAACATTAATGCATGATTACGGGAAGGCCTGCTAGCCTACATCTGATGGGGTGTGTACTGGTGACACCCCAAGGCAAATTCAATACGATGTGCCAATAGTTTGAAAAATAGCAACCGCCATCACCCTACTTTGTAGGGAGATTAAATGCTGAAACTCCAGCAATGCTTCACTTGCATATGCAATGGGTTAAACCTGTCAGAACCTCTCCAAAGAGGCAGGCTTCAAACTGAAATTCTCACCAGTGGTTTCCTTTGTTTGACTTGGAATTGTTTCTCTGGGGTCAGTCAAGCTGAAACATTGTTCATTCAAAAGTGGAGGGACTCCTTTCTGGAGTCTCATTAGCGACAAAATACATGAGGCGTCTGCCAGAACTCCTTGTGCTCAATTCACAGGGCAGAAATATGTTCTGGAGACCAGCTTAGATCTGTAGCCCTTGCATTAGTGCTACGGAGGAGACCCAAACGGAACGGAAGCCAGACCCTCTGGAATGATCAGAATGGCAAGCAGTAAAATCAGTGATGGGTGGATGCAAGGAGATTCCTTGGAAACTTTGCCAGAACTGTGATGACTCACCTGGCCTGTGATAGAACTGAGTGTATGGAGGAGCCAATCGAAGTGGAGCTGCTGAATTTCTGGGTCTAATGGGAGCCAGGTTAATTATCATGGGGGGAAGGAGGTAATCCAGGAAAATTGGGCTGAGTAATAGGGGATTATCTCCATACCTACTGTTCCATGTTGAATACTTAGGTGCTAAAGCGTGGATTGGAACAAAAATTTTTGATCTCAATTCCTGAAATTATCATTCTTTAAAACAGCAGTGTAAAGTGTGGATGACTGGGGAAGGCAATGGCAAACCACCCCGTAAAAAGGCTGCCAAGAAAATGTCATGATGTGACATCACCTCATGGATTGGTAATGACTTGGTGCTTGCACACCTTTACACCTTTTTAAACCAGCAGTACTGGATTGCTGACACCTCTCCCCTAAAACTGGTGTTATTCCAAGTGGAAGCTAAAATAATTGTTGGAGCCTTTATCTTGACTGTTGCTGTCTCAAGGAATCGCAAGAAGTTACATTCACATCTCATGTTGTGTTTTGTGGTCCTGTTGAATCATCTATGGGAATAGCCCAAAGCAATCTTGGAATGAACAGCGTGGAGGCTACCGGGGGAATGCTTGTTTTTACCCAAAAGTCTGGCCACAAGGACTGCATTTGAATCTTGGCTTTGATAATGTATCACAGGTCATAGAGGATTAGATACCACATGCAGTTCCATAAATGATTTTTCCTCTTAATGGTGTAGTGAAAAGAATACAATACATCTCACCTTCATTGCCACACCTGTATTTTGTTCCATGGGAAGATTTTTTCCCTATATTTTGCTGATGTGTTTATATGAGCGGGAAGGATTGTGCTACATTTGAACCACTGGCTTATCTGATCAGAATGAAGGGCCAGGGCCCTGCTCCAGATTCCTTGGAATGCCTGGCACAAGCTCCAGCTGCGGTTGGGGGAGGGTCATGTAGGGGCTTCAAATACTTTTGATTATGCATCCGCCTGCCTTCCAATTAAAAGTGAAAAGGTCTGCAAACCTACTTCTAATTCTTCTGTGCAGGAATCTCCTTTGGATGGGTGGATGGCTTCCACTGAAGAACACTCTGTACAGCTGTCATTTGCTTGGCACCAAAAAGGGAAGGGAGAAGATCCCTTGGTCATGGACCAGAAGAATATAACATACATTAACAGAGTAATTGAAGGAATATATTTATACAATTTTCAAGAGCCCTGAGATGAAATACAGGGCATGTTGCAGATAAAATTGGACAACAGGAGAGAAAAAACTGGGAAAGAAAAAGACCAACACTTTCCTTTCTGATACTAGAAACGCCAGGATACTTATCCTTTGAAAGGAAGACAGCAAAGTGGGGGAGGATGGGAACAATTGTGTGTAACACACTATGTAGAGTCAATGGAAATTATTCTGGATGAAGTTACTTAGCAGATGAAGGACGAATAATCTTCAGAAGCAGATTCCCATTTAGCCGAGGAATCTTTTTTTTTATGGGGGGGGGGAGGTTGGAATGGCTAAACGTTCTGTTTCCTGAACAGTTTGAGTCCAGCGGCGCTTTTAAGACCAACAAAGTTTTATTCAATGCATAAGCTTTCAACTGCATGCACACTTCTTCAGACACAGAAGTGTGCATGCATACGGAAGTTTATACCTTGAATAAAACTTTGTTGGTGCCACTGGACTCAAATTTTGTTCTGCTGCTTCGGATTAACACAGCTACCCACCTGTATCAATTCTATTTCCTAAAATTGTTTGTAAGGGTATCTGGACATATATGTCCATGAAGAAATTTCAGTAGTACTAAACTATTTTATAATGACCATCCAGAACATCACCAAAAAAGAGCAAGTTTTGCTCTTTCTCATAAATTAATCTCTAGCTTTTTAAATACACAGGCTACTATGTTCTGCTTTTTGGAGCAGAAACAGGTATGAACTGGTTCGCACAAAATCCCAAAGCAAGAATGACATCTGTGTAATACCTTTTATTAGGACCAATGAAATCAAAGCAAGTCATTGTGCAAGCTTTTGAGCTTACTGGAACTCTTTATCAGTTGGCTTTGTTTTACAAAAGATTCATACCTTCCAGTTAGCATTGGAGAAACATCTTTTTAACTGCTGCCAAAAAAGGCAAGAGCCTTTTTTTTTTTTTGCTTCTCTATTCTAGTCGTTTTTAATTTTTTTAAAAAATTGCTGCTAGCACAGGGGTGGCCAAATTGTGGCGCAGGAGCCACGTGTGGCTCTTTCACACACATCATGTGGCTCCCGGAAGACAAGGAGGAACTTAATGCTGGTTTACTCTCAAGTAAGCATGCTTAGCATTAGGACTTCAGTAAGCCTCTGAGCGCTGACCCATAGGTAGGCTAATATTTCTTGTGTGTGAAGCAGAGTAGGAGGGAAAAATAGGAAAGGAAAGGTCCCCTGTGCAAGTACCAGTCGTTTCTGACTCTAGGGTGACGTTGCTTTCACAATGTTTTCACGGCAGACTTTTTACGGGGTGGTTTGGCATTGCCTGTGGTGCAGAGTGGTAAAGCAGCAGTACTGCGATCTGAACTCTCTGCTTATGACCCGAGTTCTATCACAGCGAAAGCTGGATTCAGGTAGCCGGCCCAAGGTTGACTCAGCCTTCCATCCTTCCGAGGTCAGTCAAATGAGTCCCCAGCTTGCTGGGGGGAAAGTGTAAAAGACTGGGGAAGGCAATGGCAAACCACCCCGTAAAAAGTCTGCCATGAAAACGTTGTGAAAGCAACGTCACCCCAGAGTCGGAAACGACTGGTGCTTGCACAGGGGACCTTTCCTTTCCTTTCCTTTGCCTTCCCCAGTCATCTACACTCCCCCCCCCCCAGCAAGCTGGGTACTCATTTGACCGACCTTGGAAGGATGGAAGGCTGACCCAACCTTGGGCCGACTACCTGAACCCAGCTTCCGCCGGAATCGAACTCAGGTCGTGAGCAGAGAGTTCAGACCACAGTACTGCTGCTTTACCACTCTGCGCCACGGGGCCTTGCAAATTCTTCACCACCACCCCAGAGGTTGCTCAGAGACCTTGGATTCTGGCCTGACATTTATCCTCTGAGTCACTGCAGCGACGCAAGGCCCGAGTCCCTTCAGATTGCGCGCCTTCCCAGGCCACCGGAAGTCCCGCCTCGCTGGCGCCGGCAGAGGCCCGCCAGAGTTCCGGTCTAGCGGCCCGACCATAGAGCGCGGGTCCCGGAGGGGCTCCTGCCTCCTCCTCCGCGTGGTGGTGACGCGCCAGCGGTGGGCGTGGCGTCCGAGGCCGGGCGTGGATTCCGAGCGCGGCGGGCGCTGCTGAGGAGAGCCGGCGCTGCTCGTGGCGCCGCCGGAGGGGAGGCGAGGCGAGGCGGGCGCGGCGCTATGGAGGGTGGCGGGGGGTCCACGCGCGGGGCCGGCCGCGAGAAGAAGAAGGGCAAGAACCCCGAGGAGGCCGCGGTGGCCGGGGAGCCCGCCGGCGGAGGAGGGAAATCGCGGAAATTCGTAAGTCTCCCGTCAGGGGGAGGCGGGCAGCTGCGCTCTCTCGGGGCCGCTTCAGACGTGCGCGGGGAGGGAGTCGCGTGTCGGCCGTTCCCGGAGAGGTTTTCCCTTCAAACTTCGTTTCCAGGCGCGTGGGGTCCCGAGTCGGATCGGGGCCACGGGGGGGGCGGGAGCAAGGTGCAGTCTGTCAGTCAAGCTGAGTGGCACGAGGAGGAGGCTTAACCCCCCCCCCCTTCCCGCGGCCCTGACCCGTAAATCGGACACGTGAAGAAATTCTCCGGCCATGCCTGACACGGGACTCTCGGAGCACGTCTGAATCCACGCATCTCGGGGAGCAGGACTGGGATAGAGCTGCGGCCCGCGGGAGACGAGGGGGAAGGAGGGAGGGAGGCAGGCTTCCGCGCTCTGAGGACCTGTGGAGGGTGTGTCGAGCCCTGGGTCCCTCGGCACCTGGGTGTTCTTCTGAACGTCTGAATAGAAATAAAGAGAAGTATCAAACAAAGACTTATGCCTTATTTGTTGGAGGTGCTTTTAAAGGGAAAAAACAAACAAACCAACGTACAACTAAATTCACCCCATAGTCATGTTTCGAGATCTTTGCCGGTACATGTTCCCGACATGTTTTAGGGGAAAATAGCCCCCACCTGGGACCCTCTGCTCAAGACTGGGCCTGCACAGAGCCGGTTTGATCCCTCCCCCTCTGTGTTGGTACTTCTGTTTGAAGGACACTCACCTGTCTGCTTTGGGCTGTTATCTTTAGTCGAGACAAAGACTGGCAAAGAGCAGACAGGCTTTCACTCTTCTGGGGTTACTGATGGGGAGGAGGGGGTTGTATTAGTGGGGTTAACTCAACCACTGCTCACTCCGCAGGCTGCATGTGCATCTTGCTTTCCTGTAGATGCGTCCTTGTGAGGTGTCTGGTCTCTGGTTTGCTTAAGTTTTGTGTCAAGGGAAGCAGAGTTTGAGATCTTCACTGTGTGCTCTTAAAATGTATCTGTTTTATTTCACCTTTTGATTTATCTAAAGTGACAGACCCAGAACTAAAGCATAGTAAAGCAGTTGGAAATTGGTGTGATACGGATCTGACCTGGATGGAGACTCTTGAATCTGTTTAGTTGATCAGACTTCGCTGTGTTTTGAAGCTCTCATCCACAGATTCTGTCACATAACAGAAAAATGCTTTGAGGAGATTGTCTCTACTTCTGTGATCTCTGCCCCCTTTGGAGTCTCATTTGCAGCAAGGTGCAGCTGTCAGTCAGTTGAGCCCAGGGATGGCCAGTCTGGCTTCTGGAGCACGCCCTGCTCCCAAAGCACCTTCTCCTTATGTGCTTCAGTCATTTCCTTTCTTGCAAGATAAGACACAGACAAAGAACACTTCAGTGCTGATTTCATCAGTGTGAACAGCCTCCAGGAGCAGTCCTCTGGTTATGAACATTAGCAGCTCTGACCCAAGATGCAGTCAGAGGGCTCTTCCACCTCAGATGAAAAGCAGCCGAGGCTCTTCCAGGGACCTCTCGCCTTATGTGCCACACTGCTGACCCCCTTTTGCCTGCTGTCATTGTATATAGAGAACTGTCTGGTCAGGGACCACATAGCAGTCAGTGGTTTGACCGCTGTGGGCAGGGGACACAGAAATGAGGAGGTAGTTTTACCCTGAGACAGTGATGTCGTTAGGTATCCGGTTTCTTAAAGCTGTGAATGGCATCCCTCTGCTTTTCAAAAGATTGGAAACAGCTCTGCTGATCAGTAGCCACTGTGCCTTTCAAAAGCCCAGAACAAACATGTCCATGAGGGACATGTGATTTGCTTTGACATGGGTCTCCTGTTGTTGCCTGAGTTCAGCGAGGGTGCATTCCCCATTCTCTCTAAGCTGGAAAAGCTTGCTGTGAGATCAGCCTTGGTTGAACATATGTTAATTCCCTTGCAGCCAAAGGGTCTGATGGGAATCTACATGGCCACTGTAAAGTCGGAGCAGGTTGCCCAGTGACATCAGAAGGGATGAGAGGGAAGTGGGTGGGTGGGGGAGCAATCCCAGAACTTTGTGAAAGGAAGGTTGATAATTCTGCCAGTGAGCTTTTAGCAACTTTTTGCAGTGACCCTACCAGCAAAAGTACCAAAGAAAATCAAGGAGTTAAAAGCTTGTGACAAGTTCGAATACACTCTTGGGATTTAATTGGGGAAGCAGGAAATGATCAGCACTTGTCATTTGACCAGAACCGTCTTTTCCGTAGTTGGAGTCTTAACAAGGATTTGGACCTCTAGAGTGTGAGCTGGGGGGCTGCTCAGTGTCCAGCTAATGGTCGAGTGGCCGTCTAGGCTGAATCCTGTCATTCTCTGCAGTATGGGAGAGGTTTGGCATAGGAAGTGAATGTCTGTAGCCTGACATATGCGGAGGCACGATGTTAAAATTAGAGTGATGGAAAAAATTGCATCTGATTGAATATGTGTTTGGTGAATTGGTTGACTGCTTTGCTCGGCGTGAGCTTTGTGACTTTCCATCCACCTAGTCTGAGACACAGTAAGCAGGGTGGGCTGAAAGTTTGATCGCCCTCCTTTCAGAAGCATTCCCTTCTCTTGCCTCACAGCCAGCCAGCTTTCCCACTACCTGACTTTCGCCACTGGAGAAGAGAATGAACTGTGAATGAGTTATTATTACTCGTACTAAAAATGGAGGAAGTGGCGGCCTTGCTTCTTTTGACAGTGTCTGTGCTGCTTCTAATCTGTCATTCAGTGCTCCTCATGGTGGTGTTGGGAGGATGAGGGGATCTCCTGTGGAGCACTTGCCTCTTGGGGCTCAGGATTTTTATGTCTTCAAATAGGGAAGAGTGGGAAGGGGGAGGAAGTGGGGGTGGTTAGACTTTCTACCATGGACACTGATGTATTGAAAGCTTTCCGATCTCTCCTTCTGTGTATATGCATAATTGCCTTTTGCAATCTTCCATCAGTTTGCACTTCAGATGAAAACAATGTTCACAGTGGTCGGTTCAGAGACTTAACAGTGACACAAGCATTACTGTGTTTTTCGCTTGCGCTGTTCAGGGTAGGGGAAGGCTCTTTCAGGCGGAAGCATACAGGTTTCCCAGACTCAGCCTGTTCCTTTCATCTCCCTCTCAGCTTGGGCCAGGCACAGAGACCAATTTGCTAGAAGAGAGAATGAATTTAACATGCAGATGAACGTTTTTTGAAATGGACCAGTCTTTGGAACATTTTGGTAGTACTTCTGTGGCTATTATCTCTGGCTTTCCCCTTCAAACAAGAACATAGTTTCTCAGTCCACTTTCTGTTGAGGGGAATTTTTTCATTTCACTGTGTCTCAAGAGTGATCAGAGCTTGATGTGGTGATGTTTTGTGGTAAATATACTGGCAGGTTTTTGTGTTCGTGTAAATCAGAAAGCAGTTGATGGGGGCAGTTGATTCGCATTCTGTTTTCCTAATCTGAGAGAAGAGCCCAAACAGAAGAAGAAAGAATGTTCTGAGGCACAAATAAGGGCCAAGAGTCAAAGGCCACACTACCTTTTGACTTGTCATGTGCTTTGGATTCAGAGAGAAGGACTGTATATAATATAGCCTGTTTATATCCCACTTTTCAACCAGAAAACTCCTCAAAACTTGAAGAATGGGATCTTCAATATTTCTCCCCCTCTCTATCTCGATATATTAGTCCCTATCATTTAAGGAAGAGACCACTAGCAGCTGGGGCTCTGAGCTTGAAAATACTCTGTGGTTAATGTGGTGCAAAGTCCTCTGGTTTGTGTGTAGTGAGCTTAAGACTGGGGTTTGGAATGGAAAAAACTGGATTGTATTTACGGTAGAAAGCCTGCAGTTTTTGTGTCAACTTTTTTTTTTTTTTACTTCAAAACCAAGTTCTGTGTGTGCAGTAGTTGCGTGAATGCTGATGGTCTGTCTGAAACTGTTTTGCATTTTTGCTGCCAGAGTAATAGTTGGAGCATTGCAGTTCAGGTGCAGAAAATCCCACTGTTTTGAGTTCCCTAGTTGCAAGGAGACTTTGTGTGATTTTCTCAGCCACACCCACCGCAGGAAGTCAACATAGGTTGACTCAAAACTACTTACGTGTTTTAGGCGGGGAACTCTCATGCTCAGTGCCACACAAGGGGGTTTTGAGGGTTTTTTTTTGTCATTATGCTACTAGCATGTAGAAATACTGATCACAGACTACAAATAGGTTTTATAGCATAGATTCCTCAGATGTGGCACAATTAAACAATTGAACTGCATGCCAATATTGAATACAATGCTTAACATTTCTCTGACTTCTGTCATTTAATTTACTCTTTTAGAGTCATGTTAACTGGGCCTCTGTAGCTTCCTATGGTAGTTTCCCAACTCATTTTTTTGGGAAATGTGCATATTTATACAACCATTATTTGGCTGCAGATGGGAATCTTATCTTTGAAGCATTAACCTTGATGGTCATAAAGATACATGCCTGGTCTGTTTTTTTCCTATGCACCGAGACCACTCCTTAAGAATCTTGTCAGAGGAAGAACTTAAGGATTCTGTTTGCTCGCAGACTAAGTATGAGCCGGTGTAGTTTGTAGAACAGGTAAGGGCTGTTCTTAAGTTATTCGCAGACATTTGCATCTGAGCAAGCAGTAGTTCATAACTGCACCCAGTTCTTCCTTAAAAGAGAGATGCTGACAAGTTAGGAGAGTAGCTGAGGCAGTAAAGCCTACTGAGAATCAGAGGCTTAAAAGGAAAACAGAAGGAGTGGCTTATGGACTGGATAGACCTCAGAGTGCCTACTCTGAAGAAGCAAAAGACATCAGGATGAACTTCTGAAAGCCCTGAGTAGATGGACACTAAGATAAGCTATCAAGATGTCCTTGATCTCTGGAAGCTTTTGAAACTGATGAGGCAGAATGCATTGGCATGCCAGAGAGGCTTTTAGGTGTATTGGTGCCCTATTTTAAGGGCAGAGGAATTGATGAGGTGATGGGGAGATGTTCACTTTGATGCTTCTCAATAATCCTTTCCTTCGCAAATGCCCCTGAATTTGGAGTGTGGTAAAAGCATTCCCTTTGATGAATGATGGTGAGGTGGAAGAAAGCAATATTCTGGCCTTGCTTTTGCCGTTATTGTTATTGCTTAATAGTTCATTTACGCTTCCTCCAAGGTGTTCAGGGCAGAATGCATAGGGTTCTGTCCATTTCAACCTCCTAGTGATTGTAGACAGGCCTAAAACTGGATTTGAACCCAGATTTCCCTTAATCCGTTACATTGCACGGGGAGAGTTGAAGTAGATTGTATGTACCATGCAGAGATCTTGATCATATCTATCAGTAATGCCAGTGGATTTATAGCCTAGTACAGATAATTGGTGGAATGCAAAATCCTGTACTGAGTTATTTCGCAATAGGACATGTCTTGTCATTTTCTGTCTAATATTTAATTTAGCTAAAGGGCATACTCTCTTTTTCATTAACAGACTTCAAACACTACAAAATATTTGTAGAAATCTTCAGTTAACACTGTATGAAGCTGTTTCTACCTTTGTAAAAGAAATGTAAAATTTTCCCAGAAAAAAAAAATCATAATTTTTTTTTTTGCGGGGGGGAAAGGTAAACTGTACCTCCTTTCCATATATATATAGTCTCATGTAGACACAATAGAGTTAGCAGAGTATTTGGATATCAAGTTAAGATTTATAATATTGAGGTGCATAATTAATGTGTATATTATAGCATATTAATCATGGACAAAATTATTCATATGGAAGCAGTACATAAATCCTTGAAGTAGTTTTATGTTTACACTACCCAGAGGAATTATTTTCTAAAGCCGTAGATGGTCTTACATAAAACCTTCATACTAAACATTCTGAGAGAGTAAAACCTTTCCGAAAAGCATTTTACTCATTCCAAGTGAGAAAATACGCCATCTTTTTTCATCCCAGTGCTCCCTAAAATTCCTAATTTTTCCATTGGAAAAACTGGGGAGGAGAATTCTTTTTAAAAACTATCTGACCCCCTGCTCCCCCCCCCCCGATTTTCCCATCCCCCCTCCCACATCTTAACTTCTCTAGAATTATGCTGTCGGTTAACCATTAAATGGTTATTTCATTATTATGTTACACTAGAGACATTTAGGAACTGTATCTTTCTTCTACAATCAGCAAATTGACTCCCATATTGTTGCCAAATAGTTCAGCTGTGTGCTGTCCTAGTTCCTGCAAGTTAACTATCGGCATAGCCATATTTGCAACACACTGAGTGCTGGACTGGATCCAGTCAGCTTCTCTGTTGATTTAAAAGGAAAGAGAGGTCTTTTATGGCTACACCAAAAATGCTGTCCTGGGAATCACGGAACCCTCAGGTACGGAAGCCCCCTGGGACAGGGGCCGTAGCAGAGGCAGCAGGAATTGGGTGGAACGGAGTGGAAATGCTAAAGGATCGAATCCAGGTTCTGCAAAGCCTCTGAGTGTTCAGACACTGGTCCTGATTCGCAAGCTGCATTTTCTGTTCCTGAAGTGTTTGATTACTTGAAGCTACTGCGCTGCTGAGGTGGTGCTGCCTGGCCTCGGAATAGTTCTAAAATGAAACCTTGTTAGGAATGCTTCAGGACCTTGATTACAAGCTTGCAACACGCTTACGCTTTGCCAAACTCTTTAATTCTGTCAGAGCCAGGCCGGAGAATGGGGGGAGGAGGAGGAGGAGAAGGAAGAGCCTGTTTTACACCTGCTGATCTTCAAGGGCCGGAAGGAAGCTTCAGATCCTGAGAATTCACAAAGCCAGCAGGCTCTGGTTGACCAGCCCCTAGCCCTGTTTGGATTTGAGACATGACAATTCTAGGCTGACTTTATCTCTGCTTTGAATCTGGAATGTGCTCCTGATTCAGCAGGACTTACAAAGCGTACCCTCAGGTGAGCGAGGCAGCAGCTGACCTTGTGCAAACAAGCTCTTGAGATTTTCCTTTTTTAAAACTGTTCTCCTGACCTTGTGTAGGATGCTCAGGTCAGTGTTTGTGTGGCCCAAGCAAAACTGGAAAGAATGTCTTTTATGAATAGTGCTTCCCAGACAGATGCGATATGGCCAAGGCCTCTTTTGGGTATTCACATAGAAATGCAGAGCTGGAAGGGACCTCAAGAGTCATCTAGCTCAACCCCCTTCACAGTTACTCCCCACTCCCCCAGTGACCTGTGTTCCATGCCCAGAGGAAGGCAAAACACACACACAAAAACCTTCCATGATCCCTGGCCAATCTGACCTGGAGGAAAATTGCTTCCTGACCTCAGGTGGCAAAATGGCAATCAATATTACCCTGGGCATATGAGAAATCGCCAGGAGAGCTGAGCACTGACTCAACCCTTCCTGCCCTCCTTCCCATGATCTTCCTAAGTTCACAGAATCGTCATTGCTGTCAGATGGCCATCTAGCCTTTGCTCAAAAGCCTCCCACCGCCTCATAAGGCAGCCTCTTGCTCTGAAGAACTGCTCTAATGGTCAGGAAGTTCTTCCTAATGTTTAGCCAAAAAACTCATTTGATGTAATTTCACTCCATTGGTTCTGGTCTGACCTTCTAAAACAACTGCTCCATCTTCTGTATGACAGGCCTTCAAATATCTGACGACGTGTATCACATCTTCCCCATCTGTATGAGTTTCACTGCAACAGGGAACAAGAGCACTTGAGAGGGTGTTCCCCTCATCTTGCTACCTAGCACTTCCGTTGCTTCACACAGTTTCCTTCAGCTTGGTTTCCTTCCAGTAATGCAGAAAAGTGCCCAGGGCAGTGGAGAGGAGAGAGGGCGGTGGGGACAGTCAGCACTCATGCACATACCATTCTCACAGGCATGTCAGCAATAAATGTGGCTACCATCGCTTGGCCCCCAGACAAAAGAGTGTCTCCTCCCAGTTGATCAAGTCACTGTTTGCTCCTGATTACTAACAGCTCTGCAGTGTTTGCAAATATGCATCCTCCTTGAATAAGCAGCATCTGGTCCTTCAGACACGGCCAACTGTGATGCATCTGGGGATGAGACTTCCCCAAAGGTTGCTAGACAAAGAACCAGACAGAGGGTTCTGGTAGATGCAGCAGGTGGGACCTCCCAGCAGCATGTTGGGTGAGAGGCTCTTGCTAGATTCACACTGTCAGGTCTTTTCCAGTGGAGGAGCCACGTCCCTGTAGCAGAAACAAAGCAGATAGACAGAGGAGAAGGCTGGACGCCCGAGCCAGGCCTGCTGTTCCCATGGCTCTGGAATGCAGTTGGATACAATAAGGCAGGCAAGGCTGGTCAGTCAATTGGGCAGCAGGTGCAAAGGAATCTTTGCAGGAAGAAGGATAATACAGGCGGGAATCACCTACTAAAGTGGTCTGCTCCCTTTGTAGGCTAATTGAGTCAGAAGGATTCCTGGTGGTGTTTTGGGGGAGTTTGCTACTGTCAAGAAGGATTGACAATTTGGGGTGATTTATTACCATTGAACTGGAACATGCTCTGGCTCTTTGTGGGTCACTAGATGAACAACAACTTCCTATCAGATCATTAGATGCCTGTATAGCTTATTGTTGCACTGGATTGTTTTTAATTGCTTTTGTTGTAATCAGGGCTTTTTTTTTGTAGAAAAAGCCCAGCAGGAACTCATTTGCATATTAGGCCATACTCCCTGATATCACCATGGTTTCACACAGGCTTTTTTGGTAGGAAAGGCCCAACAGGAACTCAATTGCTTATCAGGCTACACCCCCTGACACCAAGCCAGCCGGAACTGCGTTCCTGTGCATTCCTGCTAAAAAAAAAGCCCTGGTTGTAATTGTTTAAATTGTTTTATTTATTGGGTTTTTGGTACATATTATACACTGCCCTGAGCCCTTTGGTGGAGGGTAGTTTGTAAACTGAATCAACCAATCACAGCCTTGGTCAACCTTTGGAACTCTGAAATGGGTTAACACAGTTTTTTATTTATTTATTTATTTTATCAAATTTATATCCCGCTTTCCCGCTTAATGGGCTCAGGGCGGCTAACAACAGTTAAAAATCACATAAAATATTTTTTAAAGAATATACAATAAAATCAATTGCATACATTTTTCAACCATAAAAATCCAAGATGCGCGTCGACGTTGCTTCGAATGACCCATCCTCTTTGGTCCTGCAGTAGAGCACATATAGCATGGAAAATCAGAAGTTAATGAAAATGGATCATTTGCTGGCTAGGGAGGAAGTGGAGGAAGACCTGAGATGAATCCAGTTGAACACTTTCAAGCCCAGTTTGACGCCTGCTTTGTGGTGACGCATGTTCACTTTTCTATCACTGATGCATCTGCCCAGGGCTTTCCAGCGGAGTTACTTTGTGGAGTTCCATGTTTTCCTCAGAACTATGGAGATACAGGCCTGGAAGATACCATTGTTCACTCTGATTCCACCCCCCCCCCAAGTGTTTTGCAGCCAAAATTGCTCATACCCCTCACAGCCAGCCCAAATCTCTAGGAATGCAGTTTCAGTTATTTATTTATTTATTTATTTACTTTCGATTTATATCCCACCCATTCCAAACGGACTCAGGGCGGCTAACAATCATAACAAAATCAACATCTCAATTTCAGGTATAAAACAGTAAGACATAAACAATTTTCAGTTTAAAACAATGCATTGCTGCTATGCAAAATATACAATTTATCTGTGTGGAAAAGCCGCATGGAGGTCTTTGCCCTTCTTCATCTGTACTCTTCATGCCCTTATCCAGCCTGGTATATTAAACTGAACCAGATCATCAGAACGGGTCAGGAAGACCGTAAACACTCTTAAAGGAGTGGGTCATGCCAGTTGCTTTGAAGGAAGGAACACTTTTGGAAAGTAGTCCCTGAAGCCCAAAGAGCTGTGGAAAACATTCCCATTTTGGGCAGAGTGTGCAAGCTTTGGTGGCCTGGGCAACTCTACATTTCTTTGAATGGAGCAGATATTGTAGACCCATTTCAGTCTGGATTCAGGCCTGGGTTTTACCAGGAAAGAAACAGGAGGATGACACTGTTGGATTCACCTTGAGATCTCAGTAGTTTTTGATTCCACTGACTACCATACCCTTCTGGACCATTGGACTGGCATGGAGGTATCAGAAGGTGATGCTTGGGGATAACTATTCAACTGTACGCTGTTCATTTATTTCAGTTTTGAAACTGCTCCTCCCTGTATAGCAGGGCTCAAGGCAGTGTACAACAGAATAAACATCCAGCAATAAAATCACGACTAATTTCATATGTTACAGTCAGTAATAAAACCTAAAACCAATAAGATGGGGTTTTCCCCCCAATCCTCCATGAGCTGAATGTGTGGTTTGTGTCAGCGGTTGTAGCTGATCAGAGACTGAAAAATTCTGTTCCAGTTGGGGTTGCAGTCCCCTGCATGAGACAGGTTTGCAGTTTGTGATTTAGTTAGATCCAGGCTTGCTAGTAGAAACACATTTTTTTATTTATTTTAGCAGCAGTGGTTTGAGTGTCCACTGTGACTTCCCTGAAAAAGCAAGGTTTGGCTACAGTGATCTATGCCAGGAATCCCCAAACTTTTTGCGCCTGCAGGCACCTTTGGAATTCTGACACAGCACGGTGGGTGCAGCAAAAATAAAGAAATTGAAAAATGGCTGCCACAGCTTACCTTCAGTCACAAGGAAGATCTTTGTCCTGTGGTGGCAGCTGCGGCCAAAGCAAAATTTTATAAAATCTCAACAGCCAGTCAGATCTCCAATAGATCTTCCAATAACTTGCTTGGGACAAGCCCAACATGGCCCTACGCAGTTCCTGAAAATGCTTGGTGGGCACCAAGGGAAAGGTGTCAGCAGGTGCCAAGGCGCCCATGGGCACCACGTTGGGGACCCCTGATCCATGCTGTGGTCACATACAAGCCAGATAACTGCAGTGTGTGGTGTGTCGGGGGGCTTCCTTAGACAGTGGTCCAGAAGCTTCAGACAGTGCAGAAATGCTGACTGGCATTAATGATAGAGATCATACTTTGCCAGTGATCATACTTTGTGATAACTGCATGGGCTGTGTATTTAAGTTGTGCTGGTTACTGCCTTTGAAATTGTAAATTGTAAATGGATTGGGGGCCAGGGTACCTGAAGGACTATTTACTCCTGTTCACTTCAGCCTATCAGTGAAGAAGTTTGGAGTACTGTGTGCAGTTCTGGTCGCCGCACCTCAAAAAGGATATTATAGCATTGGAGAAAGTCCAGAAAAGGGCAACTAGAATGATTAAAGGGCTGGAACACTTTCCCTATGAAGAAAGGTTGAAACGCTTGGGGCTGTTTAGCTTGGAGAAACATCGACTGTGGGGTGACATGATAGAGGTTTACAAGATTATGCATGGGATGGAGAAAGTAGAGAAAGAAGTACTTTTTCCCCTTTCTCACAATACAAGAACTTGTGGGCATTCGATGAAATTGCTGAGCAGACAGGTTAAAACGGATAAAAGGAAGTACTTCTTCACCCAAAGGGTGATTAACATGTGGAATTCACTGCCACAGGAGGTGGTGGCGGCCACAAGCATAGCCACCTTCAAGAGGGGTTTAGATAAAAATATGGAGCAGAGGTCCATCAGTGGCTATTAGCCACAGTGTGTGTGTGTGTTTGTGTGTATGTGTATATATATATATATATATAAATTTTTGCCACTTTGTAACACAGAGTGTTGGACTGGATGGGCCATTGGCCTGATCTAACATGGCTTCTCTTATGTTCTTAACTTATCACATTTTTTTGAAAAATTCAAATTAAAAATCAGTAAATTAAAAATGTGAAAAGTTTCACGTTTGGCACTCTTCATTTTCCCTGTTTTTTAATAAGGGGGGGACGCTAGTGGGGCGCCGGAAAGCCTAGCACCAACCCTGATTGGAGCAGAGCAGTTGGGATTTGGATCCTACTGCCCGTTGTTCCCAAGTCCCCGAGCTCAGTCCTTCAGGCTCCAATGAGCCAGGCAGGAACACCATTGATAACAGCATTGACTCTCATACATAACACAACCCTGTCTCCAGGCCTCACTAAGCCACTTTTTCCCCTTTCTCACAATACAAGAACTTGTGGGCATTCGATGAAATTGCTGAGCAGACAGGTTAAAACGGGTAAAAGGAAGTACTTCTTCACCCAAAGGGTGATTAACATGTGGAATTCACTGCCACAGGAGGTGGTGGCGGCCACAAGCATAGCCACCTTCAAGAGGGGGTTAGATAAAAATATGGAGCAGAGGTCCATCAGTGGCTGTTAGCCACAGTGTGTATATGTGTGTGTGTGTGTGTATGTGTGTATGTATATATACATAATTTTTTTTTGCCACTGTGTGACACAGAGTGTTGGACTGGATGGGCCATTGGCCTAACATGGCTTCTCTTATGTTCTTAAGTTTACCTTAGAGTCTGCTCCATATGCCTGCACTACTAGAGATCAAATGAGCCATAACCAGAAAAGGGGGATTTTTTTTTTCAGTTGTAGCCTCCTCATTATGGAAATCCCCCCCCCCCTTTGTCTGTTTGCCTGGGACTAATCTTGGTGAGATTTCTCCATGGAGAATTAATGATTTACCCAGGCATTCTTAATTTGTATTTTTCTTTTAGTATATTCGTTTTAATTCTGTCTAGTTTTGTGGGCCACCCCTGTAAAGGCTGAGCAATGTGAAACGTAACTTTTTGAAAATACAACTAAATAAATAATACAGAAAACCAGAAGGCTGTCTGCCCTCAGAAATGAGTTTCCCAATTGAACAGGCCCTGAGGCCGCTATTTAGTGGTGTGCTAGATCACAAAGCACCTTAGGACCCTGTGGCTTGGGATGGCACAGGAACTAGAGAATTAGTGCCTGAATGGGGATGTCTCCTGGTTTGCAGCCCCACGAAATCAGTCATCTACCTACCTTGCATCAACACCATTTGCAGAACATTTTATATATTTTAAAATGGTCTTTTATTGTTGATTGTTTTTATGATGGAACCCACTCTGAGTCTGTTCTACGGGAAGGGCGGGCTAAAAATAGAATTAAGTAAATAAATAAATAAACACTTGGTCACCTCCCTTATTTCAGTTTAAATGTTAGCTGTATACTTCAGTTAGCAAAGTTGTGTCAAGGACTGGTTATTACTTGAATACTTTGGGGTTTTAGCATAGGTAGAATCAGGTGGGCATAATTTAACCTGCTAAATGTTTGCTGCATTTAGGTCGTGAGTTGGGTCGTGGGTAGACTTCTCCAGTCATGATGTCTCTGTCCTGCTGATTTTATAAGGGTATATCGCCAGTCATGGCTGGTCTGCCCTCAGTGTGGCATTTTGGATTTTGAAATGTGTGTTTAGGGAGAATGCTGCTTCTTCTAAGTTATTGGTTCTGGCAGAGAATAAACTATCTGGTCTGCAGAAGGCCGCTACTTTTGACTATACATCTCATATTTTGTGGAGAAAGACTTCACCTGGCACTTGCTGCCAGAAGACACCTGTGGACTTGCTTGCCCTGATCATGGTTGTGCAGTTTCCTTTATGTTCTGGAGCTAGTGCACCAGAATGCAGATACCTGAGTGTGATAGGCCTTTCTGTGATATTAGCCCCCCTCCCATTTAAAATGGAAATGTTTCAGATTGGTGAAGAACTGCCTCTGAGGTGCACTTTGGATTAGCTGGTGATTCACAGCTTTCCAAAGTCACTTAGTGCTCCTTGGAACTGATTTTTTTTACTTCTGATGGTGGCCAATGGTGACGTTTGGCTGCCTGTGTATCAGAAAAGGCGCTTTCTTTAATTCCTACCCTGGCAAAAGCTGCTCTTGTGTGACAGTGATGGAGCTTTCTGTTTTTCCTCACACCTCTTGGTTCCTAGTCCTCAAGCCGCTTCATGACTTTTGCTGAAACCAAAAATGTTGTAGCCACATAAGTCCTTGATACAGTGAGCATGCCACCAGCTGCTAATTTACAAAAAAATCAACACAGTTGGTAGTATGGGAGTAGCACAGCAGCAAAAGACTGGGGAGAAAATAATTGAAAATTGTGCAAATGCAGCTTTTTGTCAGTGTTGGCTGGTTAGCTTGTTTCACCTGTGTGCACATGTGCAATTGTGGTAAAAAAAAATGACCCCAGTTACTGTTAGGGAAGACACAGAAATACCACGGGGCGATTGACCTCGTTAAGGTTGAGGAATACTCGGATATTTAGAAGATCAAAAACAAAGTTTTATCCATTTCCCCCTGCTTCTCTGGGTTAACCTGACTCATCTCTTCAGGTGAGACATTGCCTTCAAGAAATTGGACTGATTTGCTTTTGTCACCTGATCTTGTTTTATGGCATTAAGATTTTTAAAATAGTTTTGGGGTGTGAGTTAGGTTAGGATTAGGTGTCCCTCAACACATGAGCTGTTGTGCTAGGCAACCCATTGGAGTTTTTCATTGGTTGTGTCTTGGTTTTTATGACCTGTGCCTACTTGGTGGGCCCCAGTGTTTCTGTGCGGCAGCATCAAGAAAGTTTGCCTGTTGGTAGAAAGATATTTCATCATTGCAGCCTGTTCCGTTAGTTCTAATCCTGTGGCTGGCTACTGTTTCCTGTACTTCAAACCACAAGAAGTGACAAGTGTGTGCCTGACATAGATATGGAGTCCTGGGGCAGATGTCTGTGGGCAAAGAATCAACACCACCCCTGTCAGCTTTTTAAAGCTTGCTACTACCCCCCCGCCCCCATCACTCCAGGCATTGGTGTGTGGAAAACCTTCCTCTATATTCTAATGTGTGGCCTGGGAATGTAGAAGTGCCTTCTGTGGTATGCCTGTTCCTTTGCATTAAAGGATCCTCCTATCCCTATAAGAGCCCCGTGGCACAGAGTGTTAAAGCTGCAGTACTGCAGTCCTAAGCTCTGCTCACGACCTGAGTTAGATCCCTGGCGGAAGCTGGGTTTTCAGGTAGCTGGCTCGAGGTTGACTCAGCCTTCCATCCTTCCGAGGTCGGTCAAATGAGTGCCCAGCTTGCTGGGAGGAAAGTGTAGATGACTGGAGAAGGCAATGGCAAACCACCCTGTAAAAAGTCTGCCATGAAAACGTTATGAAAGCAACGTCACCCCAGAATTGGGAACAACTGGTGCTTGCACAGGGGACCTTTCCTTCCTATCCCTATAAGCATTCCTTGATTGTGCTTCTTATCTAGGCACAAGTTGCTATGGAAGGTTGATGTTTTAGTGGGGAATTAGGCCTTTCTCTGCAGAATAGGCAAGAGGCATTTGGAGAGGCCATTATTCTTGTAATGCTCTCATGTTGGGTTTTGGGATGTGCTGTCTTTACTTCCCCCTTCATTTAAAAACTCTTACGTCAGAATGGAAGAAGAGTTGCATAAAACAACTTGCTCGAGCCAGCATAAGAACTGAGTCACTGTCAGTGCAGAAAAAGGCCTTCACAGCATGTTAAATGATCCAGTGCGCTTGCTGGGCAGGAGGAGTTCTAAGTTTCTGGCTTCCTGTAAAACACACGGCTGTGGGTGTGTGCTTGAAAAACTGTTAGAGGTTTCTCCTCTTGGGGATGGTAACTCTCAAGTTATGGTGACCCCATCAGGTTTTCAAGGCAAGAAAGGTTCAGAGATGATTTGCCATTGCTTGCCACTGAGTAGCAACCTTAGTATTCCCTGGTGGTCTCTCATCCAAATACTAACCAGCGCTGACCTCGCTTAGCCTCCATGATCTGGTGAGATCAGGCTAGCTTGGCTTATCCAGGTTAGGGTAGGGGACAGTTATAGAGGTGCAAAAGTTCCCCTTGCAGACAAGTATAATGAGAAGTGCTCATGACTGCACAAGTACTAATGCGCAAAGGAAATTAAAATAATCTTCCTGTGTGAGTTCATTTAGCGTTTCTGTGCCCCGTAGCTCCTGTGAGCGAGTTGGGTATCCTGTATGACTGCTTACCGGAGGTTAGAGAAGATGAGTGCATCAGCAGAACCTTGCTTTGTGGGAAGTCGAAGCACAACTTGACTGCTTTGATTAACGACCGCAAAAGTTTTGGTTCATTGGCAGCCAAATATTGGTAAAGCATTTAACTCTGTTAGAAAAGAAAAGATAATCAACAGTGGCTTGATGCTTATGTTAATTACAAACACCAGTTAGTGAATTGTTATTGTCAAACAAGGATACGGATGTTTAAAAAACTATAATGAACAATGTTAGCCAAGGTTTCTAAAAATGAACGATCCGTTGAACATTTGTTCTTTTTGGCTTGAATCCTGGAACACCAGAGTCAGCCTACAGTTACAAAATTAAATTAAACCAGACACTAAGTAAATTAGCAGCTACTATTTCTCAAAGTCAGTTTTTAAAGGCAGTAGGCAGTACTATGTTCAGTAGGCATCGGTCCAGGCCCTCCTGCTTGAAGATGCCATGAGTTCGAGCAGGGGACCAGTGGGAGAAGCTGTTCTCTTCTGCTAGTGAGAAACAGCTGCAGGGTGTAGGAGCAAGCAAGCCACTCCCCTTCCACCCTTGCTTACAAATGATGCTGTAATGAAATGAAAAATGTAAGCTGCCACCACCTATACAGTGACGTTCTTGGCTCTTATCTGGCAGTTAGCCAGTAGGCCAGCCCTGCACAGATAAAAATGCCACCTACTTTTCTGTCCTGCCTACTTGTGCTCCAATCTGTGCCCTGGCACCAGTGCAACAGTCAAATGAATAATCTGGAGAAGTATTTTTGTGTTACTTGAAAAGTTACAGACTTTCATTCAAGCGACGGATATAAGCCCAACGAGATATTCTCCACAGGGCCTGTAGAGCGAGTCTGTGCATATGTGTGTCAGAGACAGAGCCAGGCAAAAATATTTGGACGCGGTGATAGTTAAGAAATTAACTATTTAAATTAGCAGAACTTTTTGGCGAGCTGAAGCGCTGCATGTTGCTTAAAGCTACACAGTCAAGATTGTGTGATGTAAATTTGTTGTTGTCTATTAAATGGCACCTTAAAGAATAACATTTCAGCGTGAGCTTTCATGAAGCAGAGCTCACTTCTTCAGATACTGGAGATGTGCAGTCTGACTCATGAATGATCAAATTGATATAAATGTTGTTAGCCTTTGAGGAGACACTGGTGTTTTGCTCTGTTTTTGCTACCACAGACTGACAGGGCTACCTTTCTGCAGTTGTCCATTAAGGCTTTTCAGCAGCCTTGCTACATTGGCATCAGAGGCATTAAAGAGTGGGTTTTTCCTGCCCTTTTCCAGGGAACATTTCTATTTTATAGGGGGTGAAATCTAAGCTTGACTGAGAATAGGGTTTGTGGATGGTGGTGGACTCCATACTAACTCAGAACATGAGGGTGTGGTCTTGTGTTTGTGATGTAAAGCTGATGAGTTTCTAGGCCAGTTTTGTAATCTGTGAAAGTACACTCCCTGGTTACTGAACAGCAGATAATTGCATTTGAAAACTAGGAACAGTCTTGAGTTAGCCGCTTCTACATGTCTTGAAATCAATGGATGGAACTGTGGTCATCTTCTGAGCCCCTGCTCTGGGTGTTCCTGCTTTCTGAGAGAGGGCCTTCTTGGCTGTGGCACCAAAACTCTGGAATTTTGTCCTCAGAGAGACTCTCCTGTTCCCTTCTGTTGTCATCTTCTGTCAGCAGGAGAAACCTTTCTTGTTTCATTGGTGTTCCCTCCTTCCTGCCCTAAGTTTAAAGTGCTCTTACATTTTTGTGAGTGTATTTTAGCTCTGGTTTTAATAGTTTCAGTGATTATATCTTTTTAAAGATGTGATTTTACTGTGTACATTATTAATTTGTTAGCTGCCTTGGTGGACCTTATGGAGGCAAAAGGTAGGATATACACTTTGTAAAATAATGTTCAAACATCTCTTCTCCACCAATGCCACGCAGTTTTAGTTGTCCTCTGAAAACAATGCCGTCCTTTGGAGGAATAAAGTTACCTTGTTAAGAGAATGCTGAGTCTGGCTGTATTCCTTCTCAAAGTTGTTGGCAGACCTTTCGGATCCAGAGCGTAAACTGAAGCTGTTCTGCAGCCAGGCTTTTTGAACAAGCCCAGCAGTTCCAGGACCTTGCCTGGTGTTGCCTTCTGGCTTGCTCTGCCTCATTCAGTGGTAACCTTTCTTCCTCCTGTTTGCAAGGGTTTGGTTCTGGCCGAGAGAGCAAGAGAGCACTGGGCACGCCCACAAACTGTTCCACATTCCGAGACACCAGTCCAGCTTCCCCTTGGCAGAGAGTCCAGCTCTACCTCAGCATGGGAGGAGACCTTGATCAGGTTGCTGTAGAGACAAGTAAACAGCATTTCTTCACCACTAGAACACATTTCCTGAAATCCAGACCAACGCCCTGCTGAAAGACGTTGGTCAAGAGATTAAGGTACCCCTTTTTGCCAGGGAGCGAGCATCGTGGAGAGCCTGATTTTAGTGGTGTGGTGCCTATGTGATGGAGTGTTGTTGTTTTAGGCCTGCCCTTGCTCAAACCTACCTTCTTTCAAGAACCATGTTCAGAACTGGATCACATACCTTGTGTACACTCTAGAGAAAGTTTCTTTCCTTCTGCTGCAAAGTCTGCTTTAGGGTATTAATGGAGTTCAGTACTTTCCCCTCTTTTCTTGTCCTCCCTTCAGATACCTGGTGTGTATTTAGATAGCAAATGCTGTGTATGGCTGTCTGTCTGCTACCCACAAAAAATATAGCTTTTCAGAGGGTGCTCAAGCTGGCATGCAACATCTATAAAAATTAAAAACACAGCAATTAAAATGTATTGATGAACAAAAAGATTGCTTGCAAACAAAGCCCTACTAAATATTCAAACTACAGTTAAGAAAAGTAATATAACCAGAGTGGTAAACTTTTAGGAATTTTGGCACCATAGAGGAAAAAGTCTATGGGACAGGGGTTGAAAAAACCCCAGAAATTTTGTGGAAAGCTGAAATACAATACTTACAATACTTTGAAACATAAACTGATTTAACAACAGAAAATGCATAATTTATACTTTCGTTAGCCCCGTGGCACGGAGTGGTAAAGCTGCAGTACTGCAGTCCAGGCTCTGCTCACGACTTGAGTTTGATCCCGACGGAAGCCAGGTTCAGGTAGCTGGCTCATGGTTGAGTCAGCCTTCCATCCTTCTGAGGTTGGTAAAATGAATACTCAGCTTGCTGGCGGGGGGGGGGGGAGTGTAAATGACTAGAGAAGGCAGTGGCAAACCACCCCGTAAGAAGTCTGCCACAAAAACGTTGCGAAAGCAACACCAGAGTTGGAAACAACTGGTGCTTGCGCAGGGGATTTACCTTTACCTTTTTTTAGCACATAAAATGATACTAATTGGCACATTTATGGGATTTGAAAGTATAAATGCCTTAGCTTACCATTAGAAAAATTGTCAATATGCCTTATTCTTGAGAGTTACAAACTGCTGCACTTTATAGTACCTTAGTACATCTTAATTCTTGCCGTCTGAGAGGCAGGGAAAATTAAACAATTAAAGGCAGAAATCAGCCTCTGTACTAAGCAAAAGTGAGTTTATTATTTAGACAGGGGCACCATTGTAGAGTCATGATTAGTAGTGTTATCAGTGTATTTGGAGATCAAATTACATTTTATAACATTGAAAACTCTGAACTGTTTAGTTCACTAGCTACTGTTTAGTAGCTAGTACAGCACATTATAGCACATTAATTATTGAAACATTAATCACATTTAAACAGTAACTATATTCTTGAAAATATGTATATGTCTGTGGCATACACAGGAAGTATCCATATCCAATGGTATAGATTGTCATCTATTAAAAATTTACTCTGCTCATTTTGAGCAATACCCTTGCCTTAAAAGAAAACATTTTTCACTCATCCCAAAAAGGAAAAAAAGAGGCTTTTTTTTAAAGTGCTACCCTAAATTTCTCATTTTTTCTTTTGGGCTGTAGTCTTCAGACTATACATACTGAATGTGAAAAAACTTATGTATTTCACTTATTCCTACAGAGCAAATAGTTGACATGAGGTTTTCTTCACTGTTCCTCCAAATGTCCCACATTTTTCCATTGCAAAATTTTGAAGAAATATTCAGAAAAACAAAGGGGAAGAAACTGGCTCTTCCGCTGCCCCTCATGCTTTCCCATCTGCACCGAGAAAAATTCAGTACTAGCTCTCAAAATAGTGCCTTCTGAAAAAGAGAAGTCTTAGGAGCTTTTATAAAGGCCCTTAAAGAGTGGCTTGGTTGGGGGGCACAGACCTTTCTGGGATTGCATAGAACTCAAACCTGAGCTTTCTAGACCTCTGACCTTCCACTTCATAGAGGGAAACAGAAAGTCTGTTTGCCTAGCTAGCGAATAGGCTTTCGTGGTTATCTTATATATGCCAATAAAGGCTGTCTTGTGTGTGTGCTTTCATGGTTATTAATACATTTTTAGCTATTAAATACTACACATCTGAGCTTTATAATTCATTCATTGCATTGGTATACATGGGCATACTGTGTTATCTGCTGGCAGGGTTTGGGGGCAGAGCTGCTGAAAGGGAATCCCAAGATCAGCTCTATATCCCCAGTTGGGCTGAATGTTCAAATTCCATTGCACCGGTGAGAGAGCCCCTATGTACCTTAGTTTTAGCCATGGGAGATCATGTTACATGTGCTGGTGGGAGAGTCAGAAGGGTGGTCTGAACTAACCTGAATGAGTGCATGCACCTCTTTGCCAATAGGGGCACAGACTGACTTCAAAGATGAGGACTTCAGGTTAAGAACATAAGAAAACCATGTTGGATCCAAAACTCTGTGTCACACAGTGGCCAAAAAACCCCAAGTGCCATCAGGAGGTTCATCAGTGGGGGCCAGGATACTAGAAGTCCTCCCACTGTTGCCCCTCCCAAGCACAAACAATACAGAGCATCACTTGCCCCAGACAGAGAGTTCCAACAATACACTGTGACTAATAGCCATTGATGCACCTCTGCTCATATGTTTATCCAATCCTCTCTTGAAGATGGCTGTGCCTGTAGCCGCCACCACCTCCTGTGGCAGTGAATTCCACGTGTTAATCACCCTTTGGGTGAAGAAGTACTTCCTTTTATCCGTTCTAACCCGACTGCTCAGCAATTTCATTGAGTGCCCACAAGTTCTTGTATTGTGAGAGAGGGAGAAAAGTAGTTTTTTCTCTACCGTCTCTATCCCATGCATAATCTTGTAAACCTCTATCATGACACCCCTCAGTCAACGTTTCTCCAAGCTAAAGAGCCCCAAGTGTTTTAACCTTTCTTCATAGCAAAAGTGTTCCAACCCTTTAATCATTCTAGTTGCCCTTTTCTGGACTTTTTCCAGTGCTATATCTTTTTTGAGGTGCGGTGATCAGAATTGTACACAGTACTCCAAATGAGGCCACATCTATTTATACAGGGCATTATGATACTGGCTGATTTTGCTATTCTCTTCCTAATAATTTCCAGCATAGCATTGACTTTTTTTTTATTGCAGTCACACACTGTCTCGACATTTTCAGTGAGTTATCTACCACAACCCCAAGATCTCTCTCTTGGTCTGTCTCCTCCAGTTCACACCCCATCAATTTGTATTTATAGTTAGGATTTTTGGCCCCAGTGTGCATTACCTTGCACTTGGCCACGTTGAACCTCATTTGCCATGGTGATGCCCACTCACCCAGCCTCAACAGATCCCTTTGGAAAGCCTCACAATCCTCTCTGGTTCTCACCACCCTGAACACCCTGAAGGTTGTGAATGAGGACTGGCACCTTTAATCAGACCTGAAAGCAAATAGCTAGCCAGCATAACTGTTTTAACTCAGGTGCAACATGGTCATTGCAGCTATTTCTGGAAGCAATATGTACCTGCTATGGAAGGGGCACTAGTTTTTGCCCCATTCCCCTCTCTTGCAACAGGTCTTTCTGACTCCCCGAAAGTTGATTCTTGGGCTTCAGGGCCCCCTATTTTCATGTGTCAGTGGAGTTGCCATTGCAGGAGAGAGAGGAGGGGTCTGATTGCAGCCTGTAGGCCCTGCAACCCCAGGATTCAGTTTCCAGGAATTAGAAGAGACCGTTGGAAGAAAGGAAATGTAGCAAAAAAAAAGGGGGGGGTATCTTCTGCTGACAGATCGGTGGATCCCACTCTAAGCATATTACAGCAGACCTTGACCAGTTTTCTTTGGCTTGAAGAGCTGGCTGCAAACTTCTGGAGCAAGGCTCATTTTTCATCCTTCAGGTTTTTGTGTTTTAGTAACCCACATTTTCCTAATTACTGCTACAGCAAAGCCTAATCTTAGCCTCTTTGTAGTTTCTTGTGACAGAAGCATTGTTACAAGCATAAATAAATACGGGAGCAGTAGTTGTTATCATCACAACAGGAAGCTGCCCTCTAACCCTAAACTAACCTCTTCCCAATTTCTCATAATTTCATTATTGTTTTTTTTAAAAGTCCCACTTTAATTGAATATTGGAGCCGGTATAGAAACCGACTGTTTAAGAAATGAATTAATCCACCACCATGAATTTCTATAAAGTTAACATATAAACCAGCAATGACAAGAACTTCATGCACATGGGTTTTTATGTCATGCAATAGAACAGATTCTGATGTGAAATGAGCTTTGCACATACTGAGAATTGCTAAAAGTCACAATAAAACAATTGCTGAGAATAACAGGTGCCGCAATGACATTCCAAGGCATCATGGCGACCTGGAACCTGGCATTTGTCAAAACCTTGTGTAAACAGTATTCCTACCTAGTAATCCTCACAGTTCAGGAATCTAGCCTTTTGCAAGCTTATGCTGATGTTCGGCCAAGCGTGCCCAAGACACAGCAAAATGTGGCTTAATGCATACAGAAACAGGCCGCTTTGGAGTGAAAATTAACTCAGCAGCTCTGTCTTCATTCTTCATAATTAAGCTCCTTAGCCATTTGTCTAAGTTGCAGACAACTGGTACGTTCCCCCAAATTCCCCAAACGTCTGAAGCAAACAAGTAAAGACAATTGCATATGTGGGTGGGCAGGGCAACCCTTAAACAGCTCTGTATTTAGCCTGAGAGTCCCTTTTAGGCCAGTGGGGTAGGTTATATTGTGAAGAGAGGCTGGGGCATCCTTGCCAGAAGACTGGTGGGGGCAGCCTTATGTACCCGTGCTGAATCACGCTTCATCGACATAGCCTGCCAGGCCACTTGCTCACACTGTGTTGTGACTCCTAGGAAATGAGTGGGTAATTTTTGAATTGCTGCACAGCCAAGGCTACTGTAGTATGGGGGAACTGTTTTGTCATGTTCTACACCGCTGCTACCTATCCTGAACACTTTGCACTTCTAGGAATGCAGATCAAAACATTTCAGTCTGGTGACACAGCTTTCTGTATGTACATGGATTCTTCCTTTTTTTTGGCGCTCTCACAATGCGTGGGCCCTGCAAGGGTGAATGCTCCTTGAGGGGAATTGCTAGATGTCACATTTAGAGCAGTTCTGGTTATGAATCATAGATGTGTATGTATGAAATTTCATAGATGTGTATGTATAAAATGTCAAGAGCAAAGTTAAGGTATAAACACAGAAAAACGCAAAAGCTGGAAAGGAAGGGATTGGTTAGCTGTTGCTTCAGGTGGCCCGCGGGGGAGCCTTAATAGCTTTGGACAGTGATGTTGAAAGCCTCTGTGGAAGCAGGATCTCCCTTGCTTGGTTGCAATCAATCGTGCCTCTAAGCTGTGGAGTCTGGTGAGCAGAAATTCTACTTTGTGAGCTACTGGCATTGAAGTTGTGAGTTTTTGCATAAATTAGTTTGCTCTGGGGCCATTTTTCCTGAGCTAAGACAAAAATGTGTGAGCTGGAAGCTAAAAAACTGTGAGCTAGCTCACGCTAACAGCTTAGAGGGAACACTGGTTGCAATGCATGAAAATTCCTGTATAAAGTCATTCCAGTATAAAGAGAGACATGTGTAACTGGTGCAGCCCTCTCAGAAGTTCTTTATGACTGAGAAAATAACTAATACGTGCTTCTAGACTTCGAGATGGATGCCTCTAACCCCCTCAAGTCCTAAGAAATTTCTACTGCCGGAGTCTGCTGCTTCATAAGGTAGTCTTGAGTGGCTGTACAAATCTTCTTCCTCTCTGGCTGTGTCTGGGGCAAAGGGAACAGCAGTCAGTCCTTTATGCCAATTCTCAAACTGTCCTTGCCCCTGGTTCTGCATCTGGCTGTCCCCACCATCCTGGCATCCTCCTTCCACTAGGCCTGCTGCTCATATGCTGCCTTCAACAGCTTCTCTTCCCCTCCCTTTCCCAGACTTCCTCTTTTCTCTTGCCTGCCATCTTATGGGCTGTTTCAGAGATTCTGGTTCCTGGCCCAGCCAAGGGTACTACACTGTCCTCTGCACCACTGGCTGCTGCAACACCTGGGGCCTCTGCACATGCAGCAGGTGGCAATTGGGGTATTGGAATGCTGAAGTGATACAATGGACTGTACCATGTAGGATTGCAAGAGTGGGATTAATTTTTTTTAAGTTTCCCTACATTCATAACTCCCTGTATCTGGACAACTAGCTCTGCCTATGAAGGGCTAGGCTAGAACTTCTGTCTCCAATATGCTCAGCTTTTACCTATGGGACGTTTTTCTATGGAAGACCAGTAAGAATGTGATGTCCGCCAACTGCAGCCTGAAATGGTGCCATTTATTTAACCACACTAGGTCATATCTAAGGTTTACAGTGGCTCAGTATAAAGTTAGAAGTGTATATTCCTTATACCTAAGAGCTTTGGATTAAAACAACAGCAACAGTAAGGGTAACCAGGGCTAGAATAGAGATTTCTGCAAATTTGGAGGAGGCTGGGGGGGGGGGGGGGGACCCCAGCTTTGTAGAAAAAATCAAATTGTTTAAAATGCAAAATTGTGGGGCAAAAACCTCTCCAACATAAAAATGAAATCTATGCATGCATCACAAAAATAAAAACAGAAAAGATAGTAGCAGCATTTGGGTTTCTGAAGCAAAGTAGAATGCAGCATGAGAACATGGCGTGGCCATCACCCAGAGGGAAGTTAGAGCTGGCTTCAGCTTGCCTCCACTGTCCACTTGCATCCATGCTGAAGGACCGGGGAGATAAATGAGCAGGCACCTGAGGTCATCAGCAGGTGTGCAGCAGGAAGGGGTAGGGAGGGTAGACTAAGGCAGTGTGTGTGGGGGGATGCAGAGAGGTGGGGAGGGGAGGAAATGCTGATCTGAAGGATGAAAGGGAGGGAAAGCTGATCTGAGGGGGGAGAGGTCTGGTTGAGGCTGGCAGAAAGAGCTAATTTCCCCTTCTGTGCAGGTCCATCTCTTGTTTTTATCTTCCATCCCATTTCTCCTCCAGATGTTCTTTTTCTTGCACTTTGTTGTCAGAGAAGCTTTGTTTTACAGAACTAACATAAATGAGCATGTTTCTTAATATTACAAGTCCCTGAGCCTTGTTTGTACAGGGGAAGGCAGTTCAAAAGTCCCACTTATAAATAAATCAATAAAAAGGCTTTCTTGCATACACCTTTAGTCACGCAGCGAAGATCATTGTGCACAAAAAATCTGCACACCAATCAGAAGCCCTTCTGGGCAAAATCCCCACCTGGTCCCACCCACTTTTTAGAAATGCCTGGCAGGTGCCAGGAAAGGTTTTAGCAGGCTCCATGGTGCCCACAAGCACCACATTAGTTTACTCCCTTGCCAGTCTCAATATGAATGGTTTTTCAGCAAAATCCCCTGCACTGAGCACTCCGAAGAATGGGTCTGTCATTCAGGGCCTCTCCTCTGTGCTGGTCTCTACAGCTAAGCTCATGCACCTCTCCTTATGTAGATTTCAAACTCTTAAAACACCCTTTGCACTAGCCACCCTAAATGCTTCTCTGTGAAAACTGGAATCAATGAACCTTCAGGACCAAAGCCTTCTGCTGGCTCCTGTTTGGACTGCAGGCTGGTAGAAAAGCTCCTTTGGGTCTCACAACCTTAGGTGTAGCATTGGTGGGTGTTGATTCAGCCGTTTTCTCAAGGTGGAGATCAGCAGCACCCACTTTTTATGAACCCCCACCTGACCCCTTTCTCTTTCTGTTCACGGATTTTTCTTGTGTCACTGATTCGCCTCTTCCTCCTTCTCTCCCCCCCCCCACCCCGTCACAGAATCTGAAGCGGGTAATGGCAGATGAGGTAAGGATGATTCTTAATTTATTTTCTCCTCTTGTCTTTCCTTGCAATGAATTCTGTGTGCTGTCTCCTCTGTACTGTGTTGTGTGCCTCTGCCCTGAACCTCTCCTGCCTCCCAGTCATGGACATGCGATCTGAGTTTTCAAAAAGTTTTATTAGTTTCAGAAAAAGGCAGGGATGGGGAATGGGAAAAAACAAAAAACACAATACATTCTGGTATTATTTTGCATAGGAGTGCTTTCAAAAAGCTTAATTCTACAGTAATTTCTTTACATAAATTGTCCCCTATTATTTTGTCTCAGCTGCACAGAATCCATTTTCAAATTTTATAATATGCACCTTTTGTTAAAATTATCTAGTAATTTTGGCAATTCTAGTAAAGATAAATTTTATAATATAAAAGCCAGGAAAAAAAATAAGAAAAAATAAGTTCACATCAGAGAATCGTAAGAGTCTTGGTCATCGAACTGGGCATAGAGTTTCATCCAATATTTTCTTGCTTCTTCTTTAGATTTCCCAGCCAACAACTGGGATAAGAAGTCCAACTCTGCTGTTTCCAGAACTTTTCCCACCGAATCCATTTTCGTGGGGATTTCCTGAGATTTCCATCTCTGCGCCAAAAGGATCCTAGCTGCTGTATTAAAATGCGCCAACAAGTGTCTCATTTCTTTGGAATAGTCCTCAGGGAATATATTCAATAAAAATAGTTCTGGTTTGAAATGAATCTGTGTCTTCATGATCTTCTGTAGCATTTCATGCACCATTTTCCAATAGTCTTTCACAATCTCACTTGTCCACCACATATGGTAAAAGGAACCAGTCTGTTTAGTACATTTCCAACACTTGTTGGACATATTAGCATAAATCTTACACAGTTTCTGTGGTGTCAGGTACCATCTATAAAACATCTTATATAGATTTTCTTTGAAAGTTACTGATCTAGTTAATTTAACATTAAGTTTCCACAGTCTCTCCCAGTTTTCTAGTGCAATATTGTAGCCAAAGTTTTTTGCCCATTGAACCATACAGTCTTTTACAATTTCATCTTGTGTCTTCATTTGGAGTAGATATGTGTATAATTTGGAGATTAACTTTTCTTGTGGACCCAACAGAATTTTATCAAATACATATTGCTCTGTTTTAAAACCTGTCACTTTGTCTTTAACATATCTAGATTCGACTTGCATTCTCAACAACCAATTCATTTTGATATCCACATTTTCCAATTCTTCTTTGGTTTTCAGTCGATTGTCTTTTCCCAACAGGTTGTCATACCTATAATTCTGATTTAGTTTTAGGAGGTTTGGATGAGTAAATGCTTCTACTGGAGAAACCCATCTTGGAATTTTTTGATATATTCTCGTCTTTAACCCTGACCACGTATGATACAAAGATTTTCGAAACCAGTGGTTCTTAAAATAGGAGTGGCCTTCAAGTCTTTGATTCCACAAATATGCATGCCATCTCATAGTGAAATCATGTTCTTCTAATAGCAGTTGTCTCTTGTCATTCAGAAGTATCCAGTCTCTTACCCATAAAAGAGCAGATGCTTTATAATATAACTGCCAATCTGGCAGGCCCATGCCTGCTCTTAATTTAGAATCCTGCAATGTCTTTAATTTGATTCTAGGTTTTTTTGCCTTGCCAAACATATTTGGCAACCATCCTGTTCAGTTCTTGAAAGAATCCACTATTTAAAAATATTGGAATAGTTTGAAATAGGAATAGTAATCTTGGTAAAATATTCATCTTTATTAAGGCTATTCTTCCCATTAAAGATAAGTTTAAGTCGTGCCATTTTTCCAAGTCTTTTTAAATTTCTTTAAGTAGTTTATCATAGTTAAAGAAATTTAAAAAGACTTGGAAAAATGGAGGCACGATTGATTGCAACTGAGCAAGGGAGATCCTGCTTCCACGGAGGCTTTCAACATCACTGTCCAAAGCTATCAAGGCTCCCCCGCGGGCCACCTGAAGTAGTTTATCATAGTTATCTGCTTTTAGGTTGCTGCATCTATTTGAAATAACAATAGCTAAATATTTTTTTTCATACAAAAATCCTGATTTCTGCTGGAAGGATTGAATTTGTTCCATTGTTATATTCTTTGTCAAAAATTTGTTTTATAATAATTAGTCTTTAATCCTGCATATTGACCAAATTGTTTGATCTTGTTTATAAGACAATCGAGTCCATCGGTTGTTCTAATATAAAGACTAAATCATCAGCAAAGGCTCTGAGTTTATATTGTTCATCTTTTATCACAGCTCCCTTTATATTTGCATCTTCCCTTAATTTGCTTATTCAACATCTCCAAAGATAAGATGAAAAGGAGAGGTGACAATGGACAGCCTTGTCTTGTACCTTTTTGAATTTTAATAACATCTGTTAGTTTGCCATTCACTGTCACCCTTGCATTTTGTGAGGAATATATTGCTTCTACTACTCTCAAAAAAATTTCACCACACTCCCATGTCTTTCAATTGTTGTAACATAAAGTACCAACGAACATTTCTCAGCATCTAGACAAATTAAGGCCAATTGCTTCTCTGGATGACTCTCATAATATTCCAAAATGTTACAAACTGTTCTGATATTGTCTTTCAAATATCTTTTAGGGAGAAATCCTGCTTGATCATAGTGAATTATAGATGGTAAAACTTTCTTCAGATGTTGTGCCAATATTGCAGCACAGATTTTATAATCCATATTTAAAAGGGAAATTGGACGATAATTTTTAATGTCTTTCAAATCATTATTTTCTTTTGGAATCAAAGATATTGTGGCTTCTTGCCATGAAGCTGGTATTTGACCTTCATCTTGAATCTTTTCAATAAGGCGCTTAAATTTTTAAAAGCAAAGAGTCTTTATAAGTTTTATAGGATTCTGCAGGTAAACCGTCTGGGCCAGGAGTTTTTCCATTCTTTTTGAGATGTCATTGCCTCTCCAAGTTCTCTTATTGTTATTGGCTCATTTTAAATTTTTTTCTGTTCCTCTGTAAATTTGTTAAGGTTATTTAGATTAATATATTCTTCTAACTCTGTTTTCTGAACTTGCTTCTCTTCATATAATTTTTTATAAAACTGCTCCACAATTTGACATATTTCTTGCATTTGATTTTTCTCTTTATTGCTCTCATCTTTCAGTGTCATAATTATTCTTTTGGCCTTCTCTTTTCTCATCCTATAAGCCAACCACCTTCCAGGCTTCTTGGCATGTTCAAAATTTTTTTGTCTAGCATACCTCAGTTTAATCTTCATCTCTTCCATAAGCATTACATTCAATTTATGTTGCTTTTTTCACCTTTTTTTGGAATTCACATTTTGTTGGTTGTTTTTTTAAGATTCTTTTCAGCTTCTCTGACTTGTGACATTAAATTTTGGAAGTTTTCAGTTCTCTCTTCTTTTTCTTACTACTATATCTAATTGCAAGGCCCCTATAATAAGCTTTAGCAGTGTCCCAAACTACTTGCATCTTTACTTCTTGTGTTATATTCTGCTTGAAAAAGTATTCCATTTCAGCCTTGGATTCTTTAAGAAAGTCTTTATCTTTCAAGACAGAAGTATTTAAGTTCCATAATTTTCTCTTCCATAGACCTTTTAGTTTTGTCATTACGGGGCTATGAACTGAGATAACTCTTGTTTGAATTTCTCTGTCAACTAGATCTTTAATCAAACTTGCTGAAAGCCAACACATGTCATTTCTTGACCAGGTTTGGTGGTTGGAAGAATAATAAGTAAAGTCTTTAGAGTTGGGATATCTTGTTCTCCATACATCTACCAGATCCATTTCTTCTGCTAGTTTCCAAAAACTTACTGGTAGCTGAAGACCTTTACTTTTCATCTGTTTATACATTTTTTTTTATCCAATTGTCTATCCGAGACTGCATTAAAGTCTCCTATTAAACAATATTCTGCATACTCCAAATCTGATAATTTAAGACGCAAATCTTGAAAATTTTTTCCATTTGGGGCATAAATATTTGCAACTAAGATTTTTTTATTATCCACTGTGATTTCCACCAATAAAGTTCTTCCATCTTCAGAGGCAAATTGCAATTGTGAATTAAATTTATCTTTAATATATGTTGCCACTCTCCGTTTCTTATTATACTTGTCTGTTGCTGTGAATAAATTTCCCAATTTTTTGTTTTTCAAAAAGTGTTGGTCTTTCGTCAGAATATGGGTTTCTTGTAAGCAAATTATATCCATTTCCAATTTTGCCAAATAACTGATTCTGGATTTTAAAATTGGTTAAATTATATTTTAGTTATCCCCGAACTGTATAGGTGCAGAAAAGTTTTAAGTATTTTATTGTATTTTATGTATTTTAGGAGGGGTTTTACATGATGTGTTATAATTTTTATATTGGTCTATGACCGTAATAAAAAGTTCATTCATTCCTCCTTTTAGCAGGAGAATTAAGTCCATTCACATTAATTGAAACTATTGAAGCCATTATGGATTTAGATTATCATTATCTTTCTTATCCTTTTTGAGGTGTTGCCTTGTATGGTATCTCCGTGGTTCATTTGGATTTTCTTCCCCAGAACCTTCTCCCTCCTCCTCTTCATCCTTCTTTTCTTTGCCTTCTTTCCCAAAAATTCTGAGCTTTAAAGATGGAATTGATCCTGTATCTGTTCTCCTGGTATGTAAAAAGAAGGTCCTCTGGCATTAGCCACAAATAAGGTACTACTCTTCTTCTCACAAAGTCTGTTAACTCTTGGTATTCTCTCCTCTTTTGTCTCACAGGCCATGGAACCTCTCTCAGGATTTTCACCATTTTTCCAGCTGTCATCATCGGTCTATCTCTTATTTGTTTTAAAATGTCATCTTTGGTCCTCTTTCTTGTGAATCTCAAATGTACTTCACTGGGCAGTTTGTTTAGTTTTGTATAACTCAAAGGTATCCGTCTAACTTGGTCAAATTCTTCTTCCATCCTCTCAGAAGTCACCTGCAAAATTTCAGCCAAGGCTTCACTTAGAATTTTCTGTACATCTTCATTTTTCTCTTCTGGTATGTTTTGAAACCTCAACACATATGCAGCTCTGTCTACTTCCAGTTGTAAGAGTCTAGAATCTTGTAAACTCTGTTCTTTTTCTAGATGTTCCACCTTTTGAGTATTGTCACCTGACCCTCTAGTACTTTTAAAGCCTTGTTAGTCTCAGCTGTCTGTCTGGTGTTCTCTGAAAGCTCTTTTTTAATGTCTGCCATCTGTTCACCAATGTTATCTACTCTGCTTGTTAGCTGTACTATAGCAGTCATTAAAGCAGCTTGCATCTTTTTCATATCTCCTTGCATAGTCGTAAATTTGCCTGGTCCAGATGGAAGGTTAGGTGAAAGAAATGTTTGCTTTCCTTCTTTGTTGTCTTTTTTTTAACAGTTTCCTTGGGACCACTCATTCTTGTTGAAGTAAAGACACTCACAACCAAAAATCCAATAACTCCTCTTCCACGTTTGTTTTGAAACTCTATGTTTCTGTTTATACCAGATAAGCTAAGCTCCACCAAAGAATATCCTTATTATAAAGCAGTTCAAAAATGGAAGCAACCTTCTGGCCTCTATCAAGATAAGATTTTTAAGATATTGGATTTATATCCCGCCCTCCATTCCGAAGAGTCTCAGAGCGGCTCACAATCTCCTTTACCTTCCTCCCCCACAACAGACACCTTGTGAGGTGGGTGGGGCTGGAGAGGGCTCTTACAGCAGCTGCCCTTTCAAGGACAACCTCTGCCAGAGCTTTGGCTGACCCAAGGCCATACTAGCAGGTGCAAGTGGAGGAGTGGGGAATCAAACCCGGTTCTCCCAGATAAGAGTCTGTACACTTAACCACCACACCAAACTGGCTCTCAGTTTGTATTAGCCAAAACAATACTAAAAATAATAAGTTTGTATTAGCCAAAACAATACTAAAAATAATAATAAACACCCCTTTTCAGTTCACCACAATAGATAGCCAATTGGGAAAACAGCTCAGTTCAGTTCAGTGGTTCTGCAGCCATTGCCTGTTATGTGAAGCAAAGCTAGTTCAATTGTAATCCAAATCACCACCAGGTCTTCCAGCTAAATTCCAGGTATACAATCTGCAAGGTGTAAATCTGTAATCCAGGGCTAATTACCCTATTTGTAATCCAAAAATGGAACCCAAATTCAAACTATAAACCAGTAATCCAAAAAAAGAAAAAAAAGAAAACCAGCACACCCAAAAATAAAGGCAAAAAGAACAAATGCATAAAACAAAAGGTCAATAATCCAGGTACAGAGGCTACAAAGTGTAAATCTGTAGTCCAGGGCTGATTACCCTATTTGTAATCCAAACATGAGCCCCAAAAACAAACAGAAAATCAGTAATCCAGACAAAAAGGAGGGAAAACCAGCAAATCCAAAAATAAAAGCATACAGGTGCACAAAAAAACAAAATCCCAAACAAAAAACCTTTAAAACCATATCCAAAAAATAATCCAACCACAGATGTACACAAAACAAATAAAAAGAAGTAAAATACCATTTAAAATGCTTATATCCACAAAAATAGAAATCATTTTTTAAAAAAAATGTAGAATGCTCTTCTTACAACCAGAGATCCTACTGTGTCTTGTAATCAATATCAGGTACCCACCAGCTTTTAATAGTTTCTTAGAGTTTTTATAAATTCAGTCAAAGCACTTGAACTTGCACTTCAAAGTATTTTTAAACCAGCCAACTTTCACATCCAAGTGCACTTGTCAGCAAACATCTTCCCCAAGAAGCAAAGCATTTTCGTCCCCCAAAGGGAGTTTAAGACAAGTCATTTAAATTCAGCCATTCATTACAAGTTGATGAAATCTCTTACCGTAGGTATTTTCAGTATATCAGGTTGGGCAGACTTTTGCAAGCCTTGGAAAAGAAAGAGGGAGAATTCCACCCCCCTTCTCAGTCTCTTGCCCTACTTAAAATCTGCTCCTGATTCTTCTTTTTCCTGCAAATGCTACCAATCCAAATGGGAATAAGGGGAAAAAACACTTACAGCAATAGTAAGATCGATGTCCTTTATCTTGAAAATACGAAGCTTGGAAGTTTGGAATGTAAGGTGATGGAAAGGGGAAGAAGAAGCCGGTGGCTGACCCCCTTGCCATCTAAAATGGCGATTGGCATGGTGAGGCTTGAGAAAAGCGGGATCGGGGAACAGCCACTTCTGCTGATATCCCCGATCTACCGCTCAGTCCTCCTGCCTTCTGGGACCCTTCCTGGTCCCCAGAGCTGAGTTGTCCTTCGAGGGAGACCCCTCAAAGATGCCGATTTGAAAGCAGCTCAGGACGCATCGGTCCAAGCCGCTTTCAACCCCATGCCGCCGAAACCGGAAGTCCCGGACATGCAATCTGAAGAGAAACCAGAGAATCTGATGACCCTTGCTGCCTTGTACCCAGGGCTTTTTTTGAGCAGGAATGCACAAGAACACAGTTCCGGCTAGCTTGACATCGGGGGTGTGGCCTAATATACAAATAAGTTCCTGCTGGGCTTTTTTAAAAAAACAAAAAAGGCCCTACTTGTACCAAAGTGTTTGCTTGGGGGATGGTCCAGTTTCTTCTCTGGGCTGAGGCGTGTGCCCACCTCTGCTTTCCTCCTTTGTGCTACTATTGGCTAAATGGTCAGTCTGTCCTCTTAGAGAAGGCTGATTTCTGTGTGGTCACATTTCTTCCTTGTTGCCAGCTTGGGCCTTCTCCGGACTGAACATTCTTGCTGATTCCTTGGAAAACTTTGTAACCCTGAAATCAGCTATTGTTCATGGCCCTTCAGGGAAAGGAGGAGTGACCTCTGTGTGACAGTTAGCCCTCCCTGTAAGAGAGGTGTCACAAGCTTCAAGGGCCATCAGTTGCTGCTTGCAGAGCCAGCCGAGCCCATCTCTTTGCCTGTGCATTGCCCAAGCTTTTGTAAGCTGCTCATGAGCCCGTTTTTGTTGGGTGTGACAATATGGATGGACGCTGAGTGTTGTTGTTTTTTTTTTAATTTTCTTTTCCATATTCAGCTGGAGAAATTTACCAGCATGAGGATAAAGAAGGAGAAAGAAAAGCCCGGTGTGGCTCATAGGAATTCCTCTGCTGCCTATTCAGAAGTTTCTGGTGCAGGTCAGATGCTGCAGGAAATCTCAGACGAGGATGTGCTGATGCTCTTTGAACAGATGCTGGTAAGTTTCTGCTCCTGATTAAATGTTGGGGAGGGGAGGCAGTGGAGGGGAGGGAGTCAATTTTTGCCTTTCCAAGCTACAAGAATGCTTGCCAGGTTGTATTTATGAAACACAGCGACCTCTGAGACATGGAGCAGGGCCATGAAGCAGTTGGGAACTGTCAAGACCAGAGCAGAACTTCCTAGCCGCTCCCTGGGCATGAGATTTTCCAGCACAGAGCTCAAAGCAGTGCCATCTTAGCTAGAGAAGTGCATGTCCCCTTTCCCTGTGGTTTGTCCACTGGCAGTATCGTGTTTGGCTTAATGAGCCTCAGGGATGGCAGAATTCTTTCTCGTCTCCTCATCTGAATTGAATCTTGGGTCAATTCCCCCCCAAGCCCCCTTCCCCCAAAATCCTAAATGTAGGGTCCATTTAGAAAAGAGAGACAGAATGAAGCATGTAGAGAAGTCAGTATGTTTCCTTCTGAAGATTTTGACATGCATTGCCTTTGTCTAAGGGGCGAGTCTCTTCTTGGGTAAAGAGGATGTGTTCTCTGGCTTTCTTCTATAGCTGGATATGAATCTGAATGAAGAGAAACAGCAACCTCTAAGGGAGAAGGACATTGGCATCAAGAGAGAGATGGTCTCCCAGTACCTGCATACTTCCAAAGCTGTGAGTTGTTACGGTCTGTAAACTGAGGCTGGCTAGCCTAATCCGGAAAGCACCTCTAGGGCTTCGCCTCCTTCTTTTTGGACAGCAGCCACCTTACTGCAACATTTAAATAGTTAATGGCAGATTCAGAAGGCTCAGGTTTCAAAAACCCACAGTTCAAGAAGTGGATGCTCAAAGGCTGGGAGAAGTTTTTTAAAAAGTCTGGTTTGGTGCGTGTCTGGAGTCGGCCATGTCATTGCCTAACGTGGCTTTCAAACATTTCTGCTGGTCTCCTTTCTCTGCAGTGGGGATCCGAAGCAGCTTCACTTGTTCTCCTTTCCTCCATCTTATTCTCACAGCAGTGCTGCATAAAAATCCTTGCCTCTCCCTCTAGTTCAGTGTGTTATAAAACCTTAGGAAAGGTTACTAAAGAAACTGCGAGTTGTGTAAAGCAGAATATTACAAAACAGAGCTTCCCAGATCAAAAAGTGAATATGTGGGGGGTGACATGATAGAGGTTTACAAGATAATGCATGGGATGGAGAAAGTAGAGAAAGAAGTACTTTTCTCCCTTTCTCACAATACAAGAACTCGTGGGCATTCGATGAAATTGCTGAGCAGACAGGTTAAAACGGATAAAAGGAAGTCCTTCTTCACCCAAAGGGTGATTAACATGTGGAATCCACTGATACAGGAGGTGGTGGCGGCCACAAGTATAGCCACCTTCAAGAAGGGTTTAGATAAAAATATGGAGCACAGGTCCATCAGTGGCTATTAGCCACAGTGTATGTGTGTATATAAAATTTTTTGCCACTGTGTGACACAGAGTGTTGGACTTGATGGGCCGTTGGCCTGATCCAACATGGCTTCTCTTATGTTCTTATGTGATATAAGAGCACTACAGTGCCCAGATTGTATAAATATTTATTTATTTTTATAATCCACATTCCTTTGTGCCAAAACTGCTTCCATCATCATAAAAACAATGTAATCTAATAAAAATTCTGCCATGTAGAATAAAGCAGCAAAGTCAACATGCCAAACAAAGCAAAAAAGCTTGACAAGCATTTGGGGGAGGGAGCCCCATGGCACAGAGTGGTAAAGCTGCAGTACTGCAGTCAGCGCCCTCTGCTCACAACCTGAGTTCGATCCCAGTGGGAAGCTGGTTCAGGTAGCCAGCTCCAGGTTGACTCAGCCATCTATCTTTCCGAAGTCGGTAAAATGAGTACCCAGCTTGTTGGGGGGAAAGTGTAGATGACTGGGGAAGGCAATGGCAAACCACCCCGTAAAAAGTCTGCCGTGAAAACGTTGTGAAAGCAACATCACCCCAGAGTCGGAAACGACTGGTGCTTGCACAGGGGACTTTTCCTTTATCTTCCCTGAATCTCAGTTTGTGAACACTGAACCAGGTAAAGTCTGTTCCCGACTTTGGCTCGTGTTCAAAGTCGGTGCCCGTCCCTAGTGTGGAGTAACATGCAAAACTGTGTTTCAGGGGGAGAAGATAGTTATTAATAAGTGCTTTGATCAGTAAACTTTGAGATTTCAGAACTGTATCTTCCCCCAGTTTTTACATGTATCCTCTAATATCAGGAAGATACATGCATGGGTATTGTGTAATCCCTGAAGGTTCTGTACATAGGCCCAGGATACCCTTTCACCTGTTCGCAGTCTTGGCATTCAGAGCAGGGATTAACTATAGCTCAGATTTCCTTAGACCTTCCCAAAGAACTTACTTTTTTGTAGTGAAAAGGGGGGGGGGGCTTGAGAAAAGTTGGCCCTTAATGCTTCCTTGGTCCTTTAATCGTCGTCATAGATTTGGGGGGCGGTGAGGGCTGGGTCATTATCTGTACCTTTGGTGAATGAGACATTCTGCATATGCTTGCATTCATTCGCAAGCATAAGCAACAGCAAAGGGTGACACTGCCTGAGTACTAATTTAACTCTGTCCTCCCCCGTGGTCCCATCTACTCCTGAAGCAAATTTCCTACTGCAGACATAAGGATGTGATTTTAAAAAAATAGTAATAAGTTCTCACTCAGATTTTTCTGTCTGCTGCTGACATTAAAGAAGAGAGGAAGCAGGCAAGAACTTTGGACTTGACTTTACATTCACCACTTATTGTGAGAGAAGACTTCTGTTTAAGAATCTTCATTCTGTATAGTTGTTACTCTGTTCCTTCCATCCAGTTAAAAACTAACAGATGTTGCAATAGGAAAAGATGGCTTGCGGTCGCCTTTTTTGGTTTGAGGAGGAGAGCTGCCCTGATCACCACTGTCCTCTCTCTCCTGCAGGGAATGAGTCAAAAGGAGAGCTCCAAATCTTCAATCATGTATATCCAGGAGCTGAAATCTGGTCTCCGAGATGCCCAGCTGCTCAATTGTTTGGAGTCTCTGCGGGTCTCTCTCAATAATAATCCTGTCAGGTAAAAGTCTGACTCTTTGGAAAGCTACATTTGTTCATATACAAGTGAGTGAGTGTGCCGGTGCTTACACCCATTCACATGCATGGAGCACAGAGAAGGTAAAAATGGTGCAGCAAGAGGGTCTAGAGGGTGACTGATGATGGTTAATGTGCAGACTCCTTTACACTTTACTAAGCTGTGTTTGTTGTACCATTATTTCAGTTGGGTGCAAAATTTTGGAGTGGAGGGTCTGAATTGCTTGCTGGACATACTGAAAGGTTTACATGATGTGAAGGAAGAGGCTTCCAGGTAAGATGTTGAATTAAAGCTCTTTAAATAACACTGAGTACCAGTAGAGCTTCTTTTCTCTAAATAAGTACAGATTGTAAGCTTGTCCTAGTTATGTTTTACTTGTACTTCGTAAATGGGTTAGTTCCAGGGAATGGTTTTGCTTTGGGAAGACATTTAAGATGTGTGGTGCAAGGTTTTCATTTATTTATTTTACTTATTTAAAACACTGATAAGCCACCTTTCTACATGAATAAGGTACCCAAGGATTGTGTGCATGCTGGCTGCAGCCAGTTTTTAAATGGTGTGTTTTGTGTGGCTTTTTTTTTGGGGGGGGGGATGCGGGAAGAACATGAAGGAATTGGGATAAGTAAAATATCTAAGTAGATGAAAAAGTGGAACTTTTGTATATTGTCTTATCTCAATGTCATCTCCCCCCCGCCCACTCAAGTTCTTTTGGAGTTTTTAGCTGAGTATCTATGCCTGCTGGGGGCTTATGTGGGCATGGCAAGAAAGTGGTGTTATATCATTATCCAGGAATACTCACCTGGTCACATCTTCTCATTTCCTAGCCACTACGACACCCGGATCAAGCATGAGGTCATCAGATGCTTAAAGGCTTTCATGAACAATAAGGTGAGTCTCCAGTTTTCCCACCTATTTATGCATTGCTGTTTCCTGTGTTTTTAGACTCAACTGGCATATTTTAGACTCAGTTGGCAAAGTGTGGAGCATAGCTCAGCACTGCACAGCAATAAAATAATAAAAAGACAGTATGTGTTTCAGACTTGCAGTCTAAGAATGGAGACTGAAAGGCAGAAGAAGAAAAGGAAAGGTAGAAGCTTAGGACAGTTACAGGAGAAACCTGTCAAGAACCGTCTTTTGTATGGATGAGAACTGGGGATGTTGAAACAATATACTTATATGTATCTACCAAGTGGGAAGAGGTGGGAAAGGAAACAGTAGTGATAGTTTATGTTTCATAACTAGATTGTTGCTAGGTTGGGAGGAGGAGGGGTGTCATGTGGCCCTGAGGATAAGACTCTTATATCTTAAAACCAAAAGACTCCAGGTTAACATAAAACAAAATAAAACTTTATTTGTACAATAAGCATATTGGTTTCGAGATGTTTATAGCTTCATTCTTCAGTGAATAATACCCTATTTGCTGGCGTATAAGACTACTTTTTTGCCCTGAAAAACATGCCTCCAAGTGGGGGGGGGTCGTCTTATACGCCGGGTGCACTTCAGTTGGGATAGACATAGCTGCCCATAGTGGCCTCCCGAAGCTCGCCCGGTGCCCATAGTGGCCTCCCGATGCCCGCCCACCTCATTCTACATACCGTCCAGTATCGCACGGTATCCAGCGCGGCCGTGGTGGTTCATCAGCGTGGCTGTGGCGAGAATCAGCAGTGAGACAGGGGTGCTAGCCTTTTCGGTGTGACCGGCCCGTTCTGCTCGGCGGGAAGCAGCGGCGCTCCGGCCCGCCCCTTGTCTACGCAGAGCTCGCACATGCGCACTTGCGCACTAGTGCCGGTCACAGGGAGATGCAGGGGCGGGCCGGAGGCACTGCGGTCACGCTGCGGTCGTACAATGGTGTGCGGAAGAGGGGGTAGTCTTATATGGCGAGTATATAACAAACTCTATATTTTGAGTGGAAATGTTGGAGGGTCGTCTTATACGCCCAGTCGTCTTATACGCCGGCAAATACGGTAATAATCTTCTGACTGAGGTGTCTCTCTTTCACACACCTCACTCTCAAATCCTCCTTTCCCTAACTCAACTTCCTGACACCTTCTGTCTCTCCCACTCATATAATACTCTGACAATATTAGGTTTTGGCTTTCTGTCTAGCCCCTAATATGTCCTTTAAAATATTCTACTTTTCTTCCCTATGGGATTCTAATCGACTTCTTCTCAGATTCTGTCAACTGCTGATTGACCATAACTGACTGTTAACTGCTGTCATTCTGCTGAGTCAACTGCATGTCTCTCTCTCTCTCTCTCCCCCTCCACACTCGTACTTAGCTCCGCCCACATTCTCTCAGTCACCAACCAATCACCTTACTCACTTATTCCCCCTCTTTCTCCACTACACCTCACCAACAATTAAAGGAACACACATATACAAATTAAAACCATTCAAGGGCAGTACTCTCTGTTTGCCTTTCCAATTGGGAAATGAGAGGAGTAAAGAAGTGGAAGCATTGAGAACGAGGAAATATTTCTACAAAATGCAAAAAGCAAGGTGCAGCCTATAGAGAGAAGAAGAGTGAATGGGAAACTTGATCACTACGATGAGTAGCATAACTGCAAGGAGAAGCAAAGCCGAAGGAAAGAAAAGGAGTGGTCAAGGGGCTGAGCAGAAAGTCCAGAAAGAAAAAACTCACTTTAGAGAGCAAACAAGAGCCCTGGTAGTATCAGTATAATGTAGAGTGCAGAGTTTAGGTATGTTGAACAGATAAAAACAGCAACTACAGAGATTAATCAGAGATCATTTCAAAATTATGATAACAAAGATGAATATAAAGGGACATTCTGTCGATGAAACAAGGAGAGGAAGAAGTGGATGGGTAGGGAAGGGGGAAAAGCAGCTCTGTTTTTAAAAGTTCAGTTTAAGAAAACAGGAAGACCTTCCTTGAAAGAAGGGAGAAAACAAAGCTGAAAAATATTAGTTTGAAAGGAGCAAGACTGGAAATAGTTTACAACTGAAGTGTTCTATCAGTGAAAATTAATAAGTAGTTTGAACCGAAAGGATGGATATTATGTACAGGAAAGGGGGGGGGGGGGAAGAAAAGTTCAAGGTAGAACTCTGTGGAGTCACCAATGTTAGGGGAAATCTTGAGAAAAATGGTGTTGGAAAAAAGCCACAATAGACAAAAATTTGTCTTCTTAGTTTAGAGTGTTATCAACAGAGGTGTCAACATCCAGGTCAGTGCACACACACACAGACACACAACTGAGAAAAGAAAAAAAATGTTCCTACCATTATCAGAGCAGTTGGAATGGTGACAGCCAAACCAGATTGAAATAGTGAGAAAGTGAAGGAGGAGACTGGGAGAGAAGCCTGTGTCTGAGAAATTTAAAAAATTGAAGTGGGAGATGGAAGTGTTGATTTTGAATAATGAAAAGTAATGATTTATGACAGAGAGTGTGAAGCTAGAAAAATTAAAAGCTAGAAAATTAGAAATGAGGCAGAAAAAAAAAAACGATGACCAGGGGATGATTGATGGCAGGATAGAAGGGGTACAGATTTTTGAGGAGGCGTATAAGATACACAAAAATAAAATTTTAAAAAGATAACTTGAAATAACATATAAGAGAAAGAAGGGGAGGGGGAAGGAAGGTGGAGGAGAATGAGCAGAAGAACGAGGAATGAATGGACAGTGGCTGGCTGGACCTCCCATGGATGGCTCCTGTCTCTTGCTGAACATCTGCCTACCTATGATGTTCAGGACAAATGCTGAGCTCTACTGGGAGGCTTCAAGCTGACAGTGGCCTGTCTGCTCAGCAGGTGGTCTCCAGGTGGTCTTTGAAACACCCCTGCTATCTCTAGCTGTGACTTTCCATTCTAGCAATCCCCCTTCAGGCTTTCCCAGTCTAGACATGTGCTATATGGATCTGTGCTAGATTGGCCAATTCACCAGCGCTGACATTTTTTGTGGGTTCTCCTTTTAGTTTGGAATTAAAACTGTGCTTGAAACGGAAGAGGGCATCCTGCTTTTGGCAAGAGCTGTTGACCCCAAAGTCCCTTCCATGATGATCGATGCTGTCAAGTTGCTTTCGGCCCTCTGCATCCTGCCTCATCACGAGGCCTTGTGAGTGACTATGGGTGGTCCAGGGCACTATTATTTCTGTGGCACACTTGCGGAAGGGTGGGCTCTGCATTTGGGCCCCCTTCAGAATGTAAAGATCAAAGCATACTTCTAAAATCCATATTATAAATATACATTTTTTTTTTATCATTGTTCTTAACAGAAATTTCTAGAAATGTCCAAATTCTCAAAACCTCCAGTAGTTTTCCCTATACACTCTTGATGATGACAACTTCTTCCCACTAGATCGGTGTGGGGAACGTCAGGCCCGAGGGCCGTTTATGACCCTCGAGATCACTTGGTCTGCCCCTCAGGGATTGCTGGGCTGAGCCCCTCCCCCCTCTCTCTCATGGGCATTGTGAAGGACTGCTGCTGGGGTATGTGGGTGCCTTTAAAGGTCTGCTGGGAGCAGCTGAAGAAAAGGAGGCGGCCTGGCAGGGGTGGGGGGTGGGAGCCAGCTACCACCAGTTCCATTTACATGTGATTATCCCAGTTGGTGTGGCCTAATATGCCAATGAGTGTGTGACCTAATGTGCTAATATTAGGGGATGTGGTCTAATATGCCTGGACCTAGGCATTTGCCTAGGGCAGCAGGCCGGGGTGTGCGTGCGCTGAATTAGGCTCTCCCCACGTGACTTCAAATAGAAAAACAATGCTTTGCATTAATTTTGCCGGCCTGAATCGTTCTCTCAGGGCAGAGCGCTGTTATTTAAGTTGATAATTTTGTATGGCCCGCAAATGATATTATAAATATCCAAATGGCCCTTGGTAGAAAAAAGGTTCCCCACCCCTGCACTAGATTTTCCCAGAGAGATCACATTCAAGACATTCTTGATGTAGAAAGAGAAAACTGGAAAATAGAACAGGCACACATAGGAAGAAACATCACTCTATTCAGCCACCCCAAGAGCAAATCCCTACAAACCACAAAGATTCCTGGGGGGAGTCAGAGATTCCTGTACAGGTCCTCAGGAATATCTGGTGACTTTGAAGTCTCTAACTTACCTCAAGAATGATCATCCATTTATTAACTTCACATTGGAACATCTCTTCAGCCCAGCCCTCTGACCTTTTATGTGTGTGGAGAGGAGGTTGTTGATTTATGTAAGCATTTCTCTTTTCTTGATCAAAAACACCACCTGAGGAATATACAAAAAACAGTTTTTGCAAGCTGAGTCTGCACATCCAGGCCTCTTGTGCAGCCCTCTGAACGTGGCAGTTTCAAGGCTGTGATGAGTGTCCCGTTCTAGTACTATTGTTTTTAAGCAGAGAATTACATTTTGGAGTTGGTCTTTAAAGCCCCTTGATTAGTAAGGCACAGCACATCAGTGATTTTAATTGATCTTCTTCGTGGTCTCTGTGCAGTCCCACACATGGGTCTTGCCGCAGGCGACGGATCCGTACCTCGGAGCTCCAATAGCTCGTTTATAACGTCTTTTGGCGCGCTTTCCTCCCGCCCTGGGGAGCAGGCAGCGACTGCGCATGCCTGGAGCGGGGGGAGAGCGCCTATTCCACTCAGTTTCTTCCCTTCCGCCGCCCGGACAACACCTACCTCGTTGCGTTCCTCCTCTGGCTCGTCTCTTGGTATCGTACTACTCCTCCCTTTTCTTCACTATTTACTCTATTTTTTCCTTCTTCGTCCCATTAATATAAAAAAAAAAAAAAAAAAAGGTTACCCGATTCTGCGCTTCAGCCTTTTTTCTTTCTACCCCCCCCCCCCCTCTTCTCGTCTCTCCCTTCCCTCCTTCCCCTGTCCGGAACGAATGGAAGGGAAAATCACCTTTAAAAGGTGCAGGCAGTGTGGTTCTAAAATTCCGTCCTCGGACGGTCATTCACTCTGCCTTTTTTGCTTGGGGGAATCCCACAGAACCGATAACTGCCACCACTGTGCTTGCTTCGGCAAGCAGGCGCGCAAGAACAGAGCAGCCCGCCTTCGTAGTTTCCTCATGGAATCCTCTCTACGCGCAGTGTCTACTTCAGATCCGCCGCCTCCCCCACTGAGAGCGGGAGATTCGGCAACTTCGGCCCTTCCTACCGTACCTAGGAAGCATAAGTCCGATAAAAAGGCTTCTAAGCACTCTGAGGGTCACAAGGCGCCCAAACAGACTCGTCATGGCGAATCGAGCCTGTCGAAGCCACACCACTCGGGCCCGAAAACCTCCAGCCCGACCACTTCGGCGCCTAAGAAGCATCACGACCCGTCGGCTTCTACCTCCGTGCATACTTCCGCCTTTGCTACGGCTGCGCAATCGTCCGCATCGACCGCCCAAACGGCCTCCGCGCAATCGAATCCGATTCTACCTATTGAACTCTCGGCTCCTTCCGATGTTATCTCGGAAATGCCTCGCCTCACTCAACCCTCTATCGAAGTGATTCCGATTGGCTCGAGATCGCCCTCGGTTCACAGCCTTCCTCCTGATGATATCCTCGACACCGAGGCTCCACTTCTCGGACCCGAATCCTTCCTCGACGTCACAACGCCAGTGCAGAAGGACATTACGACTCCATTGCTTAAAGACACGGCAGCACCACTGCTAAAGGAGTCCTCGACACAAGTTTCCTCTCATCGGCTCCGACCTGGATCCCCACGGGCCCGCTCTCGCTCGCGGTCTCCGCTTCGTCCGAGATCTCCGTTCAGAGATCGTCCCTACTCTCCGCATCGATCTCCGCGTCGTCACGACTACCAGGACCCTCGCCGTGATCGCTCCCGGTCCCGGTATGGTGACTACCACCGTGACTACCCACGAGACCGTTCTCCTTCTCGGTCTCCATCACCTCGACTTCACTCGCGCTACCATCGGTACCTGCGTTCACCATCGCACCACAGCTATAGGCATCTCTCCGACTTCGATCCCGAGCCTCTCCCCAGAGATGTTTATATGCCTCGACTCAGGGATTATTATTCACCCGGAACCCGCGACTACTACCGTTCACGCGACCAACGATCTCCTTATTACCGCCACCTGTCACCAGATTGCTACGATGATTACCAACACTACTACTCTCCCCGAGAAGAACCAAACCCTCGCACCCGAGATGATGCGGCAGCCCTTCGGACCCGAGACGTCTTCGACTCCCAGACTGCACCTGTGCAGCCTCCCGTGATTCCTCGAAACCGAGATTCTTCCAGAACAGCATCCGCATCGGTTTCCAAGCCACCGGCTTCGCCACTCAAGCGTCCCCGGGACCCTTCACCTGTTGAACCCAAGTCTCCACAACGTCCCCTCTCGGCTTCGGATAGAGACACTTCTGATCATTCCGACTCCGAGGAGGCCCCTGCCTCACCCTCATCCGACCAGCCTCCTAGGCTTTCACCATCCGACAGTTCTAAGGCCTACCTGAATCTCATTACAACCATGGCTTCCGCACTAAACATCCCTATGTCCTCCGACTCACCAAAAGTTTCGGACGTGGTCCACGACCTAGTCCGCGCAGATTTTCCAGATAGCTCCACGCTTCCTATGCTCCCTGTACACCTTGAAGGCCTCCAGGAAGCCTGGGAGAAGCCGGCTTCGATCCCTACACTTTCTCGCCGCCTGGATTCTCTTTATAGGGTGCACGTAGCTGACTGCAAATTCCTCGCATCTCACCCGGCACCCAACTCTGTCGTTGTTCATTCCGCCACCAAGACCAAACAATCTCGCCACCCCGTTCCTCCGGACCGGGAGGGTCGAAAATTGGACACTCTGGCTAAGAAAATCTACAGTTTTTCTTCAACCAACTCCAAGTTGAACAATTATTTAGCCTACTTTGCGGCTTACTCCTTCAACTTGGCTAACCAGATTACCCCTCATATTGCATCCATGCCTGACTCATCTCAGAAGACTGTGTCGTCTCTCGTCTCTGAGCTCTCCCGTGTCAATAAACAACAAATCAACTCTATCCGCCATGCGGTCTCCTGTTCTTCTCGAATTTTTGCAACTTCGGTGGCTTTACGTCGCCACGCCTGGCTGCGCTCTACCAACTTGCAGCCGGACATCAAACAGCGTATAGAAGACCTTTCCTTCGACGGTCTGGGACTCTTCCATGCGTCCACGGACGAGGTCCTTGCATCCGTCGATGACGGCCGCAAAAGAGCCAAACGACTTGGTGTCACACAACCAACCTCACTGCCCTCTAATAGGCAGAGACCGTGGAAGCCATCCTTCCAACGCCGCCAGCGGTCTCCCAAGTCTCAAGATTTCTGGAAAAGGAAACCTCTCCCAAAGCAACCTTTTCATCAGAGGCCACGGGCCCAACCTTCTAAGAAACAATCTCAGACAGGCAAGCAGTCTCTTTGACTCCCCCATCAGGCATACCAGACTATCCCCTTTTTACCCGAGTTGGAGTTCCATCACCACCGACTCTTGGGTCCTCACCATCGTGCGTCTAGGTTACGCAATAGAGTTCGTTTCGCCACCACACCACCACCACTTCATAGCCACACCTCCATCTGCTCTCTTGCAGCAGGAAATTCTGGACTTGCTCCAGAAGAATGCCATAGAACCCGTTCCTCCTCAACATCGAGGCACGGGATTCTACTCAAGATACTTCCTGGTCCCCAAACGCGATGGAGGAAAGCGCCCTATCCTAGATCTTCGGAAGCTGAACAATTTCATCGAATGCAGGAAGTTCAGAATGATCTCCCTACACACCATCCTGCCTCTTATTCCCAGGAACTCCTGGATGGCTTCCCTAGATCTTCAGGACGCTTACTTCCACGTGACTATCCGACCTCATCATCGGAAGTATTTAAGATTCGCTATGGGGCAAGACCACTTCCAGTACGTATCCCTGCCCTTTGGCCTCTCCACCGCACCAAGGGTATTCACCAAGTGTATGGCGGTGGTGGCAGCGGCTCTCAGACTCCGAGACATCACAGTCTTCCCATATATAGACGACTGGCTTCTCATAGCACCGACTCAGCATCGTTTGCAGACCAATATCAGCACAACGCTCTCCCTCCTCGATTCCCTGGGCCTTCGTGTGAACACATCCAAATCCCATCTCGAGCCCACGCAGGACATCAAGTTTATAGGAGCTCTCCTTCGCACCTCTCTCCACCGTGCTTTCCTTCCAGAGGATCGAGCAATCACCATCATCACCTTAGCCAGGTCAATTCAACGACAGCCCTGCCAGTCTGCATTCACAATACAACGCCTGCTGGGCCTCATGGCCGCCACGACTTCTGTCATCCACTTTGCCAAGCTACGGATGCGACATCTACAGCTCTGGTTTGTGAGAGCCTACCATCCTCTGTTGCAACCGCAGAGCACCCTACTCACGGTTCCCCAGAGAGCTCTCTCATCCCTTACCTGGTGGACGGTACCCAGCAATCTTCTCGCGGGCATGCCGTTCCTACCGATGCCTCCAGTAGCTGTTGTGACAACAGATGCCTCAAAGTGGGGATGGGGAGCCCACTTACAGGACAAGACCGTCAGAGGCCTTTGGACGCCCTCCGAGAGGGCCATGCACATAAACTGCTTAGAACTGATTGCCGTACACAGGGCCCTCTTATCCTTTCTTCCCCTGATCAACGGGAGCCATGTCCAGATCTCAACGGACAACATGGCAACTGTCTATTACATCAACAAGCAAGGGGGAACCAAGTCTCTCAGACTTTGCCGTATAGCCATCGTGCTCTGGGAATGGTGTCTGGAGCACAACATCCATTTGACCGCCGTTCACCTCCCAGGCGTAGACAATGTTCTGGCCGACTCTCTGAGCAGGTTTCGTCTGGACGACCACGAGTGGTCCCTCAATCCAACCTACCTCCGACGCATTTTCAGATGCTTCGGAACACCCATGGTGGATGCCTTTGCTTCACGGGACAATGCCAAATGCCCACGCTATTTCTCCAGAAGGGAGAACGACGCCTTCCTACACAGATGGACGGGCCCCCTCCACTACATCTTCCCACCAACCCCCCTACTGACTCGGGTTCTGACGAAGATCACACGAGACGGCACGGACTGCATCCTGGTAGCCCCCTGGTGGCCACGGCAACCATGGTTCACGAGACTTCTCCAGTTATCTCATCACACCTACCGTCGCCTTCCTCTCGTGAGCGACCTCTTGTCCCAAGCCAATGGTCAGATATTGCACCACAATCCTCAAGTACTGGCCCTAACGGCCTGGAGAATTCGACCTCCCACCTCTCCGCAGAGGTAGCCCACGTTATTCTAAACGCTAGGAAGCCCTCCACAAGGCTTTCGTACCAAAGGAAATGGAAACGCTTCTGTTCATTCGCGACTGCTAACCATCTACTCCCAGAATCAGTACCTCTCAATATGATCCTGGAGTATTTACTTTCCCTACAGAAATCAGGACTCTGTTACTCATCCTTGAAAGTTCATCTCTCTGCCATCTCTGCGTTCCACAACCCGGTAGACGGCAAAACAGTTTTTTCTCATTCCTTGTCCAAGTCTTTTCTCAAGGGCATGTTGCACCTCAATCCACCCGTTAAACCCCTTGTCCCAACTTGGAGTTTATCCCTAGTTCTTTCCTCGCTTATGAAAGCACCATTTGAACCTATGGCTACCATAGACCTCAGTCTCCTCTCCTGGAAGACAGCATTGCTGATTGCCCTTACCTCTGGAAAACGGGCAAGTGACTTATGCGCCTTCCGCCACGACCCTCCCTACACCATTTTTCACAAGGAAAAGGTTGTCCTCAGACCGGACCCTGCGTTCCTTCCTAAGGTTGTCTCCCAGTTCCACTTATCGACTGCGACCTCTCTGCCGACCTTTTTTCCAAACCCAACAGATCACGGACAACGGGCCCTGCATTCGCTGGATGCAAGAAGGGCTTTATCCTTCTACCTTGATCGTACACGGCCTTTCCGTAAGGACCCTAATCTATTTGTGGCATACGGAAACCCCTGCAGGGGACTCAAAATCTCTACCCAGAGACTATCTAAATGGGTAGTTAGCGCCATTAGGCTGTGCTACGAACTGGCTAAGCAGCCTCTGCCCGAAGGCCTTAAGGCTCACTCTACCAGAGCGGTCTCGACGTCTTCGGCTTTTTTGCACGGCGTCTCCCTAGAGGACATCTGTGCTGCTGCATCGTGGTCCTCTCCCTCCACGTTCGTCTCCCATTATGCGTTGGACGTTCGTGCAAGACGTGACGCCTCCTTCGGCCAAGCGGTCCTCAGATCCATCTTTCACTGAAATGGGGTGAGTGTATCCGCTTATGTCTCTATGTCATACAATCTTTGCCTTAGGCCATGTGACTAACCTTTTTCTTCTCCAGCACCCTCCTCCAGGACACTTAGCTGGCTAGTCACCCATGTGTGGGACTGCACAGAGACCACGAAGAAGATAAACAGGTTGCTTACCTGTAACTGATGATCTTCGAGTGGTCATCTGTGCAGTCACACACGCCCACCCAGCCTTCCCCGCTGCTGGCTTTTGGTACTTCTTGTCTTACCTTTTTAGTCTCTCTGCCAGTGGCGGCTGGAAGAAACTGAGTGGAATAGGCGCTCTCCCCCCGCTCCAGGCATGCGCAGTCGCTGCCTGCTCCCCAGGGCGGGAGGAAAGCGCGCCAAAAGACGTTATAAACGAGCTATTGGAGCTCCGAGGTACGGATCCGTTGCCTGCGGCAAGACCCATGTGTGTGACTGCACAGATGACCACTCGAAGATCATCAGTTACAGGTAAGCAACCTGTTTATACTTGTTTCCATCTCAGGAACATATGAGCATTTTAGTCATACTTTCAGGTTTTTTTCTTGCATACATGAGGATTAGGAATATTTGTTAGCAGACTGAGGATTCTCCATTCATTCATTCATTCATTCATTCATTCATTCATTCATTCATTCATTCATTCATTCTAAGAAGTAGCACAGAGACCTTTTTGAGGTTTACAGGAGCAGAGTTATTGCTTTTGCTTTGGAGGGTTTGATTTTTTTTCTTAGGCGTATAAAAAGTTGGTGCTGATTTTCTTTCCTTATTCCCACATAGGCATGAGCGTGTTTTGGAGGCCCTCACTGACCGAGCAGAAATGGATGAAGTGGAACGATTCAAGCCGTTGCTGGATGGTCTGAAGAGTGGCACCTCAGTGGTACTGAAGGTACTTCTGACACCACAGACTCTGTATGCCAGGCTCTGGTGGGGCGGGGGGTGGGGAGTTCTTCAGCCACTGGTAGCATTTGTATTATCCCTCGCCCCCCAGTAGCTCAAGTGACTTGGACTGATCTCTCTGGGAGAATCGTAGAATTGGAAGGGGCCACACAGGCCATCTAGTCCAACCGTCTGCTCAGTGCAGGATCACCTTAAAGCATCCTTGACGAGTGTTTGTCCAGGTGCTGCTTGAAGACTGCCAGTGAGAGGGAGCTCACCACCTCCCTGGGCTGCTACTGTCACTGCTGAACTACCCCTACTATAAAAAAAATTCCATTAATATCCCACTGGTACTATTCTGCCCTGTAATTTAAAACCATTATCGGAAGTCCTATCCTCTGGTGCTATCAGAAACAGCTCCCTGCCCTCCTCTAACAGCCTTTCAAATAATCAAAGGGAGCAGTCATCTCCCCCCCAAGAAGAAGGAAGAGGCCGAGGTTGGTCTGACACGGAATCTGCCTGTGTTGTTTCCTCAGGTAGCTTGTCTACAACTGATTAATGCCCTGATCATCCCAGCGGATGAGCTGGACTTCAGGATGCACATCCGCAGTGAGCTAATGCGTTCCGGACTGCAGCAGATCCTCAAGGTGAGCAACCACTGCTTTACATTTCCAGTTGCGTCAGCAGAGATGAAATCTGCCACCTTAGTGCCCCATTCATTGCAGGAAACCCAGCTGAAGATTCAGTGAACTCTGCTCAAGTACCTTGCAGGCCGATGCTTGGCCGCCGGCCCCTCTATGGATTTTTTTTGCAAGAGCGTTTAATCTTTTCTGGACCCCTTGTTACATTCGAGTCATTCGGAGTTTGAAGTTGCATTCTCATTGCACTGGATCCTATGGTCAGTGTTAGGACTGGGCTTTCATAGAATGGAATAGGCTGCTGTCTGTTCTCAGAGGATTTCAGTGAATTCATCCCCCAGAGTTAAAAAGGGTGTGTATGAACAGGACAGATGTCCAGCTGTATAGTTGGTGAGCATCTTACATTTGTATGATACTCCTGCAAGGGAAGAAGAAAGCTTGATAGCTCTTGCAAAACCTTCCGTTGTGATCTTTAAGGTCAAATTAACTTTTACAATATAATGCTTTGATTATTTTTTATTAGCATCTTATTTTTTCCCATGGGCCACTTAGCTTTTTATTCACATTTTCAAACAGCTTTTGCTGCAAAGGGTAGGAACGTGTTAGACTGAGACTCCCAGAATTCTGAGAGGAGGCATGAAGGGCGATTTGCAGGAGCAAAGTTGCTGTTTGTGAATCCTTCACTGAGGCAAAGAGAAGAGCTGGTGCCTGCAGAAATGAGAGCAGCCATTTTGTTTTTCCACAGGACCTGCATTCTCAAGACAATGAGGAGCTGAAGGTGCAGTTGTCAGTGTTTGAAGAATATGGGGAAGAAGATTCTGCTGAACTCCGAAGCCGTTTGGAGGACATTCGCATAGAAATGGAATATCCTTCTTCTGTTCTATAGGCTAGAGGGAGTGGGGAGATGTGCCCTCTCTTCTGGCCTAAACTGGTCCGTCCTCTCAGTCATTTGATTTGTGAGGTGCAGCCACAAGAGTGCTGCCTACACACATTCCTAATGGAGGTGCCGTTCATCTGTGTCCTCAGCAGCCCTTCATCTGTGTCCTCAGCAGCAACCCCTCCATTCCAGTAGCACAAGGCTCAGGCTACACTCCAGGTCACTGAGGGAAGAACTTGGAGGTGAGGATGGAATAGATTCTGCTTCTGGTCCCTCTTTGCAAGACTGTTGGAGATGGGAGAATAGACTCTTTGCTCCTGCTACACATGCACAGATGGGGAAGCAAAATTGAGGGTGCTTGGAGTTGGAACAGATGGCCCTGGGAGAAGCACAGAGAGAGGGTATGGAGAAGAAGGTTGGTGGATGAAGGGAGCAGAGCTGGACCATGGGCTGGGAATCAGGATTGGTTTTGGTGTGTGATGTGATATAGATTTTTGTGTGGTGCTTGGTCACCAGATGGCATCTAGAATATATACCTTTGTACAAAAATAGCAGATTAAAGAGTCTCTCTAATAGAGTCCCATTTAGGGCCAACCCATAGTGGCATTCCTTTCTATATCACACACCTATACATTTTTATCCCTCTTTTTTTTCAGGGACCTCCAAGGGCTTCTTCCCCCACCCCCAGTTATCCTTATAATACCGTATTTTTCGCACCATAAGGCGCTCCAGACAATAGGACGCACCTTCCTCCTGGGGGGCGATCCGCTGCCTCTGCCTCCGATCCGGCGCTTCCCCCGCGCCTCCCTGCCTGGCTCCATCTTCTTCCAGCAAGCGCTGGGATCGCTCCACATGGCCCCACCGCAAACCCAGCACTTCGCGAGCGCCGGCTGCGGAGGGGGCAGCGTGCTTCCTCCTTGCCTGTGTGCCTGGCTCCACCTCTGATGCTTAAAGCAAGCGCTGGGATTGCTCCCTCCGATCCCAGCGCTTGCTTTAAGCATCACAGCTGAAGCCAGGCATACAGGCAAGGAGGAAGCACCCGCCCCCTCCGCAAACCCAGCGCTTCGCGAGCGCCGGCTGTGGAGAGGGCAGCGTGCTTCCTCCTTGCCTGTGTGCCTGGCTTCAGCTGTGATGCTTAAAGCAAGTGCTGGGATCGGAGGGCGGAGGGAGCGATCCCAGCACTTGCTTTAAGCATCAGAGGTGGAGCCAGGCAGACAGACAAGGAGGAAGCACGCTGCCCTCTCCACTGATCTGCACTTTTTTTGGGGGGGAAGTGCGTCTTATGGTCCGAAAAATACGGTAATTCTTTGAGGCAATTCCATACATTGAACAAGAGTGGCTATCCCAAGGTCACCCTGTAGGAAAGAACCTGGCTGTCCTGGATCCTAGCCCTACACTCTGACCGCTACACCATACTGTCTCTCATATTAATTGGCAGCGGAAGCAGGTTAGAGAAGCCATCCTTAAGGAAAAATGGCAAGGCCTATGTTGAAACGAAGCAAAAGTCTTTCAGAAAATAATTTGTGTTGCATCTGAGAGAGAGAGACAGACAGACGCATGTTGTCAGAGAGTGGTGCCACACAGCAGTAAAACAGATATGTTCCCAGTGATGGAAACAGATTGCCCTGTCTTTTTTGAAAGACGTTGGTGACTGACAGTGTGGAGAGGGTTGAATGGGATGGGCCAGCTTTCCCTCAGACCTCACACTTTTCAAGGTGGCTTTTGCCTCCTTAACCTTTTCCCCTCTCACTGACTTTGGTGAGATCTTCCAGATCCTTCTCAATACCGTCAAGGACTCAAAGGCAGAACAGCATTTCCTGTCTCTTCTGCAGCACCTTCTGCTCATCCGCAGCGACTACGATGCCAGGTATACGGGGGAACTGTTTCAGTGCTGTCTGTGCCGGTTCTTGGCTGTGCTGCTTGAGGGGAGGGCAGAACAAAGGAATGTGTGTACTGCCTCAGGATACATGGACGAGGGTGATCGCTATTAAATGAATACATCTGTCAGACAATTTTTTCATCCTTGGTACTGGCGTAAGGCACCTTTTGTGAAGTGGGAATATTGCTGCTGTGACCTGAGAGAAGCTGAGTTGGCTGTGGAGAGGAGAATTGGAGAAAAGCGCCCGTGTAGACAGGCAGGAGGGAAATAAACCAGGAGTGATGCAGAAAGGGGAGCTCAACTGGCCTGATGAGAACTGGGGGTGCCTCCAAGATGAGAAACAGTCTTGTAATCTATAGGGATCCCTCCTGAGAACACTTCTTCTGGGAGATCTGTACTTTGGGATATCAGCATTAATTTTTTTCTCTCCCTCTTTGTCTGCAGGCCTCAGTATTTTAAGCTGATTGAGGAGTGCGTTTCCCAGATAATCCTGCAGAAGAATGGGGTTGATCCAGATTTTAAGTGCAAGCACGTCGACCTTCATGTTGAGGGACTGATAGGTGAGTCCGAACGCAGTTTGCTCGGCTGTTGGAGAGAGCTACGCTTTTTTCCCCTAGGCCCCCATCAGTATGAAGTGCCCGTAGAGTTGGTTTTCCTAGGCCCTCACTAGCAGAATAAATCAAGAGGTTTTTGTAATAAATACACATTACAGAGTGCTATATTGCTTGCTGTACATTTTTGGCATTTTGATGCAGTGAAGATGATGGGGGAGGGCAGAACTGAGGACGGCAGAATCCATTTTAATACAAAATAGTCATGCCCTGGGATGTCGGCACTGGTGCAGTGAAGCACAGGGGAAGCACAGTGCACTTGGAGTGATGCACAAGAGTTCTCTGCCAATACTCTTCCTTACTGAGGCATGTTGATGCCGGAGGTGAGATCAGCTGCCAGCAGGAGGGTCTTAAAGGTTGTTAAGGGAAAGGCGTGGTGGACACTGAGTTGGCTCCTGAAAGTGAGGCCTATCCCAGATGGAGAATAAGAATTATGTATAAAAACTGGACTTCCTTGAGCTGCTGTGGCGTGTGGGTGCGCGGGTGCCAGGATTCCCATTATGATTCTCCTTTGTTGCTTTCTATGTAGATAACTTGGTTGACCAAACTAAAGTGGCAAAAAGTGAAGCCAAAGCAATTGAACTGGAGAAGAAGGTGATAACCAGTTGGTTTGTCTTTTATACTTTCTTATACGCCACGTCTTCTGCGTTTTCCTTCCTTTCCTTGTCTTCTGTTCCCTTCGTGAACCCATTGTTTCTGCAGCTTTTTTTTATATACTTTACATTTTTATTAATTTTCCAACCATAACAAACAACCTTAAAACACACTAAACAACAAGACGATTATAATAAATGCATATACTATACTCAAGGCATTATTATCATTAATACTAAGCACTCCTAACACTTTTCTATCATTTCATAATGTTGCATATATCATCCGTGTTTCAAATATACTGTCATTCATTATACAATATTGGATTTAGGAAAAAAGTCTTCAGTAGTACGAGAAATTAATATATTTTTTTGGAATATGCTTTTCACATTCTTCTTCTGAATTTATATAGTTGAAAAAGGGGAATCATTTCTCAATAAAATTATTGTTCTTCTGCTGTATATCAAGTACCCTTATTTGTATGGTTTCTGCAGCTTTTTAACATCTTCACTTTCTGGCTCTTTGTCTTCTATTCTTCCTTTTTTTCTGTCGTCTTGTCACCTTTACTCTCTCCATTTTCTTCTATTTTGGCCCTGTCTGTTCAGTTTGGCCAATAAGCCCTTGGAGCAGGCCCCATTTTACTTGTCTGTAATAACAGGAGGCAGGCAGGTAACCAGTGGCTTTGGACAAATGTTTTGGAGATAACAGCAGGTCCCAGAAGTTGGTAAATAACCTCATAGCTCAATTAGTCCAAGTTTGTTTGCTAACAGAGCTGCATAAAAGCGTAGGAAGATCCTGTAATGTATGAAAGGGATGTCCAGAGATGCTGGAGCAGTCCTCTTGGATGTGGAAGGAATGTGCTGCCCACTTCCCCATAACTGGTCTGCTTGCCTCCCCTTCCCCATAACTGTCTTCTGGTTTCTGTTTGCCCAGACGCATTAAAGACTTGAGTCAAATTTGCTTTCAGTGGCAGCACAGAAGCATTTTATTAACATGCTCCAAAATTCTCCCTTTCCCTGCTTGTTTGTTTATTTCATGTAAATCACACTCTTGTTCCAGAGAATTCTTAAGCCAAGATCCAACAAAAATCATCTCAAAAATCAAGCTAAATGTTTTTATTACATAAATTTAAAAACCCAGTTTATTACTAACTGGAAAACACATACAAGGAGCAACTTTCAGGATACTGCTAGAATTCTTCCATCCTAAATGTGGTTTCTCCTAATTGGTGCTTTCTGGAGGAACTCATTAGATGTAATAGAAGGATCTGTCATTCAAGAGATGTATTTCTCTCCATGTAGAAGAGCCATGCGATTGAGCCTGGATGGCCTCATGCTTAGCTGTGGAAAGGGCTTTATGCTATGGTGGGCATAAGAATGGCCTTTCCTATGTAGGGGATGAAAAGGGGCCCATGAAGGAAAGAGCTGTGTACATGAGCGATGGAGAGGTGAGGCGGAAGGACAAGAAACTTATCTGAAAATAAATCATTAGTGGAGGATGCAGTGTCCTAGAATATGCATTTCGTTCTTTTCATGTTGAGGCTGTGATACCTTCAGAGGACAAAAGAGAATGTGAAGGTTGGTGGACTGAAGGAGGAAAGAAAGGGAAGAGCCTTTCTTGTGATCCCCCTTTATAATTATCCCTGGACCCTTCCTATGTTCTTTAGCTGCGCTGAATTTGAACCAGGAATCCTTCTATATATTTTCTTTCTTGGGAGTCAGACTGATTTCCAAACAAAGATAGAAGCGACTTGGGTCCTCCAAGGGGATAACCTTCTTACCTCATAAAACACCTCATCTCCATCATGGAGGCCATAGCGTAAGGTCAGAGCATGCACTTTACATGCAAAAGCCTCCAGATAATCCCCAGTATTGAACATAAGAACATAAGAGAAGCCATGTTGCATCAGGCCAATGGCCCATCCAGTCCAACACTCTGTGTCACATAAGAACATAAGAGAAGCCATGTTGGATCAGGCCAATGGCCCATCCAGTCCAACACTCTGTGTCACATAAGAACATAAGAGAAGCCATGTTGGATCAGGCCAATGGCTCATCCAGTCCAACACTCTGTGTCACATAAGAACATAAGAGAAGCCATGTTGGATCAGGCCAATGGCCCATCCAGTCCAACACTCTGTGTGACATAAGAACATAAGAGAAGCCATGTTGGATCAGGCCAATGGCGCATCCAGTCCAACACTCTGTGTCACATAAGAACATAAGAGAAGCCATGTTGGATCAGGCCAATGGCCCATCCAGTCCAACACTCTGTGTCACATAAGAACATAAGAGAAGCCATGTTGGATCAGGCCAATGGCCCATCCAGTCCAACACTCTGTGTCACACAGTGGCCAAAAAAACCCCAAGTGCCATCAGGAGGTTCACAAGTGGGGCTAGAAGCCCTTCCACTTTGCCCCCCCCCCCAAGCACCAAGAATACAGAGCATCACTGCCGCGGACAGTTCCAATAAAAAGCTGTGGCTAATAGCTGCTGATGGACCTCTGTTCCCTATATTTGTCCAATCCAATATATTGGAGGGCTGGGAAGGACTTTCTGTGACCCAGGAAAGCTGCTGCCATTAGAAAGGAGATCCTGGCTAGATGAACCAGAGCAATTTCCTGGGATCATATGTAGGGTATTATCATCTGCTTTCCCTATGAATGGAGACACAGGTTTCCTCTTCTTCCTCAGTGGGTGAAATTGCTGCTGCCTTGTAGTTCACAGGCAGAGTTGGGCCTATTTTCTTTCCTCTTGTTCTCTCCTCCTGCTAGTGAGAGGATGAACAGAGGGCACTGGCTGTCCAAAATGGTGGCAGCGAGGGGTGGGGGGACACAGAGGCTTTCCCTCTATGCTACCATTAAAGGTTTGTTAATATTAGAATGTAACTTGACAGACCATCATCTAATTTGTTAATTTCCTTTGCCCTCATCAGAAGTTTTCCTCCACCAGCTTGTGCCCATTACCTTTTGGTCCCCTGTGGTTATAAACCCCTTTCTATTTATGGGAGCTGTCTCTGTATTTAACAGTAGCAAGCTCCCCCTTCCCTGTCCTTCATTGGAGTTGCCTGTTCTTGTAGAAACTGAACATGGGATTCCAGCCTGAAGCCAACCCAGCATGGAGTGCATCGTAACAACTGTTGTATGATATTTGTTTCCCCTCAGCTGGAGTCTGAGCTGACTGCCCGGCATGAGCTGCAAGTTGAAATGAAGAAGAAGGAGAGTGAATTTGAGCAGAAACTCCAAGATGTGCTTCAAGAGAAGGAAGCGCTGGAAACAGAGAAACAGCAGATCGTGTTGGAGAAGCAAAGTCTGGAAAGTGCTTCGTCAGCACTGAATGATGAGGTCATAGTGGTGGTGGTGGGATGTGGGATGAGGCTGGAAGGTTATATAAACTCAGTCCGTGCCTGTTTCGGCCCAAGCGGATCAGCAACAGGTGTTTTGTCCACAGAGATTTTAAGGCGCTGGTCTGCACTCGTGGGGGGGTCCCCAGGTCTGTGTATTGAGAAAATGTGAAATATTAAAGAGACTGGCTCTGTCAACGATCTCTTTACCTGCCCTTTCTGTATTTAAGCACCATGAAGTGCTCAGGTGGAGAAAAAATGTTGCTGTTAAGCAAAGAACTGGGGAGTGAAAAGCATATGGCAGGATAGCTGTTGAGTGATAGCGGACAGCATACAAGTGCAGTTCGGTTGTGGTAACTGACTTACGATATGATCGAATGGACAAACTCATTGATAAAACTAAGGGAATGCCAGATAAGGGAAGAAAGAGAGGATAAGTTGTTTGTGGCAGGCAGAAGGAAGGAGCTGTGCAGTGGGGGTTTTATAGCCTGCTTGACCCTCTCATAACGAGTGCTGTATTTGAGGTGCATCACAATGAGGAGGGTGTAGATGGGAATGACCTAGAGAGACAGAAATATGGCAGACAGATGAGATGACACAACAGTGAAGGGAGGTATTTGTGAGTTTCCTGCATTGTGTAGGGGGTTGGACTAGATGACCCTGGAGGTCCTTTCCAACTCTATGAAGTTCCAACATCAGCTTCCCAGGAGCAACAGTCTCAGTTGGAATTTGGTCATTTTGAGAGTTTTTCTTAAAAAAAACCCTGAAAACTCAATCTTAGACAATTAAATTTCTGTCCCTGCAGCCTTATGGCTCTCCTTTACCACATTGCAAAGCGAGCTTACAGCTGGACATTTTCCTGGGATCTGTTGTTCCTTCTCATTACAAATAATGCCCATTTTCCAGTAAACCTTTTCTCTTGTGAATTCAACCATAGTCTCCCATGAACTTTGATGCTACTGCAGTATCCCCTGTCTGTTTTAGTTCTGTTAAAGGAGTGATATTTTCCCCAGTGTGAGGCAATGCAGACTTGACCTTTAATTATCAAACCCATAATAAATCGTAATCATCATACCCAAAGGTGTTACCTTAATCAAGGTTCTTTTTGGATCTGATTGTGAATTATTTCCTATCATATCAATTCTTTCCAAAACAGCTGTAAAATTAGGAGGGTTAATGTTGAATGTATTTTAAAATGATCTTTTCAGGTACCAAAATAGAATCGTTTGGGGACACTAAAATTGGTGCAATATGATCTATGAATAATCATATCTTCAAATCAGTGATCCCAAATTAATTCCCCTTATCTGTTATATTTTCATGTATAGCCATTGCTGTAAGTGACTCTATGTATAGTACAAAGCGTCTGTCTTGTCAGGCAGGGCCAAGAGGGTCAGACAAAGGCTAATCTCACATTTAGCTGAGTCATGTTGTGCCTGGATCTAAATAAAATGGATATAAAGTTTTTCAAATATCATCTGTGCTGAGAAGAGTTAAGGAAATAACAAAATGTCCAGAGCAGTATTCCCTCTAAGCTGAGTTAGTGCGAGCTAGCTCACAGATTTTTAGCCTCCAGCTCACAGATTTTTGTCTTCGCTCAGGAAGGATGACCCCAGAGCACACTAATTTATGCAGTAGCTCACAACTTTAATGCCAGTAGCTCACAGAGTAGAATTTTTTGCTCACAAAACTCGGCAGCTTAGAGGGAACATTGGTCCAGAGATGTCCAGATGATAGAGAGGCTGTTGGGGGATTGGATTCCCTGCTATAAACTTCACCTGTTCTACTTTTTTTGGTTTAGGTGGCTGTACTTAAACAAGAACTTGAAGATGCAAGGAAGAAAATGGAGCATATTGCCTCATCTTCTGTTGGTGTCCCAGCACAGCCTTCACCCAGTGGGGTGGCCATTCCTCCTGCCCCTCCCCTGCCTGGTACAGCTGAAGTGCCACTTTTGCCAGGAATGTTAGTAGTGCCACCGCCGCCACCTCTGCCTGGTGCAACCGGAGTGCTGGCTCCGCCACCACCACCACCTCCGCCTCTTCCTGGTGCAATTGGAGTGCCCGCTCCGCCACCACCACCTCCGCCTCTTCCTGGTGCAGTTGGAGTACCACCACCGCCACCTCCGCCTCTTCCTGGTGCATTTGGAATGCCGCCACCCCCCGCCACCGCCTCTTCCTGGAGTGCCTGGAGTGCCTCCACCGCCACCACCTCTTCCTGGTGGGCCTGGAATGCCACCACCACCGCCACCTCTTCCTGGTGGGCCTGGAATGCCACCACCACCGCCACCTCTTCCTGGTGGGCCTGGAATGCCGCCACCACCGCCACCTTTTGCTGGTGGGCCTGGAGTGCCACCTCCTCCCCTGCCTCCTGGCTTTGGGGCTATGATGCCTGCAGCTCCAGTTCTTCCATTTGGATTGGCTCCAAAGAGGGCTTATAAGCCAGAAGTTCAGCTTCGAAGAACCAATTGGTCCAAGGTGGCCTTCTGCTCGTTGCTTACTAGATATTCCTGTCCCACTTGGGGTTGCTCTTTCCTCTTCTCCATTGCCAGTCACCTCAGTCCATCTGTTAGGCTTGAAAGGATTTCCCTCCTTCAGCTTATCCATGCCATTTCCTGTTGTCTAGCATTAGGTGGGTGGTCGTGATGGTGAGGAGGGATGATTAAGGTTCACCTGATGTCATAGGCCCTTTTCACACTTACCAGTGGAAACCAGAAGGGAGAGGGAGCCAGTATTGTGCTGGCCTGGAGTAATCCGGGACAGGGATGGGAGTTTTCAGACACATGGTTTTTTTTCCCGGTAGGGTTCTGTGATTGAAGTGAGCCATTTCACACTATTCCGCTTTTATCTCGCTTCCACGAACGCTGGCTGTTTTCGCGCCCTTTTTTGCCCGCCGGCACACGATCTCTGGCCTTTTTTTTTGGGGGGGGGGAACGTTGGACTAAGATTGCTATAGCGCTATAGCGATGTTTCAAAACAGCACCACCATAGGATTGGATACACAGTTCAAGTGGGAAGAGAATTTACAATGCCTGGCAATCTGAACATGGTCTGTGGCTCCCCCGCTAATATTTATACCTGCTGCAGCTTGGCACAAGTCACTTTCCAGCCAATAGCCTGTGAGCATGGATGGGTGCACATCAGGCTGGGTTAGCAACATCTGTCTCACCAATCACTGTTGGTCTGTTCTCCAGCCGAAACCTGCTGCCCTATGGGCAACCCCTCTTTAAGTGGCAACAGCCCTCCCCGCAATAAATGTGCCTCAGAGTCACCTACTAACCAGTGACATTCCTGTGACTCCTGTGTGGGCATGGAAGTGATAGCAACAGGTGACAGACCAATGCCTGGTGCTGTGATCTCCCGCTTGAACTGTGTATCCAATGGGGCACTTGTTATAAAGTGTCAGCCGCAGCGATCTCAGGCATCTCAGTGGAGCCCAGGCATCCCTATGGTGGTGCTGTTTTGAAACATTGCTAAAGCACTATAGTGCTATAGTGATCTTAGCCCGACGTTCCCCCCCCCCCCCAAAAGCTGGAGGTCGCGTGCCGGCAGGCAAAAAAGGGCGCGAAAACGGCACTCCCGGAATCACTACAGGACATTTCACACAGCGTCCCATAGTGATTTCAACCCGGAAGGAGGGGTTGAAAACTGAAAGAAGTTGCTCTTTGTTAATAACGACTCAGGCATGCCTCACTCATGGGACAGCCGTGGGACTGTGTGAAATGGTAACAGTATTCCGGTAGCAGCCAGTTACTGAATCGGGTCTGTCTGAAATGCCAGCAGAAACCCGTTACTGTTCAGTAACTGACCAGCTGCCATACCGGAATACTTAGACTGTGTGAAAAAGCTCATAGTAAATACAACTGGAATCAGTGTGAAGATAAGCAATATAAGATCACCACCAGAAGCAATAAAACTTTCACGGAAAGCGTGTAAATATGCATTTTTAGTAAAGTAAAACAAAAACAAAACTAAGGAACACGGAACATTCTTGAAATTTTCCCCACAAAATCTCTCAACAGTCACAAAGAATGATAGCCTCTTCAAATAGGACTTAATGAAGATGTGGGTGAAGTCTTTAAATTCTTCGTGTTCCGCTCGTGATGGTACAGAGAGAATAAGGAACCGCTTTTAAAAGGACTCCTCACGGTTTCAATAGTTCTTCCTCAGCCTCTTTCTCCCGATGTTACATGGAGCCACAGCTCTACTCTTTACAACATGGATCCATGCATGCTCTAATTTGCTGCTACCAGCTTTCCCTAATAGAAATTCCTAAAACATTCCTTTAAAAAGCACGTAATAGAAATCCCTAAAAAAAAAATAACAGATGCTAGAGAGACAGCTTTTTTAGCTTGTTACTGCAAGAAGCCAAGACTTCTGTGGCACCTGAAAAGTTAAATTCTTTGTGAACTAGAGTCCATGCCATCAGATTCATTAAGGTGTCTTCTTAGTAGGTATACATATGCATATGCGTGCATTCATTAATACAGCAAAATACAATCTATTTTATGCCTTTGCGGCCCTACCAAGAGGCAGCACTAAATATGCAGAACTCCGATACGCACCAGGAAAGAGTCGTGACTCCTGCCTAACATCTGTGATTAGTGATGCTCTCTTTCTAACCAATGTGGTGTGTGGAGGCGGTGGGGGGGAGGCAGAATCAAATTTATTGGGAAACTAGTTTAGCGCAGTAGCTCCCCACTGGGCGTAACGCTTCATGCGACTACCATAGGGGTACTTCTGGCCTGTGAAAGTTTCCGCCACAACAAATCCTTTTGTGTACCTCCCTCCCTCCCTCCTCACCCCGGCTGCTCCTAGTTGTTGGGAGACCCTCGAGAACAGAGCAAGTGCGATGCAGGAGGCCGCAGCAAAAGAGGGAGGTGGCAGAAGTCCATTTGCAGAAGAGCTCACATAGGATGGCTGCCAGTTCCCCCTTAAAGCCGCTGCAGCAGATTTTGCTCTGCTTCCGAGACTGCCTTGAACCTCAGGAACAGCTTTTCGGGGAGTGCCCAGGATGGAAAGGAGAAGGGGAGAGATGCCTGTTCCAGGAGATCATTCGGTTCGTGGGTTGGAGGATCCAACCTGTGTTATGTTTTTAATATACTGCTGGTGTCAAGTGATAGCTGATTTACGGCAACCTTGTAGGGTTTCCAAGGCAAGAGAGAAACAGAGGCGGTTTGCCATTGCCTGCCTCTGTGTTAAGGTTGCCAGCCTCCAGGTTGGGGCTGGAGTTCTCCTGGAATAGCAGCTGATCCTCAGACTACAGAGGTCAGTTTCCCTGCAGAAAACGGCAGTTTCAAGAAACTGCAGAAATGGCAGTTTCAAGGGTGGACTCTGCCGTCACAACCCTGATGAGCTCCCTCCCCAGGCTCAGACCCTAATCTGCAGGGATTTTGCAACCCGGAATTGGCAATCCTATCCTGCATAGTGACCCTGGATTTCCCTGGTGGCTTCCCATCCAAATACTAACCAGGACTTGACTCTTTTTGGCTTCTGAGAGCTGACGAGATCGAGCTCCCCTGGGCTTAAATACGCAGGTGTTGATTTTTATTTCCTGTGTAAAACAAACAAAAAAAAGCATACAAGTGTGCCATAAAAAGTTGTGACTTTGTCTTGCCCCTCTTCAGATTACGGCTCAGGAGCTCTCCCAGGACTGTTTCTGGGTCAAGGCCAAGGAGGACCGGTTCGAGAACGATGAACTCTTTGCCAAGCTGACCCTCGCCTTCTCTGTCGCACAGAGCAAATGTGAGTGCTGCACTCGGGAGCAGGGGAGGGGAGGAGCTGCCTTCTGGAGGGCATCCCGTGGGAGCAGCTTGTCCTCACGCCCACAGATGCCGCGTCAGAAGTCACTGTTATGCAGCCAGCAAGTTTCTTGCATATTTTCTTGGCGAACAGCCAGAATTTTTGAAGGAAATGCCCGTGTCCCTAAATTTGTGATCAACTCTTGCCGGGGAGCCAAAACTCCTTGCCACTTCCTCAGGTGGGTTTTGAAGTGTTCGACACACAGCTTCCCTTCAAATATTAGTGTTTTACTGAGAGATGTGTCTAAGACTTGCCTTGGGGATTAGACCAAAGGTTCATCTTCTTAAGCACTGTTGCTCCATGAGGAGCCATCCAAAAATGTCTCAAAGACTTATGGGTAAGGTACGGTAGAGACATCTGTCCCGTTTGCAGCTGAACCTCTGCTGCCTCTGAACATGGAGATTTCAGTTTTTTGCAAATAGCACTCGATGGTCATATTTTGTAATCTGGTTTTTAAAAGCATGGCAAGGAATATGCCATGATTCATGTTAAATGCATAATTTAGCTGTGCATTGCGTGAAGGCATTTTGGTGATCTTGAAACCTGCAGTCAGAAAGCAGTGCTTGACAGCCTCAAGTTTAAGACTTGCGAGAGGAAGGGAGGGCAAACAAATTCTCTCTTGACCCTTTTTCCGCTGGCCACAAGTCTCAAATGCCCCTTCTTTTAGTAGCCTTTTATTTCTAAGCCAAAATGTTGCAAATGTGTCTTTTCTCCTGAGAAAGGTGCTCCGATTATCCTTGTGTTTTCTTGTGCTTTCTCCAGTTCTGCAATACCCTTTTAAAGATTGTCATCAGAATGCCGTGTAGTGGTGAAGTGTTGGCACACCATAAATTATTCTTACTGTGCTTTTATTTTATTTCCCGTCTTTTTTTCTGTTAATCCCTGCATTCTGAATTGACTCTCCGACTGGACTGCTTTGTAGTGGAGAGAGGGGAAGGGGGGAAACAGAGACCTTTCCCATTTGGCAGTACAGTACTGTTTTGGAATCTCTTCCTGGAATCCTTTGCCGCTCATGAGAACTGAAAGCATGCAGGAGGAGGGGAATGATAGGTGGATGGGACTTTGTTCATGTAACGTGTGATGTAGGATACTCACTCGAGTCTGTTTTTCCCTTTCTTCATCACTTCACTGGTGATTGAACTGGATGCCGTCAACGATGGCTGATTGCAGCTAAAGGTGAGTACTTTGTTTGACAGCTTCTTTACTGTATATTTATAATTTTAGCAGATGGTGGAACTTCTAGCCTGTGTTAATTAAAGTTGCAGTCCTCAAAACAGTGAATGCTATGCCAGATACCAAGTTCTGACTTAGAGGGGAGGGAAGCAAATGGCTCTTACCTGTGATGCTTTTAAATGAACTCTGGAATTCCACTTTAAAAACCCCAGTTTGTGCAACCAGAACAGCCAAGCTTTTTGTGCTGAAGTTACGCAGCAAATGGGATCAGTTCACATAATTTGTGTTGGGACACACAACATGCTTCCTATTCCTGTTTACTTTTTGTAGATTTTGAAATGAAATGAAATATGAAGCTGCCTTATACTGAATCAGACTTCTGGTCCATCAAAGTCAGTATTGTCTTCTCAGACTGGCAGCGGCTCTCCAGGGTCTCAAGCTGAGGTTTTTCACACCTATTTGCCTGGACCCTTTTTTGGAGATGCCAGGGATTGAACCTGGGACCTTCTGCTTCCCAAGCAGATGCTCTACCACTGAGCCACCGTCCCTCCACCATTTTGAGTGGTGGACTTGGGGTTAAGCTACCTGGGACCACTGGATGTCATTCAGTGTGCAGAGGCAGGGAAAGGACCGTAAATGGACAAAGGCAGAGGCCAGTCAAAAGTGCCATCAACCCTTTGTCCATACAGCATGTGTGGATGACAGGAGTCCTTAACTAGCTGTCTGGTTCTGTCCTGCGCCGTCACTTAGCCCCAGTTCTCACAGACCTCATAGACCTGAATCTGGGCTCACACAGTTCTTTCATACAGAAATATTTATGGACAGAAAGCGAAGCGTAGATTTTCTGGTGAGAGTCCTTTCTGTTCGAAGGCAAGGGATACTGTAATGAGAGTGGTGCCTCCAACTGGGCTATGGAGACAGGACTAAGCTGCAGCTTCCTACTTCCTCCAGTGCAGGGGGAAAGCCCTCGTGGCTGGTAACATGTAGATATTGGAAGGATTCTGATTTAAGCTGTAAGCGGTGAACAAATGTGGTATCATTCAGAAGCAGAGAAAACATTAAAATAATCAGGGTAGCATAAGAATAGGATCAGATTTTTAAAATGAGGAAGCAAAGGAAATCCCTTGGACTTGATTATGCCAGATTGGAATCCAAGGAGACAGATCTGTCTTCTTGCCAAAGAACAGCAGGCTTAATCAAGATGAGAGGGGGCAGGATAGTCTCCATTCTGAAGAGAAGGCATGCTAGAAGGAAGTTCAGCATTTTGCACACACACCCTTGAAGGAGGAGGACACGTTGGCTACACCTGGTCCCCTCTATCCTGGGGGTTCTTGACCACCAAGGTCAAGGTCACAGAATCTGCAGAAGTGCCTGTTCCGTAGTGATGCACAAACAGGGAGGCTATTCTTGACAGTATTGATTGTGCATTAAAGAAAACCTTTGATGACTGAAAAGTGCATTGCTTGGTCAAGATCCACATCCATAATATAAAGCTGGAGTATCATCGATCTTATTATGAACTTGGTTTCCGGGTGCAGATTAAAAAAATGCACTCAGGGCGGCCAGATACGAAGAGGGTGTTGTTCCCCCAGATTTGTAGAAACAAAAATTCTTAAACTTAAAAAAAAAAAAAGGTATGAGGGGAAGTTAAAAAAAAAACTCTCAGAATTGTAGATGCCTTCTTAGGCAACCCCAGAACAACATTCCAGAGGCTTCCATGCCTGTGTCAGTGTCTGGTGGAGCGGGGGAAGAGACTGAAAATGCTACGTGGGAGGGAGGGAGGAAGCAAGAAAAGGGAGGGGCTGTGGAGGCTACCAGAGGGAGAAAGAGATTCTGGGGGTGGGGGCCAGTGGGGAGAATGTGTTTCTTCCTTCTTGGTGAGTCCTCGCAAGTCTCCCACTTATACAGACCTCTTGCACAAGACTCCTCTTCTTCCAGGATCATAAATGAACAGGGCATCTTTTTGCTCCATATAATTTGAATTCGAAACATAACCTAAGTAAAATACTATATTAGAAATATTCAGTATTGCCAGTTGCAGTGAGCAATAATATCAGGCTTGCTTATCCCAACAAGTCTCAGAAGAGTTCAGTGTCTTTCATGTGCTACTTGGGAGGCAACGGTGGCCAGGCTGTGTGACCTCGGACTGCTTCCCTGCCAGCCACCCCATCAGGAGCAACTCTCCAAACCTTGCTCGGTGGGGTTGGTGGAGAAGCAGGACACAGTATATTTCCATCTGGTATCCAGGCACTGGATTACTTGCTGGTGGGTCAGCCATAATTTGTCAAGAAGATGGTTGCCGTTGGTGAATTTCACAGGAAGGGTTAATATTCTTCCATGAGTGTTAGGCGTGCTGCACAAAACATCCCAAAAGGCACGGAAGCTGCATACACAGACCACTTGCGTGTTATTGTTTTTGTACAAAGATCGGCTTCTTAATCTGAGCCAGGCAGGGCAGTCTTGCATCTTTAACAGGCCTCTAATTAAAGTGACATGCTTGTGCTTAATCTTGTTTTAATGGGGTTGTAGGGAAGCAGAGCATCAGTGCCTAGAAGGCACCGGCTGCACTTAGACCTCAGTGTGTACATCAGCCACATGCTTTTCTCTGGCTGTGCCATCTTGCAAAGAGCAACTCATTTGTTCCAGCATTTAGCGAAGGGCCCTGGAAACGAGGGTTCAAGCCAAGCTTCTTTTCTCGTTTTCCTGTTCTTCAGGGGCTGTGCCAGACTCCCCTTCTTCTTGCACAAAGTCAGCGGGAAAGCTGATTGCAACATGGGATCCTTGCATGGTAGAGATTCCTGCTGGTGCTTTTCAAGTGTGTGCTAGCGGCTACTTTCTGTCTGCTTGAAGGGCTTCTGTCCATTTCCCAGGCACCAGGATATCTTCACAGGGCAGATGGCAGTGCAAGCATGCCAGGCTGTAGTCTTGGCATGGCTTTTCAACCCAGGTGGACTGTTGCCTGGCTAATTTATTTTGTTCAGGTCTGTGGCTTTGCTGCTGTGATAGGTGATGTGGGCTGAGAGGACAGTTGACCAGCTGTTCTCTGATCTCCCCGCCTTGAGCAAAGAATGGTTCCCAAGGGAGCCTTGGTGCTTCTTTCCCTTTGTGGGCTCTGTCCACAGCTGGGGCTATAATCGCAATGCTCTTAGAGCTTTTTTGAGAACTGTTAACAATATCGATGGAGGCAAAAGCAGAGAAAGAGCTGCTCGCCTTTCCTCCCCGCTACTCCTGGGTGATTCCTGGCCTTTGCAGGTTTTCCCTGTGCATCAACTCTGACTGAAGTAATAACAAGATCGGGTTGGGCAAAATGCAGTGTTGCACGTTGGCATTATGCTTTTCTGGAGCATTGTGTAATCAGGAGGCCATTGTGTTGAATGCAGTGTTGCACGTTGCACGTTGGCATTATGCTTTTCTGGAGCATTGTGTAATCAGGAGGCCATTGTGTTGATGGAGCTGATTAAACAGCGATTGCAGGGCAGTCAAAAACATCTTCCATCCAAGATGCTTCCAAGTCTTGCAGTTCAAAGATTCTGGTGACATCAGTTGAACCTTGTGCTCTCTCTCTCTCTGTCCCCCTCCTCCCCCAGTATCTCAGTGTCACATGAATGCAGGGAGGCCAGGGCTGCCTAAAGCTTGCTGTCCTTTCTATCCCTGTCTTTTTGGAGGTTGTTGAAATTGCTTCTAGGAAGGTTTACGAAGGACTCACTCCCTGTAAATGGGAGCAGTGTTTGTTCTGGGGTTTTGTTTTGTTTTAAAATAGACTTTGGATCTGGGGTCTGCCATTGTCAGTTCTGAACCTTGGAGATGACTTTCCCCATCTGAACATGAAATTAGACTTTCCTTGCCGGTTCTTTGCATTATCATGGGGGGGTCACTTGCTTTGCAGCAAGTGGGAGAGGCAGACCCTGTTCTTTCACCAGAGTTCTCAGGGAGTTGGGGCCAGCCACGCACAGCAGCTAGCAATGGGGAGTCCTGCCATTCATTTTGCATCCTTGAAATGAAGGATGAGAATCAAGAAGTTGGTGGACAGTTGATGACTTGTAGCTTGCCAAATGGAAAATATTGAGATACCTTCTTGGGGTTCAACATTAAAAGTCTCAGTGTGTTCTGGAGGCTCTGTTTGTTCGGCTCTTTCAAGATGGGCCAGAAATGCAGAGGCCTTTCAGGTATATTTTCATGTCACTGAACCGAAACATCAGTGCTGCTTTCCTAAGGTGGGAACAACAAAACATAGAGCTGAAAGGTACCCCAAGGGCCATCTAGTCCAGCCCCCCTTCACAACACAGGAAATTCACGACTACTCCCCCATACTTGCCCAGTGACCCTTGCCCTGTGTCCAGAAGAAGGCAAAAAATTTCTAGGATCTCTGGCCAATCTGGCTAGGAGGAAAATTCCTTCTTGACCCCATAGGAATGATTACCCTGGGCATGTAAGAAAGGGCCATGAGAGCCAAGTCTCATCCCTTCCTGCCCTCCCTCTCATAATCTGCTGAAGTTCACAGAATCAGTTTTACTATCAGAAGGCCATCTAACCTCCAAAGGAGAGCCCACCCCCTCCTGAGGAAGCCTGTTCCTCTGAGAAACTGCTCTAACTCTCAGGAAGTTCTTCCTAATTTTTACCTGAAAACTCTTTTAATTTAACTTCAGTGATTTCTAGTCTGACTTGCTTGAGCAACAGAAAACAACTCTTGCTTCCTCCTCTATATGACAGCCCTTCAAATACTTGAAGATGGCTATCATATCACCTATCAGTAATTTCCTCTCCGGGCTAAACATAAGGAGCCTAGCCCTGGAACATCTGCAATATTTTAGGCGCTCTCTCCCATGACAAGGTTCATAGTTGGCTGCCTGTTGCTGAGTGGTGAGTGCATGTTCCCTCCATGCATGTCTGTGCTTACCTGCCCCAAAACAGATGCCTGGGGACTGCAGCTGAGGGCTCTGGCCACCCTTCGAGCCCTGCGGAGCTGGCTGGGAGAGGAGAGAAGCCGCCCCCCCCCCCCAGTCTGTTCCTCTTGCCGCGTTTGTTGAATCCTGTCTCAAGTGCTAGCTGGCTGGAAGATGTAGCTCTTTGCCGGTGGGCAGCTTATCCATGCACATCTTGAAAATCTCTTCCGTCCATTCTGGTGGTTGGGCAGGATGGGGTGTCCTTTAAAAGTGGAGGAAAGATCCGTTCTCAGTGTGAAAGGCTGGCCCTTTCTTTGGTCTACCCCCAGCGCCAGAGCAGCGAGGAAGCAGAACTGCATTCGCCCCCCCCCCCCCTTGCCTTTTCTTGTCCATCTGCCCTCTATGAAGAGGCCTCTGTGATGCTTCCTTTCCTGGGTCTGTCTGTTGTGCTCTGCTGTCCATCCTGAAGGGCACCTCAAGGGACTACCCCATAGAGAGAAGGGCAGACTTGCAGGACACAAGAAGCCTTGGCAGGCTGCCCCAGTGGATCAGTGACGATCCCCAATGCTGCTCTGCTCAGGAGGCCGTGGCTAGGCTGAAGGATCCCGTGCCGCCCCCTCTATAGTGGGCTCACTGCAGAATCCCTTCAGTTGGGTTTCTGTTTCCAGATATTCAGTCAGGGTGGACTCTCGCTCAGATCTCACCTTTTCACTTTGTTACCCCTTTTGGGACTCTCCAGAGCCTGCTTTGGATTTTGCCATCTTGGATAACGCTATATCCTCAGCTAACCCAGCCAACCTCCCTAACCCCCCAGCTCCCACTTCAAATATTGTACGCACGAGTTAAATACATCATCATTTTCTTAGATGGATGTTTGGATGGTATGAGTTTACCTGGAGGTGTTCATTCGTTACTCTTTTCCCCCACTCCCATTCTGCTGAACATTTTTATTTGGTTATACCATAAACTTCATAGCGGGCGGTTCTTAACTCTTCGTATCAATCCTTGCTGAATTTCCATTTTCCTACTTTCTGCTCAGCACCTGAGGGTCATGTGATCCTTGGCTATTTCGGCAAGGGTCCAGAATGTCTGCCGTTCTCCACTTTAGCATTGTCTGCAAATGCTCCTGTACTGGGAATGCAGTAACGCTGGAACAGACCAAAATCAAAGGAGGGGGAAGGGACCATGGCTCTGTGGTAGAGCATCTGCTTTGCGTGCAGAAGGTCCCAGGTTCAATCCCCAGCATTTCCTCTTAAAGGACCAGGCAAGAGATGATGTGAAAGACCTCTCCCTTGAGAGCTGCTGCCAGTCGGAGTAGACGATACTGATCTTGATGGACTAACAGTCAGATTCAGTATAAGGCAGCGGACAGAGTCAGCAGGCGCTAGAAGAGCGTCATGTCACTTAACCCTCTACCTCTATTTTTTGCTTAAAACACCGCCCCTATGTATTTAGAACCTATGGCTTCAGGGCCAAAAGGTGGTTTGGTTCATAACCCGATATGGCTCTTTGGGAGGGGCTGCAGTTCAGTAGTAGAGCATCTGCTTGGCATACAGAAGACCCCAGGTTCAGTCCCCCCGGCATCTCCAGTTAAAAGTGGATCAGGCAGCAGGCGCTGTGAAGGATACTGCCGGTCTTTGTATGACTTTAATGGATCATTGATCTGATCCAAATAAGGCAGCTTCATATGTTCTTATGAAGGCTCCGGAAGATAAATCATCACGATTTCCGTAATAGTTTAAAGGGTAGCATGTTTCTAGAACTGGAATAAATTGATTTATGCTATAGCAGAGGTTCTCAGACTTTCAGAATATTCACTAGTTAATTTAGTGGAAAACTTTCCCATGCTTTGTCAATAATTAACCAGCTCCTCTCAATCGTATCTGAGGGGGTGTGTGTGTGCACACCTTGGATAAAACTTTGTTGGTCTTAAAGGTGCGGCTGAACTTGAATGTTGTTCAGATCCCCTCAAATGTGTGGTTTGGCTGCCACCTTCTGGCAGAAAAAAGAAAGTCACGCAGGCTCTGAAACATCTCACTGATGAAGCAGATCAGTTTTTCTTAAAATGTTTTGAAATTACCCCCCACCCGTCTCCTCCCACCAGTCCGCAGGTAATTTGTTCCTCAGTGAATGTGTGCAGAACGTGTCCAGGCACATTTGTGGCTGCTGCGGCTTGCGGGTGGAGGGCATCTCCGTGTCTCCTTAAACTGGGGAAAAGTTACACTTCGACTTCAGGATCCTATTCCTGCCTGGAATGTCACCCTTTATTTTCTGCCCTGTCCCTCATCACCCTAACCTTTCCAGTTTGGTGTAGTGGTTAAGTGCGCGAACTCTTATCTGGGAGAACAGGGTTTGATTCCCCACTCCTCCACTTAATGCTGCTGGAATGGCCTTGGGTCAGCCATAGCTCTGACAGAGGTTGTCCTTGAAAGGGCAGCTGCTGTGAGAGCCCTCTCAGCCCCACCCACCTCACAGGGTGTCTGTTGTGGGAGAGGAAGGTAAAGGAGATTGTGAGCTGCTCTGAATCTCTGATTCACAGAGAAGGGCAAGGTATAAATCTATGGTCTACACCAGTTTGGTGTAGTGGTTAAGTGTGTGGACTCTTATCTGGGAGAACTGGGTTTGATTCCGCACTCCTCCACTTGCACCTGCTGGAATGGCCTTGGGTCAGCCATAGCTCTTGCAGTTGTTGTTCTTAAAAGGGCAGCTGCTGTGAGAGCCCTCTCCAGCCCCACCCACCTCACAGGGTGTCTGCTATGGGGGGAGAAGATATAGGAGATTGTAAGCCAGCCTGAGTCTCTGATTCAGAGAGAAGGGCGAGGTATAAATCAGCAGTCGTCGTCTTCTTCTTACCCCAAAGAATAACAGCCACTCACTGCTCTGTAAAATGACCAAGTCATAACACTGCTGTTTGGTTTGTGTATTTTTATATGTTGTGTTTATACCTTGTGTTTCTTCCCAAGGGAACCAAGGCAGTTTAGCGCTCCCCAGTTCCCTTTTACTCTCACAACAACAACCCTGTGAGTTAGGTTAAGCTGTGGGTTGGTGTGACTGGCCCTAGGGTCACCCAATGAGCTTCCATGACACCATTGGGGATCAGCAGTGGGGATTCAAGCAATTACAAAGAAGGAAGAGGTCCTTCAAACAAGGAAAGGAAAGGAAAGAAACAGAAGGCAAGCAACAGCAATATGAATTATTGAGTTAAATGTCACAGTGATGAATTTGTGCTGAACAAAACCAGTCCAATACAACTTCATAATAAATAGTAGAATTAACACTATGCGTAAATAATGAGAAAGGGAAAAAAGATAAACATGAACACTGGTAACCAAGATATCCTTTAGCATTGTAACCTTTTAACAAAAATGCTGCCAAATCTAAATTATCGCAAAGTTGTTGAGGAAGTAACGTGTGGAGAGTATAAATCCATTACGCTTCACATCCTAGAAGTCTGCTCCATTGCTGCAGGTTTGAGGGATCTCCTTTAAGGCAAAAATCTTCGTCTGAAGTAGCGTGTAAACAATACTGAAGGTATTCAGCTAAAGAGACCTCAAGGATACCTCTATGAATTTTGCTTTTATGTGTATTTTTATGTGAAATCCTGGATCTTAAAGGTCTGATAGTTCAGCCAACTTGTGAGGACACATGATAACATAACCTGCTGCAAAGTGCAGTTTGTAAACCGTTCCAAATGATACATTTTCTGATCTTTCAGACAAAAACTTTTATACTTAATGTCTGCATTTAGGATGACCCTGAGTGCGTACACAGAACATCAGAACAAAGCAATCTGCCCATTAAACTGGATGTTCTATGAAATCCTGTATGGAGGAGGTCAAGACCCACCAGAGATGTCCTGCACTGTATGCTGATATTTATAAATGATTCTTCTACTATGACATGATAACTGATGATATTCTGAGGGCCAGAATACAAGATCAGATTATACAAAGCAGGAGTCAAGTTGCGCCTTTAAGACCAACCAAGTTTTATTCAGAACGTAAGCGTTTGTGTGCTACAGTGGCCCACTGTACCTGATCCCCTCGTCTGAAGAAGTGTGCTTTTAGCATACGAACGTTTACGTTCTGAAAGTAGAGAAAGAAGTACTTTTCTCCCTTTCTCACAATACAAGAACTCGTGGGCATTCGATGAAATTGCTGAGCAGTCGGGTTAGAACAGATTAAAGGAAGTACTTCTTCACCCAAAGGATGATTAACATGTGGAATTCACTGCCACAGGAGGTGGTGGCGGCCACAAGCATGGCCACCTTCAAGAGGGGTTTAGATAAAAATATGGAGCACAGGTCCATCAGTGGCTATTAGCCACAGTGTGTGTGTGTGTGTGTATATATATACAAAAAAATTTTTGGCCACTGTGTGACACAGAGTGTTGGACTGGATGGGCCATTGGCCTGATCCAACATGGCTTCTCTTATGTTCTTAACCACTGTACCGGATCCCCTCGTCTGAAGAAGTGTGCTTTTAGCACACGAAAGCTTACGTTCTGAATAAAACACGGTTGGTCTTAAAGGTGAAACTTGACTCCTGCTTTGTTCAGCTGCTTCAGACCAACACGGCTGCCCGCTTGGATCTAAGATCAGATTATGTTGATGATCTTTTGGTAAGAAGAGCTAGATTCAAGTCCACCATCACCACAGAGACCAGGAAGATATTAGGGGGTACACACTTCCGAGAGTCAAAGCTCTATTTGTCTGATTGTATCTGATGCAGGGAACTTTGGCTCTCAAAAGCTGATACCCCCAAAATCTTGTTGGTCTCTAAGGTGCTTCTGAATTCAAATCTAGCTGCTACAGCAGGCCTCTGTGGCTGCCCTCCTGAAACTTTCCTGTTGGTAAAAAGAGCGGGTCTCATAATAGTTATCTTCCCTCGGTCGATGATCTAACAGCCCTCCTAAGAAGCCCTTTCTGTTATAAATCTACGGATAAGGGAGGTGGCCAAAGTAACAGGAACTCCGAAATGCACAATTCCTTTTCAAATATAAAATTTGCCCTTAGGAAGGTTATTTTTTTATCTGTAGGTTTTGCATATCCTGTAACTGACAGTGTAGGATAGATTGGGAAACCATAACATCCCAAACCAAAATACTGTATTGCTATATTGACAAGAGAGTTTAATATGCTTACAGAATTAGCCCAATAAGTTACCACACGAAAAATTCGAAAAATACCCCCAAAAGTCATTAATGTAATGACTGTAATACACAACACGATGAAAATTATTCATTTCGCAAACTATTCATGTCTAACTACACCATGCACAAGTTGGCTTTGCAGAGCAACTCCCTTAACTTGTAAGTGAAAATTCTTATCAAAATGAAAACAATTCTTATATAGAATGATGTCTGGCAAATCAAGAAGAAAATTTGGAAGGTGGTGATAATTCTGCTCTCGTACTGAGAATGTGTTTCATTTGTAAACCTAACCTCATCATGAGAAAAAGGAAGTATGCAAAGAATCAGCATCCATGGTGAGGAGACCAGTATTCTGCACGCCTTCCACCCACTGTATGAAATGGGTGGTATCTCAAATATCAGAAGTAGGGTTCTAAGACAGGGGTTTCAAAATAGAACCTAGGCCTGAAACAACAGGCCCGCCTGGTGGTGGAAAACCTTGTTTGTGAATCTTAGGAACACGTGAAAAACTGGAAATCCTATATATGTTTTTGGTAAGAAGTGAGCAGCGACTCACAAAAGCTCTTGCCCTGCCACAAATGTTAGTCTTTAAGGTGCTTCTGGACTCTGGCTCTTTTCTTCTGTTATAGACAGACTAGCGCAGTTACCCATCTGGAGCTATCCTGATCTATCTTAGTGTATACAAGAGATACTGTTTCCTGAACTGCACTTTAAATAGTACATTTAATCTCAGAAGTAGGATCCTTTTTAATATTGCTATAACTTGTAGAGCCCTGTCCAGGCTAGCCTGATTAAGAACATAAGAGAAGCCATGTTGGATCAGGCCAATGGCCCACCCAGTCCAACACTCTGTGTCACACAGTGGCCAATATATGTGTGTGTGCATACACACACACACATATACACACATTCACACACACACACACACACGCACAGTGGCTAATAGCCACTGATGGACCTCTGCTCCATATTTTTATCCAATCCCCTCTTGAAGCTGGCTATGCTTGTAGCCGCCACCACCTCCTGTGGCAGTGAATTCCACATGTTAATCACCCTTTGGGTGAAGAAGTACTTCCTTTTATCCGTTTTAACCCGACTGCTCAGCGATTTCAATGAATGCCCACGAGTTCTTGTATTGTGAGAAAGGGAGAAAAGTACTTCTTTTTCTACTTTCTCCATCCCATGCATAATCTTGTAAACCTCTATCATGTCACCCCACAGTCAACGTTTCACCAAGCTAAAGAGCCCCAAGCGTTTTAACCTTTCTTCATAGGGAAAGTGTTCCAACCCTTTAATCATTCTAGTTGCCCTTTTCTGGACTTTTTCCAATGTTATAATATCCTTTTTGAGGTACGGTGACCAGAATTGTACCCAGTATTCCAAATGAGACGTCACCATCGATTTATACAGGGGCATTATGATACTGGCTGATTTGTTTTCAATTCCCTTCCTAATAATTCCCAGCATGGCATTGGCTATTTTTATTGCAATCGCGCATTGTCTTGACACTTTCAGTGAGTTATCTACCACAACCCCAAAATCTCTCTCTTGGTCAGTCTCTGCCAGTTCATACCCCATCAACTTGTATTTGTAGCTGGGATTCTTGGCCCCAATGTGCATTACTTTGCACTTGGCCACACTGAACTGAAAGATTCTGTCAGATCTGGGAAGCGAAGCATAGTTTGCACTGCCTAGTATTTGAATGGGAGACCTCCAAGGAATATGAGGGTCATGATCCAGAGGCAAGCAATAGCAACCCACCTGTGAAGGTCTCTTCCCTTGAAACCCCCACCAGGGTCACAGTGACGTGATGGCAAAAAACAAAATGAAACAAGAAAACCACTGGTAGAATCTCTTAATTGACGATATACCTCTTGGGAGTAATCTCAAAAGAACAATAGCAGCATCTCTGTCCTCTGATTTAACCATGATGATATTTCTGAATAATGGATCCAAAGCTAACCTTTCAGGGTAAGAAAAATCACACCCAATTCCCGTGTTGTGTCCTTTCAGACATCCCTCAATACTGCTTTCTTATTGTTTGGATTATCGATACAAGGTGTATATGAGGATTTAGGTTTAAAACATCTGTTGGAAATTTCAGATGATGAACCCAATACCTGTCTCAGTTTAATCAGCCGCATTCACTTGAGCAAATCTGTTCTTACCTTAAAAGCTTTGTATCTGGGAGTGGGAATAAATGATAAACCTTCCTTAAGAAGTGCCATTTGAATAAGACTCAGACCATATAGAAGATCTCAAGATCATGCTGTAAAATTTCCAGTTGTTTCCTTACCTGTCAAGAAGACAATGGTTTGGTCAATTTAGATTTCATCCATGTAGTTATTCATATAATTGTTGCTTGCCTCGTGTGTAGAGGCCATTATTTGTTGTTGTTTTTTCCTTCAGAGTAGGGATTCAAACCCGGGCCTCTCAGATCTTAGACTGACACTCTAACCACTACACCACACTGGTTTTAAAAATCACTTTTGCGCCCAAGGCATGTTTGCAAGCTGCATTAAAACACCAAAAAAATAAACCACCGTTGAAACTATTATAGACATAACGCCTTCAAAGTACCTGTGGCATACAGTAATTTTTAAAAAATCTTTACAGTTAATTTTGCAGACGAGAAGACTATTTCAGTAGGTCTTTTCAAATCTACAGTATAGCCCAGGGGTGGCCAACGGTAGCTCTCCAGATGTTTTTTGCCTACAACTCCCATCAGCCCCAGGCAGCATGGCCAATTGCTGGGGCTGATGGGAGTTGTAGGCAAAAAACATCTGGAGAGCTACCGTTGGCCATCCCCTGATATAGCCTAACACGCCCCGTGGAGAAGGGGGTAGTGATGGTGGAGTTCTCACTCATCCCAAGAAAATAAATGGAGGTATTTTCTGAAAGGTTGGATAATGTTTTATATGTTCAGCAGGATCAAGAGGTACAGCTTTTCCTGGACTAGTCCCCTGCAGCCATAGACCTCAGTGCTCTTCCGTCTTAAAAACCCTCCCATGGATACAGGCTAAGCCCTCCTCCCCCAAAAGACGATATTGAAGAAGAAGATACTGGATTTATATCCCATCCTTCACTCTGTATCTCAGAGCAGCTCACAGTCTCCTTTACCTTCCTCCCAACCCTGTGAGGTAGGTGAGGCTGAGAGAGCTCTCCCAGAAGTTGCCCTTGCAAGGACAGCTCTGTGAAAGCTATGGCTGACCCAAGGCTATTCCAGCAGCTGCAAGTGCAAGTTGAAGTGTTAACTTCTTCTGGTGCTGTTTCCCTACATGCAGGTAGGACATGCAGCTTTCACCGTAAGCAGGAAGTGATCCAGGGAAGTCTTCTGTTGAACGCACAAGCTTCATCTCCCTTTGGCAGGGAAGCAGGACCGTTGCTGCCAGTCTCTGTAAGGGGTGGTGCTGGGGAGATGCTGGATCTAAGCCTTTAGGAGGCCACTGAAGCACCTGGAATTGTCAGGAAGCAAAACAGCAGGCCTTGGGGTCGACTGTGTACTCTGCACCCTCCTCCAGCCCAAGACCTGCAGTGGAATCTCTGGCTGTAGCTCCTGAGCAGCTTTCAGGGGATGTCCCAGAAAGAGTAGCTGACCCTAGGGATGACCGCTTGCCTGTCTGTCAGGGAGTTGTGCAGGGGGCATACTGTATGTAGCTGGTCACAGGGGCCCCCTGTACATATAAGAGCACCCAGGATGTGCTCCAGCTGCTTCTCCAGGAAGAGCACGGCTTTGTTTGTAATAACAGCTGCTCTCTGGCTTGACTTTGCCTGTTTGCCCTCATTCAGTCCATGGTAGGATCAGGACATGGCTTCGAGTTTCTGGTTGCCGCTTCTGGATTTTGCTGAAAATAGAAGACTAAGCTGGGTAACTGCGCATTGCCAACGCTTCACCTGCTAATATGTGTGGGCAATCTCTCCCAGTGGCTTCATGCAGATATGAAACAGGGATTCCCTACCGGATACATCTCAAGGGTAGAGGGGAACTTAAGTCACCTGACAGCACCGTCTGAGGCAGAAACGTTGTGGAAGAGTAAAACACTCTTGTTCAGATATCTCAGGGTGCCGGTAGTCTAAAAAGCTCCTTGGAAGGCTCAAAGGAGGAGCAGGGTTATGAGTTCAGGAGCGGAGTTGTCCACTGTGGTCATGAACTGGGCCTTGGATTCTCAGGCAAAACCAAGTAAGAACCACAGTTTGAAATTATTAGTAAACAGTAGAAAACTGTGTAGCGCAGTAATGCTATGTCAATAAGGAAAAACTGTAGCGCAATAATACTATGTCAATAAGGAATAATTATGACAACAATTTCTGTATCCAACCTCTGATATATTATAATAAAGAAAATAAATATGGCTGTCAAATAGGCACCATCCATAAGAGTAAACAAATAATGTCCATAAACAATATCAGTGCACAGTCGTTTTCCAAAATTGTCCTGGAGTGGATCACAAATCTGAAGAAAGGAAAGGATGCTGTAGCCGAAACAAGAAACTCAGGTTTTGGTGAAGGCCCCTCCTCCAACTTTTAGGCTCCACCTGCAGCCGTTACAGTCATGAACATGTGTTGGCTGTGGACGCTCCAGTCTATATCCCTTTTGTAGACACAGTGCAAACACTTTGTAGCTGGAATTGCTTCTCCCTTTTCTTTATTATAATATATAAGAGGTTTGATACAGGAATTGTTATCATTGTTCCTTGGATTCTTAGGCCAGGCAGAACCTGACGAATCTGCCTCCTCCCCCTCCAGGCCTACTGTCTCTTGCTTCCCTCACTGCACCTCAAATGATAAATTAGAGACTAAAACTCCCCGGACCTTCCAGCCTTTAAAAACAACAGACCAGCTGCTGCCTCTTGAAGACGTAGGGATGCTGGCCCTGACCAGTGGGGCTGGTCCCTGGGTGGATGGACGGGACCCGAGCTCCCTGAGCTGCCGAGGGTTATAGCGAGCCAGTAAAGCATAGCCGTCGGCATGGCGGATCAAGGCTATTAATGCCCCTTAGCTGTTTGCCCTACTCTTGGGACCTAGATTTAGCCCTCGTCGCTGCTATGGCTTAGGACTTCAGAAAGCAATGAGGTGAAAATTGGTTGAGATTCCTTGCTACATACGTGTGTGTGTGTTTGTCGTAAATGGGAGGTTCATAACCCCCCCCCCTTTGAAGCTGCCTGAAATGAATCAGGGATTCATATTCCACATGTGACATGTGAAGTTTGGGAGGCAGTGTGCTTCGTGGGGTTAAGGACGCAAGAGAAGCCACGCTGGATCAGCCCAGTGGCCCATCCAGTCCACCACTCTGTGTCACACAGTTGCCAAAACACCCATGTGCCATCAGGAGGTCCACCAGCAGGGCCAGAACTCCAGATATCCTTCCCCACCCATCCCCAAGCACCAAGAATACAGAGCATCACTGCCCCAGGTATAGCGTTCTGTTTATACCTTGTGGCTAGATGCACCTCTGCTCTATATGTTTATCCAGTCCCCTCTTGAATCTGTCTATGCTTATAGCTGCCACAGCTTCCTTCTGCAGTGAATTTCACGTGTTAATGCCTCTTTGAGTGAAGAAATACTTCTTTTTATCTGTTCTAAGCCTACTGCTCATGAACTTCATTGAGTGCCCCCAAGTTCTTGTATTGTGAGGAAGGGAGAGGAAAGGACTTCTTCCTCTGCCTTCCCCATCCCATGCATAATTTTGTAAACGTCTCTCATGTCACTCCTCGATCATCATTTCACCAAGCTGAAGCCCTAACCTTTTAAACCTTTCTTCATAGGGAAGGTGTTCTATCCCCTTAATCATCTTAGTTGCCCTTTCCTGCACCTTTCCCAATGCTATAATACCTTTTTTTGCAGTATGGTGACTGGAACTGTGCACAGTATTCCAAACGAGGACACCCCATAGATTTATTGGCATTATGATACTAGTTTGTTTGCTGTCAATCCCCTTCCTAATAATCCCCAGCGTAGCATTTGCTGGGTCAACACCTTTCACGACTCCCGAGTTCTTGTATTGTGAGAAAGGGAGAAAAGTACTCCTTTCTCTGCCTTCTCCATCCCTTGCATAATCTTGTGAACCTCTCTCATGTCATTCTTTCCAGGGGCCGTTGTGAACCTCCTTTGGTCTCCAGAGAGGCTCATGGGCTGGTGGCTCCAGTTCTCATCAAGCAGGAAAGACTGGGGAATGTTAGGAGTGGCAACCAGAAGGGTCACAGGGCAGCCAGGGCTTCGCTGCACCAAGAAAGAGTTTTGTGCCTCCCTCTACCGTCTTTAGAGCCCCGTGGCACAGAGTGTTAAAGCTGCAGTGCTGCAGTCCTAAGCTCTGCTCACGACCGGAGTTCGATCCCAGCGGAAGCTGGATTCAGGTAGCCGGCCCAAGGTTGACTCAGCCGTCCATCCTTCTGAGGTCGGTCAAATGAGTCCCCAGCTTGCTGGGGGGAAAGCGTAGATGACTGGGGAAGGCGATGGCAAATCACCCCGTAAAAAGTCTGCCGTGAAAATGTTGTGAGAGCAGCATCAGCCCAGAGTCGGAAACGACTGGTGCTTGCACAGGGGACTTTTCCTTTCCTTTCCTACCATCTTAAAACGTGTGCGGAGAAGTAGCTTGCAGAGTCGTATCTGTGGGACATGTAGAATACTCCGTCTGATGTTGTCTTGGACTGTTCTGCCACCCCAAGTGCACAGTGCGGGCACCTCTCTTTCCTTCTGCTTTTTTTCATGCACTTAATAAACACCGTTACAAACAGTGCAAGTCGTGGCTGTAAAATTTGCCAGTTTAGGAGCAAACTTTACATATCTATAGTGTGAGAAGTAAGATGCAGTTCTCCTCTTTGCCAGTAGAGGACAGACCTATGTGGTTTGCCTGCCTGATTCTGGTTATCTGTTTGATTTTAGCAACTCAGACCTCCCCTTTCAAGCTCCCTCCAACCCACCTGCCGCACACACACACACACACACTATAAAGTGCTGCATTTGCTACTGATTGCAACAAATTTCAAACAGCCACGCTGGCACCCAGAGGTGACTTTTACAGCAGTCTTTAGTTGGATTGGGGAGCATTTGGGGTTCTTTTCTTGCATATCTTGGCAGACTTTTGCTGTGTCCAGAGAAGGGGCAGGAACGGTGCCTCATCCCTGCATTAGCTTCCAGACCAAGTTAGAGTCCCTGCTGCAAGCCTCCCGCATCTCAGAAACGTTGGTGCTGGGGTTCTAGAGAGCAGGGATGGATCCGGACACCCCACCCCACTCCCTGTTGAATTTTTGCAAGGATCGCCGTGGACCGGATTTCACTAGGGGCGGGGTGGTTATTTTTGTGCGTGTATTTATGTTGACAGGCACCTAATGAGAGAGGTCAGGCTCCATTTGCATTTACAGTGGGGCAGTCGGGATGCATTTACAGTGGGGCAGTCGGGATGCATTTACAGTGGGGCAGTCGGGATGGGGAGGGACAGGAATGGTCTAGCAGGCAGAGCTGGGAGCAACAGCGGGCACCCTGCTGAGGATGTGTGCAGGGAAACAATTCTGAGATGTGCACAAGGTAGTTGTGGCAACACGTCTTCTCCCGACTTGCCCGCTGGTGTGGCAAACTGGTTCTCTGAAGAGGCTCGGTGCAACATCACTGGCTGTGCAGGAGAGCTGCGTGCCAGCCTGGTTGGGTGCCTCAGCCCCAGGTAGGCACTCACAGCCAGTAAGGGTGCCATTGCTTTTATGGACATGGGCTGCATCCAGAGATACCTGACACAAACATACCAGCCACCACACTGGGGGACAGTGTCAGAGGGTAGCCCGCCTGGGCTGCAGCCGAATCATTAGATTGGACTCCTGGAGCATCTGATGGACTGACAGGAGTTTCAGGGTAGAAACTTACAAAAGTTTCTACCTTGAACTCTTGTTGGTCTCTGAGGTGCTCCTGAGCTCGAATCTAATCCCTCCCCCCGCCTTCCCACAGGTGTATTGCAGGGTTGAGGCTCTTGAGTGTTTGCTAAAGTCTCCCATTTACCCCAGCAGTGAGTAGCCAAGATCTGGGACAAGGGACTTACCTCTGCTCTGCACACAAAAGTTTTTGCGAGGTTCCTAAGTGTCCTTAGGGAATTCTCCCCACAAGGGTCTGCTTTGCTTCGCGTTCCTGGGGCCTCTCTTGCATTCATGGGGCATTGCTCAAGGGGGAAACCCTTATTTTCTTAGAGGGAAAATGCATTTTTCCATTGGATTTGGTGCCTTTTTTTCAGTGGCTTGCAGTACCCCTTTCATCCGCCAGATGTGCGCAGTTGAGCTGCTTTGGCTCGGTTTCCTGGCAGTGACATCAGAGGGGCCTGATTGGAGGAGGAGGTCGGCTGACATTGTGTCATCCGGGCGGTGGCTTGTTTCCTCCCCCCTCCCCATTTCCTCCCTCCTCCCCCCTCCCCTCCTGCTGGCCTCGTTTCTTGGAAACAAAGGCAGGAAAAGCCAGGGTGTTCCTTTCCCACCAATCCCAGCTTTTGTTCGGCTGCCATTGCCTATTGCCGTCTCCATCTGTTGCTCTCTACAAGAGAGAGATCACATTTCTGGGCTCCTTTGTTTTTCCTTTCTGGTGTCACATGGGTGATTTGTCAGCATTTTCGGCAGTGCATAAGAGAGAGGAAAGCCCCCCCCCCATGCAAAGGACAATCCGGGGTGTTTGCCATCTGCTCCTGATCTGGCCCGGGAGGCATCACCTGCAGGGGTGCACACATGCAGCCCCCTTTGATGATACGTGCGCCTGGCAACAGCAGCAGGCAGGCAGATCTGGGGAGCAGCTCCCTTTAGGGAAACCACAAACACTTATAGGGCTGTCTACTCTCCGGGTATGACTGTGCAGTCGTAGGGTTGCCACCAGCAGGGGATGGGGGGGCTTAGGGTTGCCAGCTCCAGGATGGGAAACTCCTGGAGATTGGGGAGAGCAGGGACCTCAGTGGGGTGCAATCACTGGCATAGGGTCCACCCTCTAAAGCACCCATTTTCACCAGATGAGCTGATCTCTTTTGTCTGGAGATTCCAGGGGATCCTGAGGTCCCACCTGGAGTCTGGCATCCTTAGTGCAGTGCTGGGATGTGCCCTCTGCTGCCCTTCCCGTTGGGGCCGGCTTTTTCTTTTTGAAGGCTCCCACAGAGCTATCCCTGTGTGCTTCATTGATGCCCTGCAGTGCTGGCAACTCTCTTAAGCTTCAGGGGGAGGTGGAACCACCCAAATCTGTGTAATCTGCACTTTCCCAGCACTGAGTCACCCAGACTGTGCTGGGAAAATGCCTTTGGGCTCTTTCCAGGAACTGTAGCTCTCTTGCAGAATCTTGGGCTCCCGTTGTTGCCGAGACAAGCAGGTTAACCTCCTAACCAGGGGCTGGATCCCACATATTCATGTCACAAGGCGTTGAGCTTTCCTACGGTGGAAGGAGCTTCCCCCTTTCAGGCTGCTGGCACGAGGAGAAGGTTCCTGCTGCTGGGAGAGAGCGGCTGCATTAGCGTAGTGGATCCATGGGATCCGACTCAGTGGATGGGCAGACCTGTCTGTGAATTGCCAGAATCCCCAAGGAGTGCTCCCTCCAGCGCTTGGGGCATAACTAGTCTTGAGTTACGTGATCTTGAGTAGGCACTCTTGCTCTGGAAGCGCCTTGCTGGGTCAGACTTCAGCCCACCTGGTCCAGCCTTCTTTACAGAAATCCCACCAGGCACGAAGTCCTCGCCCCTTGGTATCTGGCCTGTGATCCGCTGCCAGACGGCTGGAGACTTTAGGCCCAGCCCAGCAGTGGCGTGCAGGTGATTAGAAGTCTGATTCAGTGAACCGAGTGAGGAAGGGAGTGGCGCGGGTCATGCACATCATGTCTGAAGGAGGGCTTATGGCTCTCTGCAGAAAGACTGGAGACTGTCTCACGGGACTCACCATAGATGAGATTCACTTTTCCTGCGTTTTGTCAGGGCGCGAACAGGAGCCCTGAGTCTTTCTCGACTTCTTTTGTCGTGTTCTCCGAGGCCTGTTGGGAGATTTCCCGGGCCTGTTTCTGACTCGTCTAAGTGGAAAGCTTTCCATCCTGAGTCCACTACTGCTGTGGTTCTTGAGGGTGGGGTAGGCTGCTCCAAGGAGCTGAAGACAAAGGCCTGTGTAAAATTTCTCGCCCCGGGTGTGGGTATTGCCACGGGGAAGGGGTATTGCATCCTGGGGAAAATAAAGCACAGCTGTGCTATGGGAAGGGCCTTCCTCCTTCAGGGTAACACAGTCACAAGTTTCATCCATTCTAGGATCACAAGAACGTAAGAAAAACCCTGCTGAATCAGGCCAGCGGTGCATCTAGTCCAGCATTCTGTCTCACACAGTGGCCAGCCAGTTCTGCTGGAGGGCCAGCAGTTGGGCTCCGAGGCCTGGGCCTTCCCCTGAGGTTGTCTCCTGGCTCTGGGGTTCAGAGGTTGATTTCCTCTGAATGTGGAGGTTCCCCTCAGCCACCGTGACCAGTAGGCACTGGTAGGCCTTGTCACCCAGGAATCTGCCTCACTCCCTTCAAAAGCTTCTGAAGAAGTGCCCTTGCACACAAAAGCTCACGCCTTGAATAAAACTTGGTTGGTCTTAAAGGTCCCGCTGGGCTCTAACTTTGTTCTCTTGCTTCGGAGAGAAGCCCACCTGGAGCTGTATACCTGTGCTTGCAACTGCGTCTTCTGGCAGCGAAGCCCACCTTTGAATCACTCTCTGTGCAAAGGAATATTTCTCTTTGCCCATTCTAAATCTACAGCTTTTTGTGCCGGAAGAGCAATGGATTGCCCATGCTGTTAATGGCCTCTGAAGGGAAAGGAGAGCTGGTCATTCCCTCAGTCTGGGGCCTGCTGCTCCTAGGAGACGTTGTGTCTTCCCTTCCCTTCCAGTATGTAGAACGATGATTAAAAGCTGAGCAGGACTGAGCTGTCCAAAGGAGGAACTGAGTGTGCCAATAGAAATCGATCGTTATCGCAAATAGTCCTCTGGACCTTTCTGCATTTTCCACTCTCCCCTGCCCCGAGCACTGGTGACATTCCATCTCTTTCTTCATCCTGTCCTTTCCTGATGGCGGAGAAGGGAGATTTTCCAGGGGGATGGTGCCTTGGCCTTTTCAAGCACCAGATGGTGCTGTTGCCCTATTTTGCAGTGCCCTGCCTTCCTCTGCCGCATTCAGCCATTTTAGGGAGGATGTTTCCCTGCCCACCAGCCTCCATTTTGTGTTTGTGGCGCAGAAGAATAACAGGCTGAGCCAGGGAGGAGTCCCAGCAGGGGAGGGGGAGGGGGAGGATGGCAAGTTGAGTCAAAGGCTGCTTTGCTCTGGGATGGTTTTGCTTGCTCATTTCCTGCCCACACACACTCACCCCTCTCAGGTGAATGGAGGGGCCAGCAAGCAAGCTGTGTTTCTCACAAAGCTGCAATAGGAATGTTGTGTGCACCCCCTCCTCTTCTGCACCCCCTCTTCAGCCTGGGATACCCACACTGGCCCTGCAGCCTTAGGAATCCTTTGGGTAATTGAACTGTGCTGTCCCAGCTGAGCTCCAGGGCAGATGCTTCTGTGCTTCACACAGTCTGCAGCTGCCTTCAGGGGTGAAGAGGCTGAGTGGGGCTGATTGCTGTCCCCCCATTCTTCCTCTGCATAGAATGAGGAAATGTCACAGTCCTGCAGGAACAGTTTCTGTCCAGCAGAGGGGGGAAGAGAGAAGCCAGCTCTTGCCTCGCTGTTTGGAAGCACAAATCCTGATTTCTTTTACATGTGCTAGGAAGGAATTATTCCGGCTCCAGAGAAAAACCAAAATCACGGCTCCTGTCCCAAATCGCCGAGGGAGAATTTCCAAGGCAGCAGAGAAATAACAGCGATGGCTGGAATGAGATTACTGGCAAAGATGGCTCTTGTGTATCTGCTCCTCTTTCCCAGGGGCCTTGAAAGTAAAATGCTTTCTTCCAGAGCATAAGCACCAGAAGTCATAACAACCTGGGGGGGGGGGTCTGTCTCTGCCACCTTCTCCAATCTGTAATGTAAATTCTATGCTGGTATTTACTGCAACATCCCCCCCTCTCCGCATTGCCTTTTCCTGGGCTCTGCGTGCGATACAAGAGGGGGGGGGGCAGTGCTGAGGCTGCAGAGTCAGTGCTGGCAATGGGCACTGAACTGCATTGAGGCCAGTGCCCCCCGGGGAGAGACGTGGCTAGTTGCTTAGGATGGGCAGAAGCCTACAGAGGAGACTTCTTGGACTGCGGTGCCAGGTTCCCTTGAGGAGGTGGCTACGATGAGCCCCCCCGCGCCCCACCCCACGACGAGATTCCGCAATGCAGAGATTTATTGGCTGCCGTGCTTATCGGTGGCCTGCCCCATTTTGACAAGCAGGGCAGCTCGTTCGAGGTTACCTCTCCTGGGCGCTGCTGTTTCTAGCTCAGTGCCCCTGCGTTGCTGATTTCTGCCTACCCGCCCTGTATGCGAGGCAAGGGGCTCCCATCAGTGGATCTGCGGGTCGCCTTTCCTGCATGCCTTCCCTAATCTGAGGTCCCCTTCGTCTTGTGCCGAGTTGGTAAACTTGTGTCAGGGCTGTACCGCTTCGTGCTTGGCTCCTGCAGTCAAATTCTTCGCCGCGCAAAAAGGGCTTCCTCCATACCGAAAGCTCCCCTGTCAGGCTCCTGCTGGTTTTACTCACGGAAAGGGCTCTTTTGGTATTAAGAAGCGTCCCATCATGTAGCCGTCCTCGGCAATATGAAGCGGTACAGCCCCAGCACAGGTTACGCTTCTTCAGTGAAAACGGGACCCCCTGTTTCTTACTCAGATGCCCCCAAACAAGCAGCTGTAAAGCCAGCTCCATTTCCTATTTTAGTGCAAGAGGCTTTTCCCCCTAACCCTGCCATTTCCCTACTCACACACCCCCCCAACACACACACACACATCTCCTCCCTGGTTCCTGCATGGGGGGTCTTTCACATCCAGAGACACCCCTCCCTCCACTTTGGCACATGACTGTGCTGCAGGCAGCCTGATTTCCTTTCAGTCCCAGCGCCTTTCATGTGTGCAAATGTTCAGAAATGTAGGTCAGTGACTCTGAACCCCTTAGCAACAGTGCTCCTGACCTGGGAAGGGAGCCTGTGTCGAGAGAGCAAGGCTGCCAATCGCCGCTGATGGGTGAGGGCTATCCTCTCCACCCACCCACACCCACACCTCCCTGTATCCTTTGCTTCATTGCATCACTGGGGAGCTTGTGTCCCTACGCTTTGGCCCGTTGGTCCTAAGGAAGGTAGCAGAGTTTCCCTCTACTGATGTTATAGGCAAACTGCATATAAACCAGAGAGGGAGACCCTCGGAGAAGGCCTGCTTTTTTTCACAGACTGGCCTGGGGCTTGAGAGCTGCCCTAGAGACACAACTGAACAGAGAAGGTTTGGCAGCAGGGCACTGTCCCCGGCATCCTGTTTATCCCTCTCTCTTCCTTCGTTATCTTGGCTGGCTTCCTGCTTGCTTTTACAAAAATGCAGACTGGCCGCCCTGTGATTGTTCCAAGAAATGATCTGCCTTTGCCATCGGATGTGAGTGAGAACTTGGGAGTCGTCTTTTCTCCTCTCCGAGAAGCAGTGTGTGGGTGTCCGGGGAGGAGGTTGTGTCTTCCTGGGGTGCACAAGAACCCTTGAAGGACAGAATACACATCTATTGAGGTAGAATCTGGGACGCCCTTTGTTCTTGCAGGAGGTGAAGAAAACCTGACCTGCAGTGTCACAGGTATATGGAGAGCGGCCTTGCCAATAATTCCACAGTCACTTGTGCAAAAATAATAAAGCGATGGGATTCCTGCCTACACATGCACAGTGCCGAGTTAGTCATTCAAGGCATGTGTTTCAGCGGAAAGAAAGAGCCAGCCGTTTCCCTGTTTCCCCAGCTTTCTTGGCTGGCTAGCTAGAGACAGCTGTTACCTGAGGCAAGTTGCTCACTCGTCTGCTGGAAATCGTGTGGAGTTGAGCCTGAGACCCTCAGTGACAGAAAGAACCCTGCTGTTGGACTTTGTCAGAGGTTGCACTGAGGCAGCAGCTCCACAGTTCGGGTGCCAAGTTCCCTGTCCGGGAAATCTTTTGTCACCGCTTGAGGTTTGACGCAGGAGTGGCCATGAGTATTTTTTCCACCTGTGCAGTGTTACCACTGCTGTATGAGGTGGGGTGAAGGCCAGGGCTGATGGTGGATCTTTCCAAGGATCTTTTTTTCCAGCTGCATCTGTGTCCCTCCTTATCTCCTCTCTGAGGAGGGGCTGTGGCTCAGGGGAAAAGCGTCTACTTTGTATGCCAGAAGGATGCAGCTTCAATCCCTGGTGTCTCCAGTTAAGGGATCAAGTAGTAGGCGGTGTGAAAGACCTCTCCCCAAGAAGACCCAGGAAAGCGGCTGCTACTCCGAGTAGACCAGGGCCCCCCAGCCTTTTTGAGCTTGTGGGCACCGTCGGAATTCCGACGCAACACGGCGGGTGCAGCCACAGAATGGCTGCTGCAGGAGGCGGGCCTTGTCACAAAATGGCTGCCACGGCTCACCTTCAGTCCGATAGTGGACCTGGGCTGGAACACTTTCCCTATGAAGAAAGGTTGAAACGCTTGGGACTCTTGAGCTTGGAGAAACGTCGACTGCGGGGTGACATGATAGAGGTTTACAAGATGATGCATGGGATGGAGAAAGTAGAGAAAGAAGTACTTTTCTCCCTTTCTCACAATACAAGAACTCGTGGGCATTCGATGAAATTGCTGAGCAGCCAGGTTAAAACGGATAAAAGGAAGTACTTCTTCACCCAAAGGGTGATTAACGTGTGGAATTCACTGCCACAGGAGGTGGTGGCGGCCACAAGCATAGCCACCTTCAAGAGGGGGTTAGATAAAAATATGGAGCAGAGGTCCATCAGTGGCTATTAGCCACAGTGTGTGTGTATGTATACAATTTTTTGCCACTGTGTGACACAGAGTGTTGGACTGGATGGGCCATTGGCCTGATCCAACATGGCTTCTTTTATGTTCTTATGTTCTCAGGCTCACCCTGTGCTGCACTGGCTGCTGCCGCCAGAGCAACGTTTTTGAGAATCGGCAGAGCCAGTCAGATCTCCTGTCACCAATCAAAATTCTTACTGGGCAAAAGTTTCACCTTGTCCTTCCCACTTTCTAAAAGCACTTGGCGAGTGCCAGAAAAAGTGCCGGTGGATGCCATGGTGCCGAGGGGGACACCACATTGGGGACACCTTGGGAGGTGGTGGGCTCTCCTTCCTTGGAGGTTTTTAAACAGAGGCCGGATGGCCATCTGACAGCAGTGAAGATCCTGTGAATTTAGGGGGAGGCGTTTGTGAGTTTCTTGCATTGTGCAGGGGGTTGGACTAGATGACCCTGGAGGTCCCTTCCAACTCTATGATTCCGTGACACTTCAGGTAGTCAGTATTGACTCAGATGGATCGATGGTCTGATTCAATGTAAGGGGGCTTCCTGGGTTCATGCGCCACTGGGGAGGGACGGTGGCTCAGTGGTAGAGCATCTGCTTGGGAAGCAGAAGGTCCCAGGTTCAATCCCTGGCATCTCCAAAAAAGGGTCCAGGCAAATAGGCGTGAAAAATCTCAGCTTGAGACCCTGGAGAGCTGCTGCCAGTCTGAGAAGACAATACTGACTTTGATGGACCGAGGGTCTGATTCAGTATAAGGCAGCTTCATATGTTCTAAGGAATTTGGGGGTGGGGTGAGGGAGGAGATCGTATATATCCTCAGTATGATCAGCAGCTTTTGGGAGCACCCTGGGGAGACATTTTGCGCTGGCCAGTTGAAAGCGAAGGGCTTCCTCGTGTTGCTGACGTCTTGCATTCCTTTGACCCACAGCGAAAAAGCAGCAGGAGAATGGAGACGAGAAGAGCCAGTCCAAGAAGAAGGTCAAAGAGCTGCGGGTGCTGGATTCGAAGAATGCTCAGAATCTTTGTGAGTAGTGCCAGCGCCAGCACAGGGGCCTTGCAGTCTTTTGCAATGAAAGAGCCAAACTGTGTTCCAGCTCAGAGCAAGAGCTCAACAAAAAGCCAGTATAAGAAAGCCAGTTTGCACTAGCTGAAACTGTACAACTCAACAGCACTGTTGATGTTGTTGATTAATACTCCAGAAAGTTTCTGCAGCTCAAACACTGGTTGCTGCGAGTCCTTCCTTAGAAAACGGCACACAGAAGACCTTGCAATAAACCTACACAGGAGTACCGTGCATGGTTGTTTTATGCACTGGCATAAATCTGTACATGCTTTGCACTTGGATTGCTGGCAACCCTTCCTCTTCAATTTCCCCTTATGCAAAGCATCTCAAAGAATCAAAGAGCCAGTTTGATGTAGTGGTTAAGTGTGCGGACTCTTATCTGGGAGAACCGGGTTTGATTCCCCACTCCTCCACTTGCACCTGCTGCCATGACCTTGGGTCAGCCATAGCTCTGGCAGAGGTTGTCCTTGAAAGGGCAGCTGCTGTGAGAGCCCTCTCCAGCCCCACACACCTCACAGGGTGTCTGTTGTGGGGGAGGAAGGGAAAGGAGACTGTGAGCCGCTCTGAGACTCTTCGGAGTGGAGGGCGGGATATAAATCCAATATCTTCATCTACCTCACAGGGTGTCTGTTGTGGGGGAGGAAGGGAAAGGAGATTGTGAGCCGCTCTGAGACTCTTCGGAGTGGAGGGCGGGATATAAATCCAATATCTTCATCTACCTCACAGGGTGTCTGTTGTGGGGGAGGAAGGTAAAGGAGATTGTGAGCCGCTCTGAGACTCTTTGGAGCGGAGGGCGGGATATAAATCCAATATCTTCTTCTTCTTCTTCTTCTGTTGAGATCCCATACACATTTTCACATATTTGGTTATTCTGGCATTCCACCTATCCCAATTTTGATTATCTTCTGGAAAGAACTGTGCTTGGCCCTGTATTGAGCCGCACTTGGCTGTGGAGCCATAGGCTGTTGACCCCCCTCTAGCAATTGCCCCTGAGTTTAGTTGAAAGGGCTAGAGATTGGGAGGGGGGGAGGAGGCAAGCTGCGCAGCCTGGGCCTTCGGACAGGAGGCTGTCACCAGAAACTTACTTTGCTTCTGTATGAACTTGGCAGCCATTTTCCTGAGCTCTTTCCGCATGCCCTACGAGGAGATCAGGAGCGCCATCCTGGAGCTGAATGAAGCTGTGCTGACTGAGTCCATGGTGCAGGTGAGCGTGGGGTGAAGCTCTGCAAGCATGTTCTTAGGAGGGGCGAGCAGGCCTTGCAGACCTCGTTGCACGCACACACACACACAGAGCCCTGCTTAATACGCGTCTCGTTTTTGCTGGCTGCCTTTTATGGGAAAGGGGATTTTTGAACCCTTGCAGTTGACCTCAAGCTTCCATCTTTCCATCTCTTACCTTTCCATCTTAGCTCTGAGACCAGGTGTTCCCCGCCAGTCACGTAGCATAAAAAGATGGAAACCTAGCAGAGGAGGGGCTAGAGCTAGACGTGCGTCCCATCCACTGATCCCTTTACACAAAACCAGGGTAGTCTCAGAGAGAAACTAGCTCCCGGTCTTTAATCAGGATCTCTCGGTGATTATTCAAGTATCATTAGTACAAAGGATCTACTCTAGCTGCACATTTGCACCTTCGACTAAAATGTTTTTCCTCGCGTGACCAAGTAGAGATCAGTTGAGAGCTACTTCTGACAACCCCAGCTCCAAGAGGAAATCAAGGCTGCATTTAACATATTGCCTCCTGCCCCAAGACTTCTCCTCTTTCCTTTTTTAGAAGTATTCCCAGGGCATGGGAACTCTCTCTGCCATGCCATCTGCCAGCGAGAGATCATGCCACCCATCCTCCCTTTCTCCAAGCCCAAGAAAAAAGAATCTTTTCTGTCTCATTCAAGCTCATAACATCCTATAACTGAAGGTAGACTGTGTCCCCAAAGAGTCACACTCTTGTCCGAACCCATCGTGTTGTGCTGTGGCTAACACTCCTACCTACCGCACTGACACATTCTCTTGAATTTGTGCTTTTGGATTTTTAGCTGTCCAGATGCTTATTTTGGGGCCTCCTCCCAAGGAAGTGTATGTTTGCTTAGAACTTGCTCAGACAGGTAGTAACTCCAGCTTCCCACTCTTGTTTCTACCTCTTTGACCTCTCCCCCTCCCCCCTCCAATGCATGCATATTGCTCCAGATGTGTGGATGTTTGGAATATTTGCTTCTCAGTGTGGGCATTCTCTAGAGCCAGTTTGGTGTAGTGGTTAAGTGTGTGGACTCTTATCTGGGAGAACCGGGTTTGATTCCCCACTCCTCCACTTGCACCTGCTGGCATGGCCTTGGGTCAGCCATAGCTCTGGCAGAGGTTGTCCTTGAAAGGGCAGCTGCTGTGAGAGACCTCTCAGCCCCACCCACTTCACAGGGTGTCTGTTGTGGGGGAGGAAGGGAAAGGAGATTGTGAGCCGCTCTGAGACTCTTTGGAGTGGAGGGCAGGATATAAATCCAATATCTTCTTCTTCATCTTCCAATATTCAGCATAGTTGCTGTGCACTTGATGCCGTTGCAGATCCGTGAATGTGTATGTATACAATACAGCCATCTCTGGTTTCACCGTATTCTAGGTCTCGGCTATTTTCCAAATTTACTTAGCAACCTTAGCTATTCTGTGTCTAGAACAGTTTGCAGCTCCTCTAGCACAGGAGTGAGAGGCACCCAAGGGAGGTTTCCTTCATTATGCTCAGACTTTTCCAAAGAGAATTTGTCCTAGACTGAAACGTGGGCCTCGCCCTCACTGACAGGTGTCTAGCAGTGCCAACTAAAGCAGGTTCACTCAGAATTCTACTCATGTCTATTCAAGGGGACTTACTTCCAGGAACGCATTCTTAGGACGGTGCTGCAGGACACACATGTCTTCTTGACCACACAAAGCAACCAAGTCACTGGTGGACTGAGTTCAGATTAACGAGTTACCTCTTGGGCGGGCCTGGTCTAGAAGATGTTTTTAAATTCCTACCACACAATGATGTATCAGATTCTGCCCCAGAATGCAGAAGTCTGAAAAAGGAGTGTCGCTCAAGGTATTTTTCATTTCTTTGTGGGAAAAGGATCCATTGCCCTTTGTGGTGTATTCAACTCATGCCCTTTGCAGGCAGAACCAGAGCGTCTTCTCGCCTCGACAAGCAGCTGCGGTTCAACTAACGGCACTCTCCTTTCGTTCCTCTCTCAGAATCTCATCAAGTTGATGCCAGAACCAGACAAGTTGAAGATGATAGCCGAACTGAAGGAAGAGTACAGTGAGCTGGCCGAGTCTGAACAGTTTGGAGTGGTGGTGAGTGTCCTGCCTACAGAGCCTGGGGGGCAGGTTGAGAGGCCTCCCTCCTTCCAAAGGGAAACAACTGCATTTTCACATGGGATTGTGTTTGACTGGATTTGTACTTTACATATTTAAGAAATACTGTTACTTACGAGAATTTTGTTTCCACCGTTGTTTCTCTTTACATTTGGCCTTCCAAGGAGAAGCAGCTGCATTTTCCCCGAACCAGGCGGCATGGTGGGTTTACTCGTTTCCTTTCCCAGGTGTGGTCTGTCCTTGTCTGAGGGGAGGGAGTTGTCTGTTGCTTCTCCCATCGTCGTTAATACCAGGAGTTCTTTTTGCAGCTCTATAGGAAGAGGTCCGGTGAAAGCCGTAGGAGGTCCTCTGTGTCCCAGACTGCCCACACAACAGTTTACCCACAAGGCAGGACTTGTGTCTGAAGCCTGTTTGTTTTATATCAGTCATCCCCAATTTTAATGCCAGTAGCTCACCAAGTAGAATTTTTGCTCACAAGATTCTGCAGCTTAGAGGGAACGTCGTTCACAGGGTGTCTGTTGTGGGGAGGGGAAGAGAAAGGAGATTGTAAACCACTCTTAAGATGACTTCAGATAGTGAAGGATGCGGTATACATCCACTCTGCTCCTCCTCCTTCATAAAATCCAAAAAAATCAAATGCGGTCTCCAATAATAACTTTTGTTAGGACCAGCAAATTGCATGTCACAGTGTGTCAGCTTTCATCAGGCTGGATGCTTTTAATCATATGTTTTTAAAAACATTAAATACGGGGTCCCTTAGCGGTGCCCACTAACACCTTTCCTGGTGCCCACCAAGTGTTTTTAGGAAGTGGGTGGGGCCAGGTGGAGCTTCTGCCCAGCAAGGCTTCAGATTGGCCACTGGAGACTTGATTGGCTGGGCAGATTTTTTAGAGACTATTTTGCCAGCATCTGCCACCACAACACGAGAATCTTCACTGTGCGACTGAAGGCAAGCTGTAGCAGCCATTTTGTGCCAGCCAATTTGTGGCTTCACCCACTGTGCTGTGGCAAAATTCCAAAGCTGCCCGCAGGCTCAAAATGCTTGGGGACCCCCATGATAGTTCTGCCATGCTTTTTCAAATGAGACTGGCTTCGAGTTGCACCCACATCTTTTGGGCAAAACACAATTAAAAAATTAAGCTCAGCATGCATTAACAGATTTCTCTAGTTGCCTTAGATACACTCGAAACCAGCAAGATTTAAAATCCTTTTTCAGAAACCTTCAAAAAAATAAAGTAGTTGATCTATTTCCTCGGGAGATTACGTGAAGGTTTATGTGCAGTACTGCTGTGTGAGATTGAATGAAAGTCCTGTTCACAGGCAAATTTCTTCTGCCAAGGACTTGGGGGTTCCAGGGATGCTCAGAGAGATGGCTTTTGTTGAACCCTTTTACAGGTGAGGGGGCGTGGCTCAGTGGTAGAGCATCTGCTTGGAATGTAGACGGTTCCAGGTGCAAAACCTGGCATCTCCAGTTGCAGGATCTGGAATTAGGTGATGTGAAAGACCTTGGCCTGAGACAGTGGAAAGTCGCTACTAGTCTAAGTAGACAATACTGACCTTGATGGACCAAGGGTCTGATTCAGTATAAGGCAGCTTCTCATGTGTGTTCATTCAGGTATGACTTATTTGTTACACACTACGACTTTCCACTTTTCAGTCTCTGGGGCTGGCTACCATATGTGTACCACTTATTGGCAACAGCAAGTCAGGGGCTGGATTTAGATCTAATGCTTGTCTGATGGAGCCGATCCTTTAAAGTCAAGCTAGGCATTTTTCAGTCCCTCTTCTGTTTGCAAAGCACACGTTCAGCAGTGTTGGTCCCTCTGCTTCAGATTCTTTGGACAGGTGCTGAAACATTTCCTCAAAGCACAGTCGAGTCCGACTCTTTGCAACCCCATGGACCAAGTCACGCCAGGCCCTCCTGTCTGCCACCATCCTCCGAAGTCTGCTCAAATTCGTGTTAGTTACATCAGTAACACTGTCCAGCCATCTCCTCTTTTGCTGTCCCCTTCTTCTTTTGCCTTCTGTCTTTCCCAGCATCAGGATCTTCTCTAGTGAGAGCTCCCTTCTCATTTGGTGGCCAAAATATTTGAACTTCAGCATCTGACCTTCCAGGGAACAGTCAGAGTTGATTTCCCTTAGGACTGACTGTTTTGATCTTCTTGCAGTCCAAGGGACTCTCAAGATTTTTCTCCAGCACCACATCTCAAAAGCATCTATTCTTCCTCAGAGTAGGATGCTACAAACATGTGATGGAGAAAGGCAGATGCAGTATTTGCTTTTTGTGGGGCTGTTTCCATAGAGTAGTGTCTGCTTATCCCATTGTTTCTGGAAGGGGAAAGCAGAATGATGAAGACTGTAGCTTTGGCGGGCACCTTTTAAGTCATCTAGTAATATTTGTCGGGAGTGGTAAGAGGTATGTGTCGAAAGAGTTTCTTTCCCGCATTCTGCTACTGTCGTAACAGCATCCATCTTCCACAGTCTGGATCTTCTGGAGACCACCATCCCTGTAAACAGCATCTCTCTTCTTTCCCTCCTCTTCAGACTGCCTTGGTTCCTTCCGGTTGTCCACCCCCCCTACCCTTCTGTGTGTGACCGTGAGTTCTGTCCCCTTCCCTTCTCAGATTAGTTCCGTTCCCCGCCTGCAGTCCCGCCTCAATGCCATCCTCGTCAAGCTCCAGTTTAACGAACAGGTTGAAAACATCAAGCCAGAGATCGTCGCGGTGACAGCTGCCTGCGAGGAGGTCCGCAAGAGCGAGAATTTCTCCAACCTCCTCGCCATCATTCTCTTGGTGGGCAACTACATGAACGCGGGTTCCATGAATGCCGGGGCCTTCGGCTTCAACATCAGCTTCCTCTGCAAGGTGAGTCTTCAGAGCCGGGCAGAATCTTGCCTTATATCCACCTCTCTCGTACGGGAGTGGGAGGGAGAGGCAGAGTGGGGTTCACTTTGCCCCCCCTCCTTTCTCTGTCCCTAGCTCCGAGACACAAAGTCTGCTGATCAGAAGATGACCTTGCTGCACTTCTTAGCTGAAACTTGTGAGCTGCAGTATCCTGATGTGTTGAAGTTCCCGGATGAACTCATCCACGTGGAGAAGGCGTGTCAAGGTACCTGGGGGTGGGGTGGGGGGGTATTGAGGGTGTTGAAGCTTCCTCCCAGGGGGTAAAGGTGAGTAATTTGAGAAGTGGCGAGTGTTTCGGAGGGTAAGATGAAGGCTGGTAATTAAAATATATATATATTGTTCAACTCGTATAAACTGATACACAAACAGGAAGGGACCATAAAACCATGAGGTACAAACAGGAAGAAACCATGAGACTAAACCATAAAAAAAAACAATAACAAGAGCAACATTTCACGATCTGTTTTAAAACCAAGATTTGCAATGACCAGCCACCTAAAGTTGTTGCATCAAGGGAATGACATCCTTAGCACACAGGAAATCCAGAACTGGTTTCCATATTTCATCATATTCAAATAAAGGAACTACCATGCGTAAGTCCCCCCAAAATGGATTATGCATTATCCTATTCATCAAAAATTGTTCCCAGAGTTTCTGGTACCATTTTTTGAGCAAAGATCCCATGAAGGATTTCCAATTTCTGGCAGTGACCAAATGAGCAGAAGCAACCAGTGTCAAAACAAGAGATCTGCTATTTTTATCAAGCAAAGAATTGGCCCAAAAATCCAATAACAAAAATTCCAGGGAATATGGCAGTGAAAGACCCACCGTGTTGGATATCTCTTTATGAACCACCCTCCAAATGTCCTGAATAATATGGCATTCCCACCGTGTATGTAAGGCTGGTAATTTGAGTTTCAGCTGGCTTGGGCCAGAACCTGACTTGGTGGTTGTTTGTGCAGAAGTAGACAGTCAGAGGCTCCTTGTGGCCTCCACGCAGCTAACCAGAAGTGGGGGAAGAAAAGACATCTCTGAGCCAAATGGCAGGGAAAAATCACCCTGCTGGTTCTGTCCTCGGTTCCTTCCACTGTCTGTTGCCTTTCCCAGGCATAGGGGAAGCTGGCTGGGTGAATCAAGACAGTCTCCGACATAGAGGAGGAAAGAGGCAGGCATCAGAGAAGAGGCTGTCTTCAGCTATGAGCTCCCTGCAGAGTGCTCTCTCCTAGACTCTCTCCTAGACTCTCCGCATCAGAAACTAGGGTGCTGGTGATGGGGAGTTGCCCGCCAGCCATCCAGCCAGGAATCCCGATATCTCTTCATTACCCACTAGCTCTCCTTGGACTGCCTGGCAATTAAATGTGGGTTGAAACATTCCATTTGTGGAGCGGGCAAGTCTGTCCGGGTGAATTCGGTGTGATTTTTATGCTGAGCAGTTGCAGCGTAAGCGGTTAAGAGGCTGTCCTCTGAATTGGAAAGTCCCTGGTTTGAAACTTGCTTATGCCACAAACTTACGAGGTGACTTTGGAGAGCCTGATCAGTGCTCCCCCTCCCCTCCGTGGCCGGAGAACGGAGAGGATCACGGGGAGGGGCCTCGCCTGCCAGGAAGGGCTTCATCAAGGTAATGGATGTGACATGCTCTGGACACTGTAAAAGCATTAATGATTTTTTAATCTCGCGTTTGCTTTGGGCACTCTCCGTAGCAGGGATTTGATCCCCTCTTATGAAAGGGGATAGGTATTTGCCAGGCACAAAGGGCGTTGCAGTTGTGGCCCCTTTGTCTAGAGGGGCTACCAAGAGGGCAGGCAGCAACTCCGTTGCAGCTGCAGGAGTCTGCCCTGTGGTTTTAGCTCCACGAGTGTAACCAGAGCTTCACCCGCAGAGAAGATGGGACTTTCCTGGTTACTTTATCTGTGTTCTCTCCCCCTCCCCCTCAGTTTCTGGTGAAAATCTGCGGAAAAATCTGGACCTAATGAAGAAGCAGATTTCAGACGTGCAGCGTGACGTTAGCGGCTTCCCCAGTGCCACGGAGGAGAAGGATAAATTTGTGGAGAAAATGACCATATCCTTTAAGAAAAAAATCGAACTGAGAAACCCTGATTAACGCTTTGTGGGAGAAGGGATCCGAAGGACGGTATAGGTTCATGTGAGTCTTGTGGGATCCTTGGCTCTTCTGTGAGCTGCGCATCTCATTCACACATGTTTCTGCCACAGGCGACTCAAAGCCCAGTTCCCTGCTGCCGGGCACATCGCAGCTACTTTTGCTGCTTGGCAGTGATTGCATTATGAATCATAGGCATTGGTCTCTTGAGGAGCCGAGTTTTCAGTTTATAACAGCAGATTTATTTCCTTGTGGCTCTTGGTAAATGACTGCTGTTAAGTCTCGTTGAAACTGTCTCCACCTGAGAGAAGAAACGTCTTCCTTTCCATAGGATAATGCCAGCTGTAAAGGTCCTTGATGCAAACTGCGGCCAGTTCGGGGCCCCGATTTTGTTATTCTTTTATAGCCTTTTCTTCCTCACTGTGGCTGCCAGAAAGTCCCCCGTCAGTCTTCCTTCTAGACAGCTTGTTGGGCCAAATCTACTCTGCATTAGTTGCTTTAAGTGCCTTCAGATTATTGGCCGGCCACTGAGATGGGCCAGATGGACAAGAGATTCTCTAGGAGTTTGCAAATGGAAACCAGAGAAGCTTCCTGAGTACACGATAGGAGGAGGGCTGATGAGCTGCCTGTTTTCAGTAGACTAGTGAGCAAATGACTGGCTTTCTTGGGCTCTAATGTAGATCACAAGGGCAGCCTAGGACTGCAGATTCCTTACTTTGGGAAGCCGGGAGGTGAGGAAAGAAAGACAGCTGGCCTGGAAGCCCATGTCCGTAGTCCTCCTCTTGAGCTCAACTGGCGGTCACTGCAGCCAGAGGGCATCCGTTGAGCCAGACAGAGAGCCCAGGGGGAGTCACTTGGGTTGTCACCTCTGCTCTGCAACCGTCTATGGCCTTTGACTCGCATCCCACAGCTTTGTAAAGGAGGCCCAAGAACAATACGAGAAGCTACGGATGATGCACTCCAACATGGAGAGCCTCTATAAAGAATTAGGCCAATACTTCCTTTTTGATGCCAATAAAATATTGATTGAGGAGTTCTTCAGTAATCTGCACAACTTCAGAAACATGTTTCTGGTGAGTGTCTCTCCTTCTCTCTCTCTCTGGGTGGCCCATGTCTGCCTTTTGATTGCAACATGGCCCTCTGTCCACTAAGCCCAGCATGTCGCTTCCAGCGGTAGGCAGCTAAGTTTGTCCAGAAGCTGGTGAGCAGTGCATGATGGGAGAATCTTTCCCCTTGTTCATGTGTTCTGTCCATCCCTAATTCCTAGCCCCGTCTTGTCCCCATTGGCCCTTTGGAGGGATGCCTTTTTAAAAGGGGGTTGCTCTGCCCGCCCCAGAGCCGCGGTTGTTGAGTTGCCCCATCTTTGTTTCAGCAAGCCTTAAAGGAGAACCAAAAGCGACGTGAGACCGAGGAGAAGATGCGGCGGGCTAAATTGGCCAAAGAAAAGGCAGAAAAGGAACGGCTGGAGAAGCAACAGAAGAGAGAGCAGCTGATCGACATGAATGCAGGTACCGTAGAACAGCTGGCCGGTCAGAACAGGGATGCGGCCTCCCCGCAGACGAGGAAAGAGCTTGACCCTGAAAAGAAGCACTCCCAGATCCTGACTTTCTAGCAGTGGAGATGGAAGGATGTTGTAGTTGTGTGAGCTCAGAGGTACCAAGTGCCAGGCAGGGTGTCTTTAAAAAGAGCCCTGCTGAACTGGGGGGTGGGGAGGGGCTTGTTTGGGGGGTGGGGAGGAGGAGAGCCAGTTTGGTGTAGTGGTTAAGTGTACGGACTCTTATCTGGGAGAACCGGGTTTGATTCTCCACTCCTCCACTGGCAGCTTCTGGAATGGCCTTGGGTCAGCCTTAGCTCTGGCAGAGGTTGTCTTTGAAAGGGCAGCTGCTGTGAGAGCCCTCTCGAGCCCCACCCACCTCACAGGGTGTCTGTTGTGGGGGAGGAAGGGAAAGGAGATTGTAGGCTGCTCTGGGACGCTGTCCTTGAAAGGGCAGCTGGTGTGAGAACCCTCTCCAGCCCCACCCACCTCACAGGGTGTCTGTTGTGGGGGAGGAAGGTAAAGGAGATTGTGAGCCGCTCTGAGACTCTTCGGAGTGGAGGGCGGGACATAAATCCAATATCTTCATCTACCTCACAGGGTGTCTGTTGTGGGGGAGGAAGGTAAAGGAGATTGTGAGCCGCTCTGAGACTCTTGGAGTGTAGGGCGGGACATAAATCCAATATCTTCATCTACCTCACAGGGTGTCTGTTGTGGGGGAGGAAGGTAAAGGAGATTGTGAGCCGCTCTGAGACTCTTGGAGTGTAGGGCGGGACATAAATCCAATATCTTCATCTACCTCACAGGGTGTCTATTGTGGGGGAGGAAGGTAAAGGAGATTGTGAGCTGCTCTGAGACTCTTCGGAGTGGAGGGCGGGACATAAATCCAATATCTTCATCTACCTCACAGGGTGTCTGTTGTGGGGGAGGAAGGTAAAGGAGATTGTGAGCCGCTCTGAGACTCTTCGGAGTGGAGGGCGGGACATAAATCCAATATCTTCATCTACCTCACAGGGTGTCTGTTGTGGGGGAGGAAGGTAAAGGAGATTGTGAGGCGCTCTGAGACTCTTGGAGTAGAGGGCGGGACATAAATCCAATATCTTCATCTACCTCACAGGGTGTATGTTGTGGGGGAGGAAGGTAAAGGAGATTGTGAGCTGCTCTGAGACTCTTCGGAGTGGAGGGTGGGATATAAATCCAGTATCTTCTTCTTCATCATCATCTTCTTGTCTCGACTGGGGTCAGAGCTGCTTCTAGGGAGTTCACAAGCAGCCCCCCACCCTTGCCTCTTAACAGGCGGTATGCAGAGACTCCGTTTAGCTGATGGGTCTAAGAGCATCTCTCCTCCCTGGGTACATCTTAGCCTTCCCAACACTGGGTAGTTCTTGCCCACCCTTTGCAGGGGAGAGCAGAGGACGGCCCCTTAAACTGAGGCAGCCTTCACCAGTTGCTTTGTGGTGTTAGATTCAGAAACCATGTCTTTTGTTGAGTGCGCCTGTAGCGGGAAGTTGTGGTGAGCCTGGCGTTTCTGATGTTCATTCACCATAGGTCCATGTTCCAAAATAGCCCGGCTGTGACTCTCTATGCCCTTGTTTCTGCTCAAAAGCGTGTGCTGGGAAATTATGGGGAAAGGCCCTGTTGAGAGTCTGTCATGGTTAAGGACTTCCTTTTGTTCTTTCCCCCACCCCCCTCCTTTCTCTCTCAGGGCACTTTGGTTTTTCTGTGACTCTTAAATCTCGCACTTCTTGCGAACAGACCTTCCCAGCCACAGGCTTCTCTTTTTTATCACCGCTAATGAAAAATGCATCCCCTGCCGTTCTGATCCCGTTGCTAATGCTGGGGAACAGCTGCCGTGTGTCAGTCCTGCCCTCTCCCTGGGATGGTTCGAGCTCTTCAAGTGGGACACCGATCAGTCCACAGATGGAGGCATTCTGTGCAGGAATTTCGTATTGGATGGAAAACGCTCCTCTCGGAGCCTTCTTGGGAGGGGCTCCCTGGTACCTTTCCACTGGGCCTGCCGCTTATTGCGCTTCCCAGGGGAGCTCAGGAATGTGTCGCTGCGGTGGTTGGAAGTCTGGCTTGTTGAACATTCCTTCTGGTTTGGCTCTTCCCGCCAATTAGTGGCACCTTTCTGAACCTGGCTGATTTGCCCCTTTTCGTTGTTGGAACAAATGTCTACATTGGGAATGAATCAATTATGCAGATTTCAAGGTGGCTTATCTTTTTTAGGTCTTGAAATCCCTCCTTTCTGCAAATCCAGGTCTAGCTGTGCATACGTTTGTCTGGCTGGCTCCAGTTGGCTGTATCTGGTTGCTGGCTGTTACCTGCAGGGGCTTGTGCAGATGCCGCTGGTCCAGTCAGAGGCTTTTGTGGAGCCTTCCGCATCCTGATGCTGTCGTGGGGCTTTTCTCCCCACACAGGCACAGTCTGCTGTTTGCTACCAAATACATTCCTTTGTTAGAACATATGGAGTCAATTATTGCCCCTGTCTGCTTATTTCCTGTCTCCCTCAATTTCCTGCCAGTTATCCCCCCCTGCCTTTGAACAGCCTGCAGTTGTGCTGAGTGACATGACTTAAGGGGTCTCCTTGCATTCCTCCCCCCCCCCCCACTTCTGGCTTGAGTTACTGTGGCAAAACAGGGCTGCATGTAAAATGACTCTAGAGAAGCACTTCTGCTCTTGTGCATGTCAAGGAGGAACAGAGAAGTTAATTCTCCCAGAATCATTTGTATAGTAGCTGCATTGTTTTTGTAGGTATTAGTGCTGCCAACTACAGATTTCTTTTGAGAGACTGGCTCGCATTCACGTGCACATTTTCCACAAAGCTTCAGGAATGGAGGCCTTAAAGGCCGGGTCAGAGGACAGGAGCAGAATGGAGTAGCAGCCAGGTCCAGGGTGGGAGAGGGGGCCTCTGGGTAATTTGGAGGGGGTGGGGTTCCTGCCTTCATGCTCTGCTCTTGTATTATGATGTTTCCCTGCTTGGAACTTTCAGCCATTGCTTCCCTGAGCCGGCTGCCAGAAATATGTGCCACACTTTTACAATTCACGCAGGCGTCAGTGCCGCTGGTGAGATTTATGCCCTTTTTGTGCACTTAAACACACAAAAAAATCATTTACTATTTATAATCCTCATCACTGACGTCCACCTGGCTTTTAGCACTGTAGCTTCCTCTTACATTTCTCCAACCTCTTTAGAAATGGAATTGCTCCCCATTCCTTCCTCTCCCCACCCCCCTCATCACAGCCAGGCTGACTCATTAGCCCTTTGCTCATCAAGACTTGCACTTCCCCTCCCCGCTTGCCTTGCATGCTTGTTGAATAGCCACAGTGTGTTGATTCCAAGCAGCGGTCCCCAACTTTGTTTAACCTCTGGTCAGATTGGGAGCTTTGGGGATCGTGGCTAATTGGCACCACGGATTGGCTGTAGTCTGAGGTCAGTTGCAGAATATTGAGAGGCTCCAAACTGAGTGTTCTTTTATGACAGAAACAGGAGTCCCTGCCCCCCCCACCCCCTCCCCGGCTGCTCCTTGCAAACCCAAGAGTCCACCTGGGCTCTTCTGAAGCACCCCTTGCTCCAATGAGGTAGAAGAGAGCTCCTTGTTTGGGGGGAAGAAGGAAGCGGGTGTCGCGAAATGTGGCAACAAGTGCCGCAGCTCCCACATCCAACCTCCTGCTTGCTTCTCTTTAGCATCTCTGTCTGCCATTTTGATGCCTCCTTTCTGTTTCGGTTGCGAATTTGGCTGACTTTCGTAGCAAATCAGACCGGGCTAATGAATGCCCATTTTATCCCAGAATTCCCTCCCCCTCAGTCCTTACGATAGAACAGATTCTGCCGCGGGAAAATCCCTCGCAGGTAGAAGTTTCACATCTAGCCCTGTCCAGGAATAGCTGGATTTCTCTTTCATTCACGGTTTTTAGGCCAAAGTCCAAACAGGGAGCTCTGAGGTGTGTGCGTTCACTGGGACCTCCCCCCCCACACCAGCAGTTGTACACTACCCACACCCCTTGCCCCCAGTGTCATGAAACAGGGAAGACTTTTGGAATTAATTTGTCACACTGCTAGGGAAGGAATCTGTGTCTCTGAGTCAGAGCACTTCCGTATGCAGAAGGTTCGAAAGTGGGATCCTTCGCATTTCCAGTTGAAGGTTAGGGGACTTTTCTGTGCCAGAGACCCTGCAGTCCTGCTGTGAGCCCGAGCAGATGGTGCTGAGTGGAATGGATCGTTGGCCTGACTTGTATAAGGCCGCTCAGGTGGCTCACAGACTGGAAGAGGATTCAGCCACAAGGAAATGCCGGAACAGCCTGGATTCTGGAGGAGAAACAGAAAGTGAATCACAGTGTTAAAGCGCAGATCTGCTAAAGAGGCACATTTTTGCCTAAGTCCCTATTTGCATGCAGTTGGTAAAGGCTGTTCAAACCGGGAGGAGAGAACAATCGGACAGCGCAAGAAGGTAGCCCTGGTCTCCCTTCTTGAAGCAGTTCTTTCCAAGGCCCCTCAACTGGGTCTGATCGTCCATTGCCACTTGCTCAGGCGCATCTTTGACTTGCACCCAGTGCAGGGGGTTTCCCATGGGAAGACGGCTTCCATGCCCCTGTGGGGGTCTGTGACAGGAGCAGACCCTTTGTGATCTTTTGGCCCAAGCAGAATAAATAGGATGGCGTGGGGACTTCCCTGCCTACCTAGGTGTGCTTGAACCTTGGCGAATCTTTGATTCTCTTCCCCCTCCCCGCAGAGAGCACAGCAGAGAGTGGCCTCAGCTTTCCTTCTGTTGTTAATCCTGGGAATTCTTGTCTCCTTTGCTTGCGGTCCAGTAAGCGTTCCTCAGCGTTTTTCAGTTGTGGGGGGCAACAGGGAGGAAGAAGATCACTAAACGGGTTGGATGGAGCCAGTGACGTTTGCCAGCAGGTGGCGCTGTGGACGGTGGATTCCGGGGCTGCCCGAAAGCACCCGGCAGATGTTCTAATGTGATTTTTATAGGTTTATGTTTCATCGGGAGCAGTCGCTATGGAAACTGAGATTTGCAGAGCACCCGTTGTAAATTTGTGGCTTAACGCTTTCACGGCCAGGCCGGTTCTACGCTGTCAGATGGAATATGAATGGAGACTGCAGCTTCAGGGTCCTAGCAGAAAGAGCTTTAAGAGACTTTGAGCACTGATGGAGGCTGGAGACCAGCTGGCAAAATGCAGGCAGAACAGGGAACGGATATGTAGCAAAGTGCTGGCTCTGGCTGAAGAATTCATTCACCAAATCCTTTTCTAAAAAGTGCAGCTGTTTCCATGTCATATTCAGTCCCCACCCTCAAAGGGACGTGGAGGGTGTTCCTGGCTCTTCCCTTGCCAGCTGCCCTCCCTCTGTTCTTTGTCTTCTGTCCCCCCCCCTCCCCAGAGGTGGGCAAGAGAGGGCCCTGAGAGTGCCCAGGGCGATGTGTGCTCTGGCACGTGGCCTCTGGACCAGCAGCAGGCCTGTTGCTGGGGAGAGAAGAGCATCTGAGAGGCCTGGCTAATCTGCTTAGTGTCCAGAGTGAGGGAGATTAATGGAGTGGGCTTGGTGCTTGTGACCCGGGGGGGGCGCAGATCCCATCAAAGCGGCAGACAAGCTGGCAGCTGGGCCCGTGAAAGAGGGCCAGGACCAAGCCTCAGAAGATTTTGGTGGGGGGGCATCCCAAGGGAATTCTTCCTGACCCTGCCCTGCCAGTGGAAGCCCCAGAGCATCTGAAGGGCCCCAATCCATCTGAGGACATGAATGGCAAGGATGCGCTTTATAGCCCCCCCCAACTCACACCTAGCCTAGAGCAAAGGAGAGGGGGCACCTGGGGGAAAGCAGATGCGGACAGAAGACCTTCTTCCTGCTAACCTCTTTGTACTGCTCTGACCTCTTCGCGGAGGCGTCTCTTTTCCTCTGTCCTCAGGTGTGCAGAAATTGTACTGGGTGTGTGCGTGCGCGTGCTTCCAGGACTGTACCAATTCAGACAACAGATGGAGGGTTGCACGTGTGAATGCTTCACTTTAACAAAAATGCACAGGTCGGAGAGGAAGTGCCTCTCCTTGTGACCTTTCCTTGTGCGTCGGGCTTTTTTTAAGCGAAGGAAGCATTTGATTGTGTGATTTCTAACCCACCCCCCCCCCACACACACACAGTTCCCTGCACTGTGAGACGGCATGAGTTACATGTTGCTAATCGATATCTGAATTGAGCCTGAGGATTAATTTCTCTCTTGCATTGTGATGTAGGTGAGAGGCTTGAGAGAGGAGTGTGGGTAAAGCCAGAGCTGCCACCTTTTGCAGTGATAACAAGGGCCGCAGGAAGGAGGGGTGCTGTTGACAGATGCCTCCATTTCATTTTTTTTTTCTCTCTTGCTCTTGCAGAAGGTGATGAAACTGGAGTTATGGACAGTCTACTAGAGGCCTTGCAGTCAGGAGCGGCCTTCCGTAGAAAAAGAGGACCACGCCAAGGTAAGCGTTGCTCGGAACTCGCATCCTTCCAGGAAGCGGAATGGGATTTGCTCTTTCACCCTTTCTTTCAGAGCCAGTGGCAAGAGCTCTACGTTTTCAGGCAAAACTTTAGTCCCTGGAAAGGACTTCCTGCCTCATCCTGCTGAGGGATGTCCTGCTGATAGCTGCCTGCATTGAAGTCCCCTCCAGCTGATGTCGGCAAGCCGCTCTGACGCAGCGGACAGGATGGACAAGAGTGGTGGATTTGACTCCCTCCTTTGCGTTGGCCCCCCCCCAGGCCACCTTGCACCAATCACTCTCCCTCTAATCTTCACAAAGGTGTTTTTTCTGTGGATAAAATGGGGAAGCCTCATGCTGAAATCCCTTTTCCATCTCCCCTTTTTCTCTCTCTGAATGTCACTCCTCAACTTTCTTGTCCCCTTTAACATGAACAAGAACCCAAGCAGGGATGGGAGCTCATGGGGTCTCCAGGGTCTCCTCTTCCTCCCATAAAAGGGAACAGCAGCCATCCGTGTCTAGGGTTGGATGGCAAGCAAAACACTATCCACTGGGGCGACGTTGCCACGAGCGCAAAACACGCTCAACCCCCCCAACCAGGGGTGGCCTGGCCATCACCTACTTGAGCCCGCAACACTCCACTCACTCACATGCCCATGATGATGACTTGTCATTTGGCTGCCATTGGCTTTAAGAGCCGTACTGAACGTTGTGGTCAGGTGCAAGCTGGGCCCAGCTTCCGGAGTGAGGAGTGATGAGCAGCCATGGAAAAAACTCAAGCTCTCCTTCCCACCTGACAAAACGTGGCTGGTTTCCACTCTCCTGAATGCAGAGCTGTAAGCATTATGCCTTTTGACATTAAAATATTCTTGCGCCTCAGTCAGGAATTGGAAAAGGGAAGCCTGTTGAGGAATTGGAAAAGGGAAACCTGTTGAGTACCAAGGAGAGCCATTTTGGTGTAGTGGTTAAGTGCTCAGACTCTTATCTGGGAGAACCGGGTTTGATTCCCCACTCCTCCACTTGCAGCTGCTGGAATGGCCTTGGGTCAGCCATAGCTCTGGCAGAGGTTGTCCTTGAAAGGGCAGCTGCTGTGAGAACCTCAGCCCCACCCACCTCACAGGGTGTCTGATGTAGGGGAGGAAGTTAAAGGAGATTGTAAGCCGCTCTGAGACTCTTCGGAGTGGAGGGTGGGATATAAATCCAATATCTTCTTCTTCTTCAAGGCGGTGGATATGTTCTGAACTTTCTTTGGTCTCCGCCTGACAGCCCCACTGCAGTGCTTTCCACAGGGGATGGGGTTATGTGGTTTCCATATTGCTGCTGCGGTCGTTGATACAGCACAACAGCGATGGGGCTTCTGCGTGGCAGGTCCCCCCATATTTCCCCTGCTGCAGCCCACCCAACCCCCAAAGCGCTTTTCCAGCTTTTTTTTTACTTTATCATAACAATCTGTGGATCAGGTTCTCTGAGTTCCCAGTTTTTATATTCTTTAAAAAGTAAGTCTCTAATGTCTTCTGTTGTAGAGGTAAGGTGAAAGGCTTATCTCTGTCATAAGAGGGGATTAGAGACTTACTTTTTTTAAAGTAAGAGAGAGAGCCAGTTTGGTGTAGTGGTTAAGTGTGCAGACTCTTATCTGGGAGAACCGGGTTTGATTCCCCACTCCTCCACTTGCACCTGCTAGCATGGCCTTGGGTCAGCCATAGCCCTGGCAGAGGTTGTCCTTGAAAGGGCAGCTGCTGTGAGAGCCCTCTCCAGCCCCACCCACCTCACAGGGTGTCTGTTGTGGGGGAGGAAGGTAAAGGAGATTGTGAGCCGCTCTGAGACTCTTCGGAGTGGAGGGCGGGATATAAATCCAATATCTTCTTCTTCTTAAAAGCCAGGAATTCAGAGAACCTAATAGATGCGTAGTTATAATGATATTTAAACTCCCCCCCCCCTCACCTGTGATGGGGGTACGTGGCCACCATGTGGGTGAAACTAGGAAAATCTGTACTTTCCTGCCTACATTGCAACCTTTCAGGCTTTGATGCAGTTGTGTCCTGAAACTTTGCAGCAAACCAGGTTTGGGAAGGATTGGAGAAAAGTCCAGGAAAATCTGGATGGTGATGGTGAATGAATGTGCCACGACGCCGTAGGGAAGTGCGGGGGGCGGGGCACTTCCCAAGAGCTGGTATATATCCTGTGTGGCAAAAATCATCCTCTTTATAGCCGTGTTCTTAGGAACGCAGCGGATCACCTTGCAACTAGCAACATCCTGAGATGGTTTAAGCAGAACCTCATCTCCTTCTAGCCAGTTGGCCATAAAGTATTTGTGACCAGCAGTAAAGCAGGTCTTTGAAGTGGGATAATCACAGAAGACAACCCTCAGCCCTGGCTCTACACAGAGGCAAACTACACTGTTCACAGTAGTTTGTCTGTGATCCCCGCAGCTCAACAGCAGCTGCAGGGAACAGCTTTTTCTTCTTTCTTTTTTAAAGGAAAGCCCGCATGGGCTTAGAACAGCACCGTGGGAGGAGGGAAAGGCTCCTGCTACACCCCCCCCCCCAATCCAGCAGTTTTCTTATGCAAAAACCATTTGGGGAGGGACTTATTTCACTGATTTTGCTTCTCTGCATAGGCTTGAAGTATCTGCATGTAGAGCAGCAAAATCAGGGAAAAAGCTGCCTCCCAATGTGGAGGCTGAAGCTGGTTCCTTATTCCAGTTCTTTATTCATTCCTTATTCGTGAATTCAACCAAAAACACTGAGGAGAGTTTGAAAGCTCTGAACCCCAAAATAAAGTCTGGACCTCCATATATCATACCCCCCCCCGCCATGTTCAGGGGACTCTGCCCTTTGAGAGGACATGTGCTGCTTCATGGTCCAAAGAGCGGTTCTCGTGCCCTGCTCCGAAACAAAGTGCCCCCAGGAAGTTCAAACAGTGAGACACTGGGGCCAGGCTGTACCCCAAGACAATATTTGGACCACCCCAAGTGATGCATCCCCACACTCAGGACACTGTCCCCTGTAAGAAGACATGCAGTGGTGCCCAGTCCAAACAATGGTTCCGGTGCCGCAAGCTTCCCTTTGGAGTGCCACCTAGAAGCCTGTATTCCTGGAAGCCTGGAGAGCCATTTTGGTGTAGTGGTGAAGTGCGCAGACTCTTATCTGGGAGAACCGGGTTTGATTCCCCACTCCTCCACTTGCACCTGCTGGAATGGCTTGGGTCAGCCATAGCTCTGGCAGAGGTTGTCCTTGAAAGGGCAGCTGCTGTGAGAGCCCTCTCAGCCCCACCCGCCTCACAGGGTGTCTGTTGTGGGGGAGGAAGGGAAAGGAGATTGTGAGCCGCTCTGAGACTCTTCGGAGTGGAGGGCGGGATATAAATCCAATATCTTCATCTACCTCACAGGGTGTCTGGCGTGGGGGAGGAAGGGAAAGGAGGTTGTGAGCCCCTCTGAGACTCTTCGGAGTGGAGGGCGGGATATAAATCCAATATCTTCATCTACCTCACAGGGTGTCTGGCGTTGGGGAGGAAGAGAAAGGAGATTGTGAGCCGCTCTCTTCGGAGTGGAGGACGGGATATAAATCCAATATCTTCATCTACCTCACAGGGTGTCTGGCGTGGGGGAGGAAGGGAAAGGAGATTGTGAGCCGCTCTGAGACTCTTCGGAGTGGAGGGCGGGATATAAATCCAATATCTTCATCTACCTCACAGGGTGTCTGGCGTGGGGGAGGAAGGGAAAGGAGATTGTGAGCCGCTCTCTTCGGAGTGGAGGGTGGGATATAAATCCAATATCTTCATCTACCTCACAGGGTGTCTGGCGTGGGGGAGGGAGATAAAGGAGATTGTGAGCCGCTCTGAGACTCTTCGGAGTGGAGGGCGGGATATAAATCCAATATCTTCTATTCCAAAGGAGATTTGAATGAGGAACTGCGTTCACTGCTTGCCCTCTGCACCCCAAAATACAGCATGGACTACGACATGCCATACACCTCCACGTTCAGGGGACTGTGCCCTTTGAGAGAACATGTGCTACCTCGTGGTCCAAAGAGTGGTTCTTGTGCCAGCTGCTCCAGAGCAAGGTGCCCCCTGGACACTCAAACAGGCAGACGTTGGGGCCAGGTTGTACCCCACAACAATTTTTGAACCACCTCAAAAGACACATCTCCACACTGGGGACCCTGTCCCCTGAAAGAAGACATGCAGTGGTGCCCGGTCCAAACAATGCTTCCAATTCCCTTTGGAGTGCCACCTATAAGTCTGTATTCCAAGGGAGATTTGAATAAGGAACTGTTTTGACTGCTTGCCCTCTGCATCCTAAAATGCAATATGGTTTCGGTCTAAGAAAACTGTGCGGAGGAGGGGCAGAAGTCCTTCCTTCTCCCACAGCACTGTTCTGAGTCCATTTGGGTTTCCTTCTCTTTCTTTTTCGCCTGCTGTGGGGCTGCAGGAAACATGAGCAAACTAGAGTGAACAAGTGACGACATACATTGTGTGGTTTCTCTCACAGTCTTTGGTCTTTATTATGCATCCATTTATTTATTTTGTTGTTTATTTTCCCCACCTTTCATCATTTTTATCCCCACAAAAAACCCGTGAGGTAAATTAGACTGGGGCTGTGTGACAGGCCCCCAGGATCTGTGGGACAGAGAACTCTACAAAGGAAAGAGAGAGTTATGGGAGCCAGTGGACTGTAGTGGTTAAGAGCTCTCTCAGCCTCACCTACCTCACAGAGTGTCTGCTGTGCGGAGAAGGAGGGAGGGAAGGTGATTGTAAGCCGTTTCTAGACTCCTTCAGGTAGTGAAAAGCAGGGTATAAAAACCAGCTCCTCTTCCTCCTCCATCTTGCCCTCTTCTTGAGTGGTCTTGTTGGGACCAGGTGATTTCCACGTGGTTTGTGCCTGGAAGATACCACAAACCACTTGCTGTGCGGAGAAGGAGGGAGGGAAGGTGATTGTAAGCCGTTTCTAGACTCCTTCAGGTAGTGAAAAGCAGGGTATAAAAACCAGCTCCTCTTCCTCCTCCATCTTGCCCTCTTCTTGAGTGGTCTTGTTGGGACCAGGTGATTTCCACATGGTTTGTGCCTGGAAGATACCACAAACCACTTGCTTTAGCCCACACGTCATTCTTTGCCAGATGAATCTACTACCCATAAGCTTCTTTGCTTAAAAATTAATACCTCATTAAATTTTCCCTCTCTGGCTCTGCATGTTTTTGATCTTCCCCTTTGTACGATCCTCCACGACGGGCAGTAATATGCTGGTAGAAAACGTTCTATTTTTCTAGTACATTTTTATCTTGCCTTTCCTCCAAGGGGCTCAGGATGGCCGTTGTGGTTCTTCTTCCCCCCGTTTTATCCTCTCAGCAGCAACCCTGTGAGGTAGGTCAGGCTGGGAGAGCAACTGACCCAAGGTCTTGCAGTGAACTTCACGACTAAGTGAGGATTTAAACTTAGGTCTTCCAGACCATTTTCTGATACGGTAATGGCTATGCCACACTGGCACTCAGATAAATGTGACTTAATTCTGGTCATCTTAGGGTTGCATCTGGGGCACGGTTCACTTGAGAGTCATCAGTCTTTCTGGCTTTCTCCTCCTCCCAGCAGAGTTTATCCCCAGGATTGTAGGACCAGCTGCCTGGTTTTTACAACGCAAAAGTCAGATTCTTTTTTCAACCCAATTATGGATAAATTTGGGTTGAAAAATGGGTAATGTTCATGTGCGCATAAGAGCTTGAAGTTGAATGCCCCACTCCTGCAAAAGGGGAGGGGTGGAAAGCCCACTGCACTATAGGTTTATCTTCTAGTGGGGCCAGATATTAAATGCTGGTGTGAGAGAGGCCCATATCTGCAGACTTTCCACTAATCTTTGTGGCCTGCCTTTCAAGAGCCAGATGGGCTGAGCCCATTCCCCTTTTGAAATGAAAGCGGGTGGGCAAGAGGCGGTTGGGTTTAGCAGTTGGGAGAAAGGCAGGCAGACAGCAGGCATGGCTGAAGCCTTAATCAGCTGTGGATGTTGAGCTGGGCAAGGGCTAGAGTGAAAACACCCCCAGGTCCTTCTCAGTGGCTCACTGAAAACATCTCACCAAATCACGGTTAAGGAACCTGAGTTATGTTTTCACGTAATATCTGAACTGTCAGCTCGTAGGTTGCCTCCAGCAGCAGACCAGAACACCCCCCCCCCCCCCCGAGTTCTGCTGACTGTGACTTGGCGTGATGTCTGAATTGGAGACCATAAGAACATAAGAGAAGCCACGTTGGATCAGGCCAATGGCCCATCCAGTCCAACACTCTGAGTCACATAAGAACATCAGATAAACCATGTTGGTTCAGGCCAATGGCCCATCCAGTCCAACACTCTGTGTCACATAAGAACATAAGAGAAGCCACATTGGATCAGGCCAATGGCCCACCCAGTCCAACACTCTGAGTCACATAAGAATATCAGATAAACCATGTTGGTTCAGGCCAATGGCCCATCCAGTCCAACACTCTGTGTCACATAAGAACATAAGAGAAGCCACGTTGGATCAGGCCAATGGCCCACCCAGTCCAACACTCTGAGTCACATAAGAATATCAGATAAACCATGTTGGTTCAGGCCAATGGCCCATCCAGTCCAACACTCTGTGTCACATAAGAACATAAGAGAAGCCACGTTGGATCAGGCCAATGGCCCATCCAGTCCAACACTCTGAGTCACATAAGAATATCAGATAAACCATGTTGGATCAGGCCAATGGCCCATCCAGTCCAACACTCTGTGTCACATAAGAACATAAGAGAAGCCACGTTGGATCAGGCCAATGGCCCATCCAGTCCAACACTCTGAGTCACATAAGAATATCAGATAAACCATGTTGGTTCAGGCCAATGGCCCATCCAGTCCAACACTCTGTGTCACATAAGAACATAAGAGAAGCCACGTTGGATCAGGCCAATGGCCCATCCAGTCCAACACTCTGAGTCACATAAGAATATCAGATAAACCATGTTGGATCAGGCCAATGGCCCATCCAGTCCAACACTCTGTGTCACATAAGAACATAAGAGAAGCCACGTTGGATCAGGCCAATGGCCCATCCAGTCCAACACTCTGAGTCACATAAGAATATCAGATAAACCATGTTGGATCAGGCCAATGGCCCATCCAGTCAAACACTCTGTCACACAGTAGCCAAAAAGAAGTCATGGCTCACTGGGCACTGCAGTTGTGAGATGGAAGGAGAAAAGTAGACTTAAAACTTTCGGCAACTTGGATCAAGGTAGCCAGGCCCATTCAGTCTGGAGAGCCTAGATATTAAATGGCAAAATACGCTGCTAAATAACAGTTTGGGGTTCAGGAATGCTTCAATACTCTGTCTCATCTGAAAAGGTAACAGTGACATCTGACATTAATCAATCACTTCCATCACCTCCAGGTTGTCTAAATTTGTATTCTGTATCACCATCCACTTAACTAGTGCTTGTAGACAGAGCTGCTCTCAGACACATAAGTTATAAAACTCCACCCAGCTCCAAAACTTCAGGCGGCTTTTGCTCAGGGGTTCATAGAGGTGTTAAGTAGTACAGAGGATACAGAGTGCTGATCCTTGGAACACAACACCTAATTATCTCTGGTGGATGACTTGGCATCATCCCCAGTGAGATAACTTGCTGAGTCCTACAAGACCAAAAGGAGTGAAACCGCTGGAATCCCAAGGCACTAGTTTTATATCCTGAACCATCCAGCCACCTGGAATGACCTGCCCTGCGAAAAAGTTCAGTCGGTCATCGTATTGCATCCCTCTGCACGGAACAGCCCAATGAGCACTCCTCTGCCTCCTCCCACCCCCATTCCTCCCTGCCACACACCCCTGCCCCAGCACAGCACATTGCGTTGCCCCCTCCTCACTGGAAGAGTCAAGCCCGAGCAATTCTCGTTAAAGGAAAAGCCCATCGGAAAGATTCCGTTCTGGTACTTGCCTGAGAGCAGCAGTGAGATCATCTTCCAGGGTAGGATACGGACTCCACCATCCCACAGATGTCAGTCAAGTTTAGCTGGCCAAAGCCAGAAGCCCTGTTTGGGAAGTGGGTGGGTCCCTGTCCCTGAGAGCCAGTTTGGTGTAGTGGTTAAGTGCGCGGACTCTTATCTGGGAGAACCGGGTTTGATTCCCCACTCCTCCACTTGCAGCTGCTGGAATGGCCTTGGGTCAGCCATAGCTCTCGCAGGAGTTGTCCTTGAAAGGGCAGCTGCTGCAAGAGCTCTCTTAGCCCCACCTACCTCACGGGGTGTCTGTTGTGTGTGTGTGTGGCGGGGGGGAGAGGTAAAGGAGATTGTGACCGCTCTGAGATTCAGAGTATAGGGCAGGATATAAATCTTCTTCTATAGTTGACAAATCTGTTGCTCTGGCATGCTAAAGCCATGGTTTGGGTTTTAAACTATCATTGGTGCCAACCAGGATTTGATGTGCCATCTTAACTGGGCTGCTGGGTTGCTCCCATGTGAAGCAAGACCCAAGTCCCTTCCTTGTGCTGAATAGCCGTAGAGGCTTTCGCAGACACTTCCTCTGCCTTTACACCCTTTGGCCCGTGGGAAGTTTGCGCAGAAGGAAAGGGGCGGAGGCTCACAGCGTGAGTGTGCTGGCCTAAGTAGAGACTGGTCTGAGGTTTTGTCAAGGCTGTACTTTTTGCCCCTGTATGAGGTGCTGCAATCGTACAGTGCCAGGCCAGTTTTCAGAATCAGATTTGCCTGACATACCCTTGTGAAGAAGTCATTGCAACGTCTGTAAACTTTGACTTCCAGTTTTCGGTGAGCTCCAAGCTGCAGAGTGAATGAGGGCTCCCTTCATGAGCGATGACACGCTTACACTGAACCAATCAAGTGCATTATCCAAAGAGCATGTTGCGGTTTTTTTCTGGAGGATTTCTTTGCTACCCACCCTCCCACTTGAAATAATCCATCCTTCTTATGTCTTTTTTTTTGGGGGGGGTATGTCACCCCCTCTCCCCCCATCACTGCAGCAGACTGCGCTTAAACCCCGTCAGCGCTGATCTTTGACTCCCATTCTGCTGAGCAGCAGCTGTCTCTATTCACTCTGGGTGCTGGCATCTCCATGTTAGGCTGTAAAGGAATGAAGAAGCAGACAGGCCTCTCGGGCACCACTGAATAGCTTAAAGGGCTTTTGTGGGGCAAGTCAGCAGGGAGATTGTTCCCGCGAGTCCATTAAGAAAGGCCCGTGGCTGCGGGAAGAGAGCAGACAATGCCCTTGTGTCTGTCCTCCTGGCCTGCCGTCATAACTTCAGCCTGGTGACTCACATGGCCGGCTGCTTTTGATTGCGCATCTTTGTCACCCCTTGTGCAGTTTTCACATCGTGTAAGCCATCTGCTCCTAGGGAGGTGAAATCCAGAATGTACGAGTGACTCCACCCTCAGCCCCAGCCAAGTTCCTTCTATGTAGCCCATACAAACCGGGCGGGGGGGTGGGTGGAGGGGTGGTCCTACTGTAGGGGGCAGAGAAGCAATATTTCCTGGCACTTTGAAGCAATCAGGGACGTGGGGAGCGTTTTGTTCCGCACAATTAAGGGGCGTTTTAAGAAAAATTGAAATACGCGCCGTACTTGCTTTGTTCTTCAGTCCAAATTCATTTACTACTTGAAAAAAATGAAATGTGCTATGTATGACTGGGTATGTAACATTTGTTCTGTTTTAGTGTATCTATGAAATTTTAAAGCACAAAAGGAGTTCTGTTCGAGCTGTAATTGCAAACATGCCAAGCACTAGATGCGGAGCAGTAAGCAGCTGCATGGTTTCGTCGTTGCCAGTTGGGAAAACAGGAAAAAAATAAAATAAGAGCTGGAAATAGAAGCTGTCGACACTGAACATCTTTATTATCTGAATTTAGAAGCAGTGTCTTCTCTATAACAGTCAGCATTATCCAGAAACTGTCTATTTTTAAAGAATTTGGCAAATCAGCATCCACATAATGAAGCCAGACTTCCTTGCATAGCTGGGTTATAGTTGACATCGTTGTTGAGAGATATTTTGAGGGGACAAAGGTGATGGTGAGAGGAACAGGTTCCTTCTCGGTTTTTCTGTGCTCCTCCCCCCCCCCCCCCCCCGCCTGCTGTCCTTCAGACCTCTAAGGAGTTGTGATCCCCAGCAAGTGAGGGGGGGGGGCGGAGCTCACTGGCTGCTCCCCAAGCTTACAAATTCATTGCTGGAATTGCTGACTTCTGGCCTGAACAAGAAACCTGAACATATGAAGCTGCCTTATACTGAATCAGACCTTTGGTCTATCAAAGTCAGTATTGTCTGCTCAGACTGGCAGCGGCTCTCCAGGGTCTCAAGCTGAGGTTTTTCACACCTATTTGCCTGGACCCTTTTTTGGAGATGCCGGGGATTGAACCTGGGACCTTCTGCTTACCAAGCAGATGCTCTACCACTGAGCCACAGCCCCATTCATGGCTCTCCAGGGTCTCAAGCTGAGGTTTTTCACACCTGTTTGCCTGGACCCTTTTTAGTTGGAGATGCCAGGGATTGAACCTGGGACCTTCTGCTTCCCAAGCTGATGCTCTACCACTGAGCCACAGCCCCATTCATGGCTCTCCAGGGTCTCAAGCGGAGGTTTTTCACACCTATTTGCCTGGACCCTTTTTAGTTGGAGATGCCGGGGATTGAACCTGGGACCTTCTGCTTACCAAGCAGATTCTCTACCACTGAGCCACTGTCCCTCCCTGCTGTCCTGCCACTACTAGTTACAGCCCTCTTGGGCATTTTCAGACATTGCAGCCTTGCATAGCAGGAGTCCAGTAATGATGCAGGTTGAGAGCAGGCGCAACCTGTGATGCTCCCAATGTGCACAGTCACCATGTCGCCTGAATTAAGGACAATGTACGTATTCTCCCTGTGTGTACAACTTTTGGACCTGTGAACAGATCCTGAAAAATCTAGTGGCCGGTTTGCTCATTCCGGAGTCGTGTACATATGCAGAATCCACACACTGAATGGTGTTGAGACAACATGGCAGCAGCACGCATCAGTGAGGATCTGTGTGTGGTTGGGAGGCTCCTGGTGTATTTGGGATGTAATGTCTGAAAAGGGCTATCATCATTTAGATAGATCCAGGTGGGCAGTCTTGTTGGTCTGAAGCAGTTGAACAAAGCAGGAGTCAAGTGGTACCTTTAAGACCAACCAAGTTTTATTTAGAATGTAAGCTTTTGTGTGCTCTCTGAGCACACTTCATCAGACGAGGGGGTCAGGCGTTGTGGCTGGAATCCATGCAGTTTGTTGATTAAGAGGGCAAACTAACCGATCACATGGTCACATAAAACAGTGTGGCTTGGCCATTTGGTCTGGATAGCCGTAAAAGGTAATAAAATTCTCTGCCAAATGGTGTTTCTGCAAATCTAGGTAAATCACAAAAGGGCATGTATATCCTAGTTGTAGTCACTAGTTGTAGATTGGGTGGACTACAACTAGGATATACATGTCTACTATCAATAGCTACAATGTTTGCTCTAAGCTGCAGCGTCTCGTGAGCAAAAATCCTACTTTGTGAGCTACTGGCATTAAAGTTGTGAGCTGCTGCATAAATTGGTGTGCTCTGGGGTCATCCTTCCTGAGCTAAGACAAAAATGTGTGAGCTGGAGGCTAAAAATCTGTGAGCTAGCTCATGCTAACTCAGCTTAGAGGGAACACTGGCTACTAGCCATGGCGGCTGAGGAGAACTTCCACATTCCAGAGGCACCAAGGGAAGACCTTGGCCTCTGTGCCCTCTTGTTGGCCATCGAAAGGAACTGGTTGGCCACTGTGAGACAGGATGCTGGATTAGATGGTCTGATCCAGCAGGGCTCTTTCTTATGTTCCTTTTTCACCAACACAAACATTGTTAGTCTGTATTTATTGTTGGGGTCAACCCCAGAATCTGCTCCTATTTTGCTTGGAGAAAATGCTATTTGTGTGGCTATCAAAGGAGCTTTTGTATAAGTGCCAGTGGGACAGCGGGCCTTTCTTTCTTCATCCTGGTGACCTCTTGAAGCTCAGCAAGAGCTTCATTATATTCAGAGTCCCACTCAGTTGAAGTCCAAGACCATTTAGAAATGAAAGAGCTCTGGTGTCAGGTTTTGTTTAAGGAGTGTTGCGTTTTGCAATAATTGTTAGGGATTTTTGCATTTCAGTTTATGAGAGACAAAAAAAAAAATCATAACATTGGTATATTCAGTTCTGATGTCAGATCGTTTTTTGAAAAGTTTCTGCAGAATGTGCTTTTTCCCAGCTGATTGAAAAGGACAAGGAGGCGGTCATTTAGCCCAGGGTACAATGCAAGCGAAAGGGATCCCCTGGCAAACACTGATTCCCTGCTTTCCCCCGGCCCCATTGAGAGTCTTCAAAAGGCTTCGCCTCATCTCCAGTCCAGTCCATAGCCAGCCATGGAGAGACTTCTTCAATAAGAACAAAGTATTGGAGATCTTTCCAGTTTTGCTGAACACGGACTGGTTCTTTTGCTTTCCTCGCCCTACTGCTGGCTTTGTTCCAGGAGAAAAATGACTGAGTCACCCTTTTCTGTGCACGCTTTGTGGCCATCATTCCTACTGCTGACTTGCAGGATGCTGGAGTTTCTTTGTCCTCTTTACTTTCATTTGTGGACTGCCGGCTGCAAGAGCCGGATCTGAAGAGATGCCCTCTTTCTCCGCAGCCATCTCCTCTGCTGGAGCTGAAGGGTCAAAGGCCCAGTTTACACAGATGGCTCTGTCCCCGGGCGCTGAAGTGTTTCCTGGATCTCTTGGCCCAGGGGCAGTTGCCGCTTCCAAGCTTTCTCCGCAAGCAGTCTGACCGGCACCACTTTTATTCCCTTGCAGCTAGCTCTCTCGGGTCCCTTTGCGAGGTGGCGAAGGATGCGTCTGAGCGGGTAATCCGTGGGCATGTTCATGTTCCTCCCCCCTCCCCTCACGTGTGTGCTGTAGGCAAGGAGGACCGGAAGAGGAGAGAATGTCAGAGGCAGCCTCAGATTCGGGGCTCCACCCTGTCCCTGGGTCATTGGCCTTCTGTTGTTCCATTGAGTGCATTTGGAAAATAAAAGACGTATTTCTATCATTTGTTAAGACCAGCCAAAATGACCAAGAAAGCAGGATCTCCACTGGGTTTGTTTAAGGGAGGGGGGTGCGATTCAAGCCATGCTGGGAAGGCCTTTGGTTTGCATCCTTCCCGGGGCATTGAGTGGGGCTAGTAGCAGTTTGCACCTTTGGCCTTGCAGGAGGCAGAAGGCGAAGCAGTGGCCAGTCTCCAGGCCAGTGGCCAGTCATATGTCCCTTATTGCCCCTTCGCCAAATGGAAGCCTAGGAACTGAGGGCAAACATGGCACTTCTTAGATGAACATTTTGCTTGGTCCTGGCGAAAGGTGCTCTGTGGCTTTTGTAGAAAAGAGCAAGAGTCCAGCAGCACCTGAAAGCAACATTTGTGGCAGGGGAGGAGCTTTTGTGAGTCACAGCTCACTTCTGCTTCTAGTCACTGAAGTGATCACTGATGAGTGAGCACTGAGTGAGCACTGATGAAAGCCAGTTTGGTGTAGTGGTGAAGTGTGCAGACTCTTATCTGGGAGAACCGGGTTTGATTCCCCACTCCTCCACTTGCACCTGCTAGTATGGCCTTGGGTCAGCCATAGCTCTGGCAGAGGTTGTCCTTGAAAGGGCAGCTGCTGTGAGAGCCCCCTCAGCCCCACCCACCTCACAGGGTGTCTGTTATGGGGGAGGAAGGTAAAGGAGATTTTGAGCCGCTCTGAGACTCTTCGGAGTGGAGGGTGGGATATAAATCCAATATCTTCATCTTCTTCCAATGAAAGCTCCTGTCCTGCCACCGATTTTGTCAGTCTCGAAGGTGCTGCTGGACTCTTGCTCTTTTCGGCTGCTGCAGACACACAGCTGCCCATCTTGATCTGTCCCTGTGGCTGTTGAGTGGGGGGGCGGTTCCTTTGGACTAGCATGGCCACCTGGAACCTTTAAGGACAACTTCGCCCATCCACTTTTCCCCCTCACAACTCTTGAATGTGGTGCGGGTTCATTTCTGGCCTCTGTGAGGGCCTGGCCTGTCTTCCTCCTCCTCCTGTTGGGCCTCCCGAGGCTGTCCTCTGGCTGTCTCTCTCCTCCTTCCCATCCCTCCCGGCTGGAATGTGCAGTGCTTCCGGCTCTGGTACCACAAGCGATCCGTCGTCCAGGCAGTCTGTCCAGCCGGCACTTCCATTTACTTGTAATGCTTATTTACCATCCTGTTCCTCCTTCCCGTGAGTTCTGCAAGTGAGTTGACAGAAAGCCCGCCTGAAAGATGGCTGTTTCAGGAACGGGGTGGGGTTACAGTGGGCCAAGATTATTAGGATAGTCTGCAGATTTTTTTGGGGGGGGGGAGAAATAGGATAGCAGAGCTGAGGGTAAAGAACTCCCACTGAAGGAGAATTGTGCAAACCCAGCCGAATGTTGGACTGGATCCTGCAGTTCCATTTCCGAGAGCAGAAGCTTTTGTGTCTTGTGTCAGGAAGGCTCCTTTGCAGAGGGGAGTGACCTCCACTGGACCGGTGGGATCCAGCCCATTATTATGTGCCGCTGCCTTACAACACCAAGGGTTGCTTGTTAGTTTATGATGAAGACCATCCTCCAGAGGCTGCAGTCAGGAGCAGGCGAAGGGTTGGGGCAAGGGGCTGAAAAGCCCTTTTCTCTCAGCTGTTTTCCCTCTCTCAGTCATCCACTTCAAGCTGCTTTTCTCTTGGCTCAGAGAGCTGTGTCTCCTTCCCATGGGGAGAAAAAAACAGCCTGGGGGGGATGTATGATTTGGAGAAGAACCCTGCCGGGTAGGTGGGAACAAGCTTGGCCTTTACACTCACCCTTCTGCAACCTAAGGTTGGATGCAACCTCTGCCTCCAGGAGCTTTCTGCAACTCGCCCTTCTGCAACCTCTGCCTCCAGGAGCTTTCCCTTTAATCATAATCAGTGATAAATTTTCAGGCATGCTCGAGTTCCGTGGGCCTCCACATGATAGGTGCGGTGTGAGGCTAAGCCAGCAGCTCTCTCGCTTTTTGAAGTAGGACCCACTTCTAAACTGATGGTTCTCAGGACCCTCTTGCACAATAGCTCTGCGCTGTTTTCCCTTTTCCCGGTGTAAAAATGCAACGATCTCACATCAGTGAACAATTTTATATTTCGATTTCCAGGTTATTATTGAGCAGCTGGCTGTACTTCAAGCCAGTTTTGCGCCTTATTCAGAGGGGAGCCCAATTCTGCCTTGGAGCCTCCCCTCCCACCTCACCCCCTTCCTCCTCCTGCCCTCGAGACCTGCCTGCTAGGCGGCTGCCTTCCACTTTTGGGTCCTGACCCAGAGTCCAAGAGGCACTTGGCCCGCAAACGAGAGAGGACTTAGATCCTGCAATATCAGAGGCCGTCAGCACCATAAAGGACTTACCCATGAGATCTTCAAGGAGTGAGTCAGTATGGTCATATGAAGAGAAAGTGCTGCGGTTCCTTGGCAGGGCATCTGCATAGCGTGCAGGACATCCCAGGTGCAATCCATGGCATCTCAGGGAGAATGATCGGGTAGCAGGTGACGTGAAAGACCTAGACCCGAGACACTGGAGAGCTGCCGCCAATCTGAGTAGACAGGACTGACCTTGATGGACCAATGGCCTGATTCAGTAGAAGGCAGCTTCATGTACTTCTGTAGCCAAGACTGCGGAAGGTGGGTGAGGTGCAGCTTCAGGAGAAAGCAGCTGAAGAGCAGACCTGTGTCTCCCCCACGCAAGACACCATGCAGAGGGGAGACGGTCTCATCAGTCGTGGAGTAGGCAGAGGGTGTTTCACAGAGCTGTAGTTGTTATGCCCAGTGCATGTTGGGGACGCATAGGTTTCTGAAACACAGAAAGGGTCTCCTGCCAGGTTTGCTGTATATGCCTTTTTCCTTCCTGGTGTGCTCTCCACGGACTTACAGCATCCCAAGTCAGCAGCCCTCGTAGCTCCTTTGTTCCCATCCACCTCAACTCATCTCCCTGGGCACAAATGTTTTCTTAACACGTCTCCGCTTGAGCAAGTTTTGTGTGTAAGGCGTGCGCACACAGCACAACGCCGTAGTGTAAAAATGTGTGTGCGTTGCATGCCTTGTGGTCTCTGTTGTTGTGCATGGTCTGGAAGGTGGCTCTGCATGTAGACGACACGGCTGTTGTTGCAGACTGTCCTTTCTCAGCATGCCCGCTTTTGTTGTCGCCTGCTGTCGTGGGAGCCACACAATGACTGCTGCAGCTTCTCTCCTCCCAGCCGGTCTTCTGAAGCTGAGCCTCAAACCCACACGAGGTGTTGTGATCTGGGTCATCTCTCGCACCATGAGTGGTCTTCGCGGCTTCGCCAACATTTCTGCCTGCGTGTCGTGCCAATGAGTGTGGATGCCTGTCACTGTCCTTTTGGTTGTAACTGGTTGGTTGCGTTCTTGTGCCTGAGAAGTCTGTACAGGCGTGGAACAATCTAGTGGGACATTCCTAGAAAACCGTTGTCTCGTTTCCCGTTCTCAAAGCCAGAAAGGGCTGTTTCTGAGTATTGGGTCTGTTCTCCTTGTCTTCCTGGCCATGAGGTCCAATGGAGAAGTGCTTGAATGTGCCTGAACACCCCCAGCGATAACATTGAGCAGCCATGGGAGTACTTTAGTGTTCTGGTCAGATACACTTCTTGGCATCCAGCTCGGGGGGGGGGGGGGGCGTTCTTCTTGTCTGCAGGAGACGCTGCTCTCAACTGTTGTGGTTGGCTGGGAACTAAGTGGCTGCTTTGTTTCCAAACTCAAGTTTCTCCCCAAAACAAGATTCCAAGAGATAAGGGGAGGGCATAAATAGACATGGACCAAGCAGCTTCCCTTTAAAATAGGTGACAGTCTGTTTCAGGGGAGGGCCAGGAAGGACGATTGAACCTCTGTACAATTCATTGGCCAGTCTGCCTGTCAGGGGAGTTGTGGAGGAAGCAAGCCAGTGTGAAGTTGGGCTTGAGGCCAGGACCAGATCTACATGTTAGAACATAAGAGAAGCCATGTTAGATCAGGCCAATGGCCCATCCAGTCCAACATTCTGTGTCACACAGCGGCCAAATGTTTTTTGACGGGGGGGGGGGGGGCAAAATTAAAAAAAATGACGCCCCCTTATGGGCTATTCTATTTTATGGTCCCACAGAATACAATGGACTCCATACCCAATTTGGCGCCCCCCTCTCCATTGGCGGCCGGGGCAAGCACCCCCCTCTGTCCCCCCCCCCCCCCGCCCTAGATCTGGCCCTGCTGGAGGCACAGGAGGGAGAAACAGCACTGGGTCCTGATTTGTGTGCAGAGGCCAGCAGGGAAGAGGAGTCTGGATTGTTACAGGTTCGGTAGGGGTTACTCCTTGGTGGATTCCCTACCTCAAGAGAACAGAGAGCTCCCTCTGGGGCACTTTCTTCATCCTCCTCTCGCTTTTTGTGGCCCGTTTCCTGTCGCAGCAGTGCTGGTGTGTCCCACGTCGCCCCTTTCCTCGAGCACGCCTTGCGACCCACCTTTGAGGTTGCAGCATTTGAGAGCGGCATTGGTTGAGACACTTGATACCGGTCTGTGCTGCTGTTTCAAGGGAGGCAGTCTCTTCTTTCCCCGACTGGAGTCTTGCAGGTGAAAAGCTAGGAGGAGGATGCCCCGGGAAAGGCTGCGCCTCCAAGCTTTGCCTGGTTGGTCCACTCTGTGCATGACCAGACTACTTGCTCAGGTGCAGACTCCACAGGCCTTGATATCGTTACGGGAAACCCCGAGGTCTTAGGTGATACATAGAAGCCACAGCCTTTTGCTGTGCCAAGGCTGGAGGCAGGGCCTTTTGTTCCAAGAGTGGGAGAAAGGACCACTGCCCGTGGTGTGAGGGCTCATCCTTATTTTGCCCATTTCATCAGAAGCCACAGTGCAATGAAAGAAATATGCATGTACACACCGTAGGACCGGCTGCTTCTCTCAACCCCTTCGTCCCTTTAAACATTGTCCTCTCTCCAGCCTGTGTTTCAGCGTTGGTGGTTGATCATTCCAGTGGGGTGGATTCAGAAGATAGAGAAACTGCAGGCACAAATTCAGCAGTCCGGGACACTGGGTTTGGTTAGGGCAAGCTGAGCGGGGCCAGTGCCCTTGAGTCTTCCCTCTTCTCACCTCTTTGTTTCTTTGCCTCCCTTCCTCCTCCAGCAAACAGAAAGGCTGGCTGCGCTGTCACTTCACTGCTAGCCTCGGAGTTGACCAAGGAAGATGCTCTCGGGGCAAAGGGCAGCAAAGTGCCGAAAAGGGACGAAGACGGGGAAGCCCCAGATGGAGAAGTGCCTGACGAGACCACCAAGAAGGCCAGCAGCCGTCAGAACTAGGGCCGCGCCAGGCTCGGACTAAAGCCTGCAGCACATTTTTACAAAGGAATCAAAGGAACACTGCGTCACTTTGCAACTTTTATGTGTTTTTTTGTGTGGGCAAGGGGAGAGACGCGGACTCTAATCTCTTCTGCTCCGCTCCCCTCGACTGTTTTTGCACCACCTTTGAGCCTGTGGTTGTCCTCTGCAGCTTGTCTCAAATTTCCCGCCTGCCTTCTGCCTTTCACAAATTTCCCAAGCCCCTTCCGCATGCCTCGTGCTTGGGACCGCCCTTCGAGATGCTGCTGCATGATCCCCCTCCCCTGCAGGCTGGGGGGAGGAAGTCATCTCAAGAGGCGAAGGCGAGTGCTCAAAGGGGAGGCTGAAAGCCAGAGCCCTGCCCCTCTAGGTAGTCCCCTGCAGCACAGGTTGCCAAAGCAGAAATGCAACAAACTGCCTTAAGCAGGGGTCTGGGTTTTTTTGCCACTCTTACCTGGGGCTGCTTGACTCCAAGGGTCTCTTCTCAATAGACTCCCCTCCAGCTGTGCTGGAGTCCTGAGCCACCCCACCCCCAAGCTCTACTCTGTAAGAGGAAACCTCGCAGGAGAGCGGAGCCAGAGTTCTGCTTCCCCAGCTCCTCTGCTTGCGGGTCTCTTTGGCCCTCCTCTCTGCCAGATGCTGGAATCACTGGGTCACTGTGGTGGCAGGGCTCTGCCTGAGCATCCCATTGGCTCCTTGCCCCCCCTGCTCGTTGCGTGGAGATGATTTTGCTGCTCTCCTGTGCTGCTATTGCTGCCTTTCAACTTCAGCTCTTCCTGCCACTGTGGAAGCCACGTCGTGACTGGGGGGTGACCCACACAGAAGAAATGGCTGACTGCTGACGTGTTGTGTGAGAGGCAGGGGCTGCGCCTACCTCTGCGTGCTGTTGAGCCAAGAGGAATCGACTGTATGCTTCTGTACGGCTTGGCCTCATGGGAGGGGGGGGGAGTGTCTTTCCCTCCCCCAAGGGAAACGTTCCCTGCAGTCAGTCCCGAAGCTGGAGTTTGTGATTCTCCGCTGTTAAATGTTTGCACAGGACTTGCCACTGGAAAAAAAGAAATTGTACAATCTCCTGTTTTATGGCAAACATACAGGTGTGTCCCTCCCTGCTCCGTGAGGTTTGGGAGCTGCCGCTTAGACCTCTGGACCCCTCAGACCAGCTTGCGGCAACTTCTGCTTCGGTGCCAAACAGACCGCCGTCTCCAGACCTCTCGCGAGGGCAGCTCGGGGGTGGAGCCTCTCAAAAACCGAAGAGGGCGCTTGTCAAATGTATCTATTTTTCTATGGGATTTTGGGTTGTTGTTTTTTTTAAAGGAAGTTTTGTGAATGCAAGAGGAAAATGTCTGGAATATATGCATGATCCTGGAATTCTGTCCTTGCACTAGGTTGCAGCCTTCCATATCATTCCCCTCTTGGGTCAGGAAAGACTGGCCGATACCACCCCCCAGTGGCCTTTCTCTCCGGGGGCGGGGGGAGGGAGGGAGAAGCTCCTTGCAGCTCTTCATGATACCGTCTGGCATTCCTGCCGGCAGAAACAAACATGAACCCATCAGGCGGGTGGCAGAATCGCAGCCTTGTCAAGAGAAGCATCAGGCCTGGCAGATAAGCACATGACAAGCCACATGACGGGCACCAAGGCCGCCATTCTGCCACCCACCCAATGGAAGGGTCGGAGATGGGTCGTCTCTCCCCTCTGTTTCCAGAGGAAGGGTCGGAGATGGGTCGTCTCTCCCCTCTGTCTCCAGAGGAAGGGTCGGAGATGGGTCATCTCTCCCCTCTTGTCTCCAGAGGAAGGGTCGGAGATGGGTCGTCTCTCCCCTCTGTCTCCAGAGAAAGGGTCGGAGATGGGTCGTCTCTCCCCTCTTGTCTCCAGAGGAAGGGTCGGAGATGGGTCGTCTCTCCCCTCTGTCTCCAGAGGAAGGGTCGGAGATGGGTCGTCTCTCCCCTCTTGTCTCCAGAGGAAGGGTCGGAGATGGGTCGTCTCTCCCCTCTCTCTCCAGAGGAAGGGTCGGAGATGGGTCGTCTCTCCCTTCTCTCTCCAGAGGAAGGGTCGGAGATGGGTCGTCTCTCCCCGCTCTCTCCAGAGGAAGGGTCGGAGATGGGTCATCTCTCCCTTCTCTCTCCAGAGGAAGGGTCGGAGATGGGTTGTCTCTCCCCTCTGTTTCCAGAGGAAGGATCGGAGATGGGTCGTCTCTCCCCTGTCTCCAGAGGAAGGGTCGGAGATGGGTCGACTCTCCCCTCTGTCTCCAGAGAAAGGGTCGGAGATGGGTCGTCTCTCCCCTCTCTCTCCAGAGGAAGGGTCGGAGATGGGTCGTCCCTCCCCTCTCTCTCCAGAGGAAGGGTCGGAGATGGGTTGTCTCTCCCCTCTGTTTCCAGAGGAAGGATCGGAGATGGGTCGTCTCTCCCCTGTCTCCAGAGGAAGGGTCGGAGATGGGTCGACTCTCCCCTCTGTCTCCAGAGGAAGGGTCGGAGATGGGTCGTCTCTCCCTTCTCTCTCCAGAGGAAGGGTCGGAGATGGGTCGTCTCTCCCCTCTGTCTCCAGAGGAAGGATCGGAGATGGGTCGTCTCTCCCCTCTCTCTCCAGAGGAAGGGTCGGAGATGGGTCGTCTCTCCCCTCTGTCTCCAGAGAAAGGGTCGGAGATGGGTCGTCTCTCCCCTCTTGTCTCCAGAGGAAGGGTCGGAGATGGGTCGTCTCTCCCCTCTGTCTCCAGAGGAAGGGTCGGAGATGGGTCGTCTCTCCCTTCTCTCTCCAGAGGAAGGGTCGGAGATGGGTCGTCTCTCCCCTCTCTCTCCAAAGGAAGGGTCGGAGATGGGTCGTCTCTCCCCTCTCTCTCCAGAGGAAGGGTTGGAGATGGGTCGTCTCTCCCCTGTCTCCAGAGGAAGGGTCGGAGATGGGTCGTCTCTCCCCTCTCTCTCCAGAGGAAGGGTCGGAGATGGGTCGTCTCTCCCCTCTCTCTCCAGAGGAAGGGTCGGAGATGGGTCGTCTCTCCCCTCTCTCTCCAGAGGAAGGGTCGAAGATGGGTCGTCTCTCCCCTCTGTCTTCAGAGGAAGGGTCGGAGATGGGTCTTCTCTCCCCTCTGTCTCCAGAGGAAGGGTCGGAGATGGGTCGTCTCTCCCCTCTGTCAGGTGCTACTCTGACCTTACCGGGAACCACTTCTTTGTCTGAGGACTTGATTGTTTAGCAATAGAGTTTTTTTTAAAAGGCCGTGCCCGCAAACCCGGCTGCAGCCTTGTTCATTCCTTGACCACTTGGATGAATGTAAGAATACTGAGATATAGCGCAATTTGTCGGAATTAATATATAAGTTATGTTTGTTTGTCTGCGTGCGTGCATGTTGGAATATCCAGAATGCGGCAAAAGTTTAACATTCACCCGCACATGCTGTGACAATCCCAGGTGCATCTTGTGAATGTAACTGGTCAGTCGCTGAATTTTTTAGACGTGTGCTGGAGGTGGGGTGGGGTGTTGTCGGCACGTGCATGAGAAAGTTGATATTCACCAAGTTTTGAGTCATCACCGTAACATCATCCACATATAAAGGCCTCAAACATCTTGGGCACAAGAAGTACCAGATGGCGGCACTGCTCCTCCTGAGCGGAAGAGGCAGTGCCCAGGAGCTACAGCCATGCACACGATGCAGCTAGGCTGGCTTGCTCGAGAAGGATTTGGACACACGAGGTCGCATCCACTGGGCCGTGTCTGCAGCGAATTTTGGAATGGGGGCAGAGCACTTGTATTCCAGGAAGGAAAGTCTAGTTCAAAGCTTGGGGACCACCTAAAGTAACTCTTTGGCTCCTGTCTGGACTTTCTAGCACTGTAAGAGGTGCTAGGGGAGGGGGCGGGCACAGACCTTTTCTCTGACGTCACCGCACCAACATTGGGCAGGGTGGGAATTCACAGAGCCACATCCCAAGGGAAGATGCCACCTTCATTACCTCAGCACGTCCCAGACAAGCATCTGCGTAACAGCCCCGCCAAGATCATGCCACACTTCCTGCCTAGGCCTGGGCCCAAAGCTCGGCTCACATTGCCATAACTTGTGGCTCCGTAAAGTTCTGCAGAAGAACAGATCTCCCATCGTGCCATCTTTCTGCTTAACATGTGAGAAATGCCACTGTGCCGTCTCCTTAGCGAGCAGCGTGGAAAGTTGTTTGACAGTGGGAAACGGCACGTTCCAAAACAGCCCCCCTCCCTCCTCTTTTGAATCCCCTTGAATCCCAAGGAGAGGGGGTGGGGGAAAGAGAGCCGAGGACCAGCCAAGGCGGGCCTGTTGGTGTCACAAAGCCACGTGTCCAACAGTTGTGCTGCAAGACAAGCAGGCCTCTGGGGTTGGGCATCCCATATTACAGTGCCTCAGCTGGCCAGATAGTCACGTTTGCCTGTTCTTCACCTTGTGATGTGGCATATATTAGGAAGGATCCACCATTTTCTGTGGTCCGGCTTGGCTGCCCTCCACCAGGCCCCGGAGCACCAAGCTTCGTTGCTAAGTTGAAGGATTCAGGGCTAGGGGCATAAGCGGCTGCTTATCTTCTAAAGGGGTGTTCACTTCTCTGGAGGAAAAGGAGCAGCTATCCTGTGGGTTGCACCAGGGTCCCCCCTCCCCTGCAGCCAGCCATGTCCCTACATGAAGCCCTCATGTTCTCTGGGACTGAATGGTTCTACTGTAATTGGGGTCAGTTGAATCCCCTCGCAACTTCAATATTCATCCATAGGAATAATACTTGGCTAGGGTCCCCCCCCCCCAATAACCACACCCTTCTTGCTTGTCCTGGTTTGCCAGAGGGTTAGTGGTGGTGCCGCACTAGCCCAAAGAGGGTTAGGTCTAGGGAGGCAGCAGATTTTCTTGGCCTGGCTCATTCCAGGAAGGCCCCTTTGTGGAATGAGGCTGGCTTTTGCAGTGGGGTAGGTGGTGCTGTGCCCGGGAAAGGATGGCGTCACCACCTCTTCAGAAGACATTGCTGCTTTTGCTGCCACGGCAGGAGCTACAAGAGCTACATGACAGCAGCTGCAGCAGGCCTGGTCACTGCCAGGTTTGTGCTGCGGCTGGGCGAGGGTGGTAAGAAGTGGCCAAGGTGGGCCTAGGAGGGGTGTGAGGCTGGCCCGCCTGTCCCTCTGCTTTGCACTGCCTTGTTTTCCTCCACCAGCAATAAAGAACCCAAGAGACCAGCGGGGTGTGGGCGTGTGCTTACCGTGGCACGTTAATGTAGACGCCAGCCTGTAGCTCCGTCTGATGTGTTCACGGAGAGGGTTTGGCCTCGCTCCTGCAAGGGCACTGCTGGGCGGAAGCAGAGACTGTTCCGCTTTTGTTCTGCCTTCAGCCACAGGGATGGAGGGGACATTTCTGCCCGTTGAAGCTGGGGGTGGGGCTCGGATGGGTGTCAACCTCACCCTCCCGAGCTCCCCTCCCTCGTGTCTCCCCCCTCCACAAGGTTAGAGCTATCAGCCTGTGCTATCCAAGGATGCTCAGGGAAAGCAGATCGATAGGAGGCCTCCTCACCTGAGCTGGAGAAGTTTCTGTCTGCCCCGGACGGACGACCAGCCTGCCCTTCTTGGAAGGGGGGTGGGGTGGACCGGGTGAGATTGCTATGGGAGGTGCTGCTTCTGCGACTGGGGTTTTGGCGGGGGTTTCTTACCCGAGGGGTCACCATGCTACTGTTACCGCTTGCCCTTTCCCCGCACCAAAGTTGTGCCAGCCGCCGGGACCTTTGCCTCTCTTTGTTTTTATTTCCCTTTTTGATTTTGTTATATTTCATAAGAAGATTATAATTTCTAGTGTGTAAATTGTTCCCCCTTTCCTCAAGCAACATTGTGACACTGGGATCTCTGCGACTTTTATTTTCTAATGTAATTTTGTTAAGTTATATTTCACAGAAATTATAATTCATAGTGTATTTTGGGTGGTTTTTTTGGGGGGGGGGGGACTTGTGATAACTAATTATTTTGTTTTAAAATGTTAATAAATTTTTTTATTTGCTTCCCTGATGTCCTTTATTTATTTAACAAGACAGCACTCCACTGGCCTGCTATTAGATCCGGGCAGAAGAAAACCCCACTACTTGCGGTGCTGCGCTGTGAATCAGATCAAGACGTCTGTGGATGCTGTCTGGAAACCTTTGCACCTGGAATTCCAAAAACTGTATATGGCAGGGGTGGCCAACGGAGATCTCCGGATGTTCTTTGCCTACAACTCCCATCAGCCCCAGCCGTTGGCCATGCTGGCTGGGGCTGATGGGAGTTGTAGACAAAAAAAAATCCAGAGAGCTACCGTTGGTCACCCCTGGTATATGGGACTTCCTGCTCTCCCCATGCTGGTTGCCCCCAGTTAGGAACCAGAACAAAGAGGCAGGATTCCTTTCTTCAAGCAAGGGAGGTGTCTGGCCTGGGGGCTGCAAGACGGCTTTCACCATGAATCAGAAGGGCTCCCAAAGTTCCAAGAGCAAAAAAGCAGTTTTGAAATGTCTTTCCTCCTCCCACCCTTGTGGACGTTCAAAAGCTTGCCTTGCAGAACACTGATTCCAATACTGCTCATTTCAGGTGGGAGTTAGTTTCTATTTATACATTTATTTAGGTATTTATACCCCACTTTTCTTCCCATGGGGATCCAGAGCAGCTTACAGCAGTTTCTCGTCCTTCATTGTATGCTCACAATAATCCTGTGAGGTGGTGTCACACAGGCAGGAACCAGGAAGGGCCTTCTACTGGCTGCCACCACTCTGGTAAAGGTCTGTATGGGAGGGCCGAGAGCACCCACCCAAACCCTGGGTCTCCCTTCTTAACAATAGGGTTGCCAAATCCAATTCAAGAAATACCTGGGGACTTTGGGGGTGGAGCCAGGAGACATTTGGGCAGAGCCACTAGCAAGGTTGTAACAAGCATAACTGAACTCCAAAGAAAGTTCTGGCCATCACATGTAAAAGGACTGCACACCTCTTAAATGCCTTCCCTCCATTGGAAATAATGGATAGGAGCACCTTTGGGGGCTCATAAAATTGGGCCCCCTGGTTTTGGAAACTTGGAGGGTGTTTTAAGAAGAGGCACTGAATGCTATGCTGAAAAATTGAGGTCTCTACCTCAAAAAACAGCACACACACACACACCCCGAGCCCCAGATACCCACAGATCAATTCACCATTATACTCTATAGGAATCGGTCTCCATAGGGAATAATGGAGTGCCCAGCAGACATTTCCCTCCCCATCCCCACTTTCTAACGCCACTGAAGTGGGTGGTAGGCCTCCAAACTGGGGGATCCCCTGCCCCCACCTGGGGATTTGGGTAACCAACAGAGAATCGTGGAAAAATAGAGCAAGAAACAAGGTACAAACCTCCACGAAAAACCAGCCTTCAACAAATACAAATGTTTATAAATACTTAGAAAATAGACACAAGTCATATAAAGTGAAACTAATCATGAAATAGACAAAGACCACATTCACACTCAAGTCCTTTAGTAGGCAAATTAATGCCAAGAAGATATGTGTTACAAAGTGTTACTAAGATTTCTGAAGCTCTGCTCTATTGTAAAATGTATGATGGTTTTCCAAAGCTCGTAGAAGCTTGTTAGTGAAACGGCATCAAGTACGGCCCTGTTGCGCTTCTCGTGCCCTGCTGCACTGGATTATTTCATCTAAAAATCCGTGAAGACACCTTGGAGCGCTGGACTCCTTAGAAGAACCTACCTTTGCAACCACTGGAACTACTCCTCTCATCATTCACACTAAGGGACTTGAGTGTGAATGTGCTTTGTCTATTTGTCTATTTCATGATTAGTTTCACTTTATATGACTTGTGTCTATTTTCTAGGTATTTATAAACATTTATATTATTTGTTGGAGGCTGGTTTTTCGTGGAGGTTTGTACCTTGTTTCCTGCCGCCACCTGGGGATTGGCAACCCTACTTAACAAACACCTTATATCCGTGATTGAAGAGATGTGAGGACGCAGGCAGTATAACAATGAGTTTATTGTAAGTGCCCCAAAACAAATGAGTGCTTTTAATTATTACTGCAACAATGAAGGTGGAAAAACAGTAAATGGTGGTGCAAAAAAACAAACAAAAAAACCCAGCCCTGACACAACTAGCTAAATGTTCCCTTCCTCTAATGCTAAAGACTCACCACCTCCTTTGGGTGAGGGATGGGTTCTCTCCCCAGCTGCAGCCCCTCTCCAGCACAGCCTTTTCAGAGAGAAGGACTTCCCTTTCGAGCTGGGCCTTTTTATGCTTTCCTCCCAGGACCCACCCCTCTGGGCAAGTTTTCCCTCCAAAATTGCTTTCACCCAATCAAAGGGACAAGGGATCCTGGGAAATGTAGGCCCTGTAGCTACTCTGATACAGGCTTGCCTGGAGCCTGTAGGCCACATTAGGTCTAGGATCATGACAGGTGGGTAGGGCTGAAGGAGAGTGACAGGCCCAAAGTCATTCAGCAAGTTTCCCTGGCAGAGTGGGGATTTGAACTTGACTCTCAGGGTCCTGGCTGCTCCACCATGCTGTCTCCTGGACGTTATGCAGAAAAGGAAGGCAGTAGAGGAGTACCTCAGTAGGGCAGTTGCCCTCTAAGATTTCCCCTCACCTTTTGCCCCCTCACCTAGGGGGCACTCTCTCCCAAACCAAAGGTTCAAAAAATGCTTTTAATACATGGGCCACTCTCTCTGTTCATCATGATGCATGAATATTGACGGTCCTCTAATGAAACCTCAGTATTTTCTGTATATATTGGTGTAATGTGCAGTTATGGACAGCAATTCAGGTATCATATGCAGATAAAACAATGTTATTTGGAAAGCCGTTGAAGTTTCTCTGCCATTTAAAGGGAGAAGGCAAAATACTTCTAACAATAGCAAAAACAATGTGATGGCAGAGGGAAGAATCAGGATTTCATAGTCAAGTGCCTTCTTCCATGGTTTGGCCCTGGATGTCAACTTTGTGTGGGAGAACCAAGAGTCTACCGTCTTGAAATGCCTTGAAAGCCCCCTATTACCTGGCCTAGAAGAAAATCACCATCTCCCTCCTTTTCCTTGTTCTGAGACAAGGAAGAAGAGGATTTCCCTCATCTGGAAGAGAACGAAAGGGATCAGTTTGGTTCTGTCTCCATGACGGGGGTCCACAATTGGCTCCTTGGTTGAGACAGAAAACAATGCATCCCCACATACTAGCAGACAGATTGAGCAGGACCATGGCGTAGTGGCAGAACATCTACTTGGCATGCAGAAAGTCCCAGGTTCAATCCCCACCATCTCTAGCTAAAAAAAGGGATCAGGCAGTAGGTGATGTGAAAGCCCCTCTACCCTAAAGCCTCGGAGACCCGCTGCCCATCTGAGTAGACAATGCTGGCTTTGATGGATCAAGGGTCTGCTTCGGTACAAGGCAGGTTTGGGGTCCTAAAATGCAGTTGGTTGGGTTAAGGCAGATTTTAGAAATCCCGGCAACCTCCGTATTTCCGTCTGAAGGAGAGAGAAGTGTTGCTGGGCACGGTGAGAAGCCCTGCCTGCAGCGGGTAAAAGTCTTTAAATGAAACTATTATTTCATTTTAAGACTATAAGGAACTTCCATCTTGCGGAAAGAATATTTGTCATGTCCAGCAGCAGCCTTTTCTCTGTCCCCTCTAAGTTTTCCCCTTGACTTTGCAAAGGGGGCTGCTCATGGCTACTGGTTGCTCATAGGGTTGCCAAGTCCAATTCAAGAAATATCTGGGGACTTTGGGGGTGGAGCCAGGAGACATTGGAGGTGGAGCCAGGAACAAGGGTGTGACAAGCATAATTGAACTCCAAGGGAGTTCATGTGGCCATCACGTTTAAAGCGACAGCACACCTTTTTAAATGTCTTCCTTCCATAGGAAATAATGAAGGCTAGGGGCACCTTCCTTTGGGCCTCATAGAATTGGACCCCCTCGTCCAATCGTTTTGAAACTTGGGGGGTACTTTGGGGAGAGGCACTAGATACTTTACTGAAAATTTGGTGCCTCTACCTCAAAAAACAGTTCCTCCAGAGCCCTCGAAACCTCCAGATCAATTCCCCATTATACCCTATGAGAATCGATCTCCACATAGGGAATAATGAAGTGCTCAGCAGACATCCCCCCCCCCCCGGCCACGTTTCTGGCGACTCTGAAGCGAGGGATTGGCCTCTCTACTCACGAGTTGCTGCCAACTTCTTCAAAGTAACACAGATACCCCATCCCAAGAGGAAGCCTTTCATTCGAAGACTGAAGCCTCCGGAGGTGGAAAGGCACATGGTCCTCTGGGGGCAGGGCTTCCCACACCGGCCAGCTGACTGGGGGTAGGAAGGAGCCTGGGAAAGTGGAAGAACTCCCACTGGGACCTGGGGAGTGGCAAGCCTAGTTGCTCACTAGTTTGTGGCTTTAGAAATAGTTTGCAAGCTAGAGAGAAAATGTCCTTTGCCAGCCCATCAGTTTCACCTCCATATTCCACTGAGCATACCAAACTTCTTAAGGCCAGCCAAGACTCTCTAGCATGAGGGAAACTGAGCTTTGTTTAGATGGTGTATTTTTCACCACTATTTTTGTGCATTTGGAGTTTTTTTGGAGTCAAGCCACAGTCGCCTTATAGCGACCTTGTGGGGCTTTCAAGGCAAGAGTCATTTGGAAGTTAGTTTGCCATTGCTGGCCTCTGCATCATGACCTTGGTATTCCTTGGAGATCACCCATCCAAATACTGCCCAAGGCCGATCTTGCTTAGCTTCTGAGATCCGATGAGATCAAGCTAGCCTGGACCTTCTTCCACTATAGTTTGCACTATGAGTTGCATTTTTAAAGTAGGTAATCTCTGCTCAGTCCAGGTCCCGAAACCTTCCAGAGCCGAGCCCGGTGTCTTTGCTTCAAATCAGAGGCCACACAATGGGGTCTCCTCCACTCTTGCCACTCTGAGCACACTCTTCTTTAAAAAAAACCCTCCCCTGTGACGTTCCACTATTCACTGACTCCAAGCATTTCAGTGACGTGTGCCTGAAATACGCGAAGCGCTTTCAATCTGCCTTCTGGGGTCCCAAGTTCTTGGTTTTCAGAGCTTGCAGGATGGATTTTTGTAAATGTTTAGAGCTCAAGTGTGAGGCTTAGAAGTCTGAATTCCTGGCCCTCGCCGGAAACAGAATTCAGTATTAATAGAAAGGCCCGGTTGTACAAGCTGGTGGAACGGCTTCTTTATTTATGGACTCTTTGGGGGAAGGCAGCACATGCTACAGGCTGATGCCCCACAATGCCTTGGTGTGAGGAAAATATGACTCCCCACCCGCACCCCCACGTTCAGGGCAGCCTCGTTGTTGTGCCACTAAAAGGTGAGCTGTTTGTTGTGCTGTATCTTGGATAAGTCAAAATTTGCATTAACAGCGCACGGCAGTAAAACTCACTGGGCCCATTTCCTCATGAGGCTTGCTTAGGCAAGAGGCTGGTCACAGCTGCGCTCTATTTTCTTGGGAAGAGACACTCTGAGCTGCAAGGATTCAATGAGGCATAAATTGCTATTACAGCCTCCCTGGAGATTGCCACGAAGTCCTGGAACATCATGTAGCAAAAGAGTTCTGGGAAATCTGCTGAAATCTCACCTTCCTCAGCTTCTGCGAGGAGGAGGAGGATCTAGAGAGACAGATCTAGAGTTTTGAGCTATAGACTGAGGCACCCCATAGTCTAATATATTATTTTTAAATGTATGGCTGAGAAATCCCTGGTTTAGCCAGTCTCTTACATGGTGAGTCTGCCTGATGTAGATCCCATCTTTGGCCGTGTATGGGAACAGAAGTGGGTTGGCAGTGCAGTGAGTAACCTTACACATTACAGGGTTGTGAGGAGAAAATGGAGGCGAAAAGAATGCTGTCAGCCACTTTAGATTCCTGTTGGGGAGAAAGGAGGCATATAAATAAAGTAAATAATAAAATAACCTCCAAAATCCCTGAATACAGCAGCAACTTTTGCGGCTGCAGTGTTGACTTGGGCCATGAAAAGACTAGACAAATATTTTGGTAATCCTGAGAAAAGCCTGAAATTTAAAACACTGGGGGAATTAACCCCCCCCCTTGCAAAGTATTAGAAGCATCTCCTGTACTTTTAAGACACTTCGGTGAGAAGGGCGGGATATAAGTCCATCAAATAAATAAATAAATAAATAAATAAATAAGAAAGGAGATCTCAGTGGCCATTGTGGAGGTTGCTAGGCAACCATAACAGTATTGCCAGAGGAGGGGCAGGGCTGTTTTGGCCTTTGAGGGGGGACTTATTGTGACCAGGCCCAACAGCCACCATCAGATGACTCACTACCACACAACTCTCCTTACTTGCCCAAGTCCAGCTGCTTGTTACTATTCAGCAGCAGTCACACCCACCCACACACCCAAGCACCAGAGTGGCACAGTGGTTAGAGTTTCAGACTAGGATCTGGGAGTCCCAGTTTTGATTCTTCGCTCTGCTGTGGAACTTCACTGGGTGACTTAGGGCCAGTCAAATATTCTCAACCTGATCTAACCCACAAGATTGTTGTACGGAAAGAGTGGCAGAGAGATGAATGATAAAATCTGCTTTGGGTCCCCATTGTGGAGAAGGTGGAGTATAAATAAAATGCATAATACATCTGGCTGAAGGTAGGGATGCCAGACTCCAGGTGGGACCTGGGGGTCCCCTGGAATTACAGCCCATCTCCAATCTACAGAGATCAGTTCCTTAGGACAGGGGTGGCCAACGGTAGCTCTCCAGATGTTTTTTTGCCTACAGCTCCCATCAGCCCCAGCCAGCATGGCTGATGGCTGGGGCTGATCCGAGTTGTAGGCAAAAAAAGTCTGGAACGCTACCGTTGGCCACCCCTGCCTTAGGAGAAAATGGGTGCTTGGGAGGGTGGACTCTTTGGCATTGTATCCCACTGAGGTTCCTGTCCTCTCCAGACTCCACCCCATAAATCTCCAGGAGTTCCGCAGCCTGGAGCTGGCAACCCAACCCCCCATTCCCAGACATCAGCCAAGGTAGACCTGGCAACCCTATAAGGACAGATGAAAGGTAGGTTGTTGGTGCAGTGGTGAGAAAGATATGGGAGGATGAAAAGAGGAAATAGGGTGGGGAAGGGGATACAGGGGGGAATGAGGTGCTCCTCACATGTTCTTGCAGGTTCCCTGGTGTGCAACTGGGCCAGGTTTGACAACGGGCACTGCTCAACTTGGCCAAGGTTTTCCCAGCTTCCCGGGGGAGGGAAGGAGGGAAAGCTGGAGACAGGAGAAGTGGTCAAGGTTGGTTGGTTGGCTGGTGGTGGGGATGGAGGAAGAGAAGGAAGCAGGGACTTTTGGGGAAGGGAAATAGAATGGAAGAGGATATGAGATGCTCCCCCCAAAAGTCCTTGCAGGTCACCCTTTTGTGGTTCTCTTGTCTAGAATGTGACTTCCTGCAAACATGGGAAGCAGGCCAAAGTTTCTACACCTTCGGTGGAATTTCTGCATCAGGGAACTCCGTCTGCCCTATGCAGTGGGTTTTCCTCCAGTATTGCTTTGCTCAAACCCAGAGTGATCCCAATGCGGTACCCACTAATGAGGCCCGCCAGCGCCTACTTCCTTCTTTTGCGGGGGAGGGGGAGTGTGTGTCCTCCATCTTCTCAACGTTTGTCATAGAGGATCCCTAAAGAATAAAGGCCCTGAGACTTTCATCCCTCGTGGACCGAAAAACAAAATCTATCTTCCAGTGAAACCAGTGGAAATGAATAAACAGGAAAAGAATCTGAACCAATAGACAAAAATGAATACAGAATATTTTTAAAAATCAGAAATGACCTGAATCACATTGCTGTACTCTTCCCTAGTTTGGAACCCCCCTTTGACTAACAGCAGTGCCTGGGCAAGGGGTCGTAGGACCTAAATGCATAAAAGCCAGGTGGGCTTGGGAATGGAGAGATGAGAAGGAGAACGATGAGAAGGAGAGATGAGAAGGGGAGGGACAGTGGCTCAGTGGTAGAGCATCCGCTTGGTAAGCAGAAGGTCCAAGGTTCAATCCCTGGCATCTCCAAAAAAGGGTCCAGGCAAATAGGTGTGAAAACCCTCAGCTTGAGACCCTGGAGAGCCACTGCCAGTCTGAGTAGACGATACTGACTTTGATGGACCCAGGGTCTGATTCAGTATAAGGCAGCTTCATATGTCATATGAGAACTGCGAAAGGTCAAGTGGAAAACTGTCTGGATCCACTCCCACGTTTTGCTTCAGAATATAGATAACAATTTCATAAATCAAGTCAAGTTTATTTTTCTGTCTTAGGGCTTTAGGGCGAGAGCTAAATAATTTCAGAAGTGAGATTACACAGCCTTTCTTTTCTAGCATACTTTTGTGGCAATGAGCAATGACATTATTTATAGAAGCATCAAGTTAGCAATCCCACTTTCCAACACAAGAAACACCCCCTGTGAAACATTAAATATCCCGTTTTCGTGTTGAGCCATCATTCTGCAGTGCAAATTCCTTTGTAAGAAATGCCCTCCAGCCAACTCACGGATGGGAAGATTTATTTTACTCTGAATAGAATTTTATTTCAAGATTCAGGCCTTAGTGACCCAACTTCTAGAACTGGTGAGGTTTTCGACAATTATTCTGTGTCTTTCCATTGCACTGGTTCTGTGCTCATACTCTGATCCTCCATGTTTTCATCTTCAGCAGAGGGCTCCATGACAACCACTGAGACTCACTGCTCCTCTCCAGACCAGGGCTATGAACAACTGGGTTTCATAAAAGCCAAAAACAACAGATTTTTGGCATTCAGAGATGTCCTCGGAGATATGACTAATGCCCCTGTGCGAAAGATCAGGTGTTTACTGTTGATACAGGGTCCTCACCATAATGTTTTTGTGAGGAGGGTGGAATAAAAGACCAACAAATAAATAAAATGGACAATGCCAAAGTAGATTGAGGGTCACACATCAGTCCTGAATACCTGACTTGGTGGGAGAGGAGGCTGTGCCAAGCTTGGGCTAGAATAAATCAGCTCCATCAATGTCTGTATTACAACGATCTCATAATTATATATCCTCTTAGATGAGCAGCAAGACAGAAGAAGAAGATATTGGATTTATATCCCGCCCTGTACTCGGAATCTCAGAGTGGTCACAATCTCCTTTTACCTTCTCCCCCCGCCCGAGAACAGACACCCTGGGAGGTGGGTGGGGCTGAGAGAGTTCTCACAGCAGCTGCCCTTTCAAGGACAACTTCTAGGAGAGCTCTGACTGACCCAAGGCCATTCCAGCAGCTGCAAGTGGAGGAGTGGGGAATCAAGCCCAGTCCTCCCAGATAAGAGCCCGCTCACTTAACCACTGCAACAAACTGGAAGGAACATGACTCAATATGGGTGAACTAGCAAGCTGGGAGGTGCTCAATAAATCCACCGAGACAAAATAAAATAAAATAGAGGCTATCTTGGAGTAGGAAAGGAATTGACCAATAATGGTTGGTGTTGGATGTTGGTGTCATCACTTCAGTGAGCAAGAGTGCGGTGGGGAAGAGTGTCAAACTAGGACCTGGGAAATCCAGGTTTGAATCCCCCCACCTCTGCCATGGCGGCTCGCTGGGCGACGTTGGACCAGTCATACATTCTCAGCCTCACCCACCTCACAGGCTTGTTGTGAGGAGAAAACGGAGGAGAGGAGAAGGATGTAAAGTAAATATAAATAACAGCAGGAGTTTTGTTGGTGAGGCAAAAAAAAAAATAGAGCAACCACCCGTGTTACTTTGGAACATCTTGTAGGCACTGAGCTGCTGCCCACAAGCTGTGGCCTAGATCCGTGTTGCCCCCATGTATGTAGCTAACAGGTGTAGCAACTTTGCATGGCTGGTGGTGCACTTGAAATGAGTTGCAATGCATGCAAAGCAGCAAAGGTAACAACTTCCAGTGGGCCACCACCAAGTTTGGATGACCTGATATTTTTTGTCCCATGCACAATCTTCATGGTTTGGTTCATTCCCTCGTGGGTTAGCCATACAGGGATGTCATAGGAGCCAACATGGAGTGTCATTCTGCTACAGTTACATTCACAGGAGCAGAATTAATGTCTTGGCATAGCTGGGTGGTGAGGCAGTGCCACAGTCCGTGCCAATGAGAAGAAGACGACTGCAGATTTATACCCCGCCCTTGTCTCTGAATCAGAGCAGTTTACAATCTCCTATAATATCTTCTCCCCCCACAACAGACGACCGTAGATTTATACCCCGCCCTTCTCTCGGAATCAGAGACTCAGAGCGGTTTACAATCTCCTAGATCTTCTCCCCCCCACAACAGACACCCTGTGAGGTGGGTGGGGCTGAGAGAGCTCTCCCAGAAGCTGCCCTTTCAAGGACAGCTCTGCCAGAGCTATGGCTGACCCAAGGCCATTCCAGCAGGTGCAAGTGGAGGAGTGGGGAATCAAATCCGGTTCTCCCAGATAAGAGTCCGCAAACTTAACCACTATACCAAACTGGCTTTCAGGATATATAATTATGAGCCATCTCAGTCTTTCCTAGGCAGACAGGCCATACCTCCAGTGGGCAAGTAGGAGAACAAAAGAGAAGGAGGAGGTGTATTATTAGTCATGGAGGACATGAGGGGGATGGAAGAATAGCACTGCCCTCTCAGTACAGGAGACAATAACAATCCTTTGTTTCTCTCGCTCGCAGGTTCTTTTGCACATCGTTTACTCTGCAAACTTAAGGGTTTGCAGTTAGTCAGGCACCTCTTCAAGCACACAGGAGGGCAGAGCTGCAACAAGCTGTCCGTGCAAAGGGAGAGAACAAACAAACGCATGCTCAGAAGAGAAGGTACAGACCGAAGGCTCTTGGCCTCATCCAGCCTCAGTAGGAGTCAGCCGGGAGGCTTCTTCCCCCTGGTTATCCTCAGGTTGCTAAACCCAGCAACAGTTAGGCTCCAACTCTGATATCTGGTCCACTGTTGCAGAAGAAACTTCCAAAACAAAGCGTCCCTGTGTCTGAAATTGAATCCCCCATCCTCTTACGCAGTCTCTGGTCACTGAACTAATTTTTATAACACAAGGGGCAGTGATTAACATTCACAGATAGTTTCGCAGTTGCTCTCTTTTCAGGGAAAAGGGAGAGATGGTAGCTCAGTAGTAGAGCATCTGCTTGGTTAGCAGAAGGTCCCAGGTTCAATCCTCGGCATCTCCAACAAAAAGGGTCCAGGCAAGTAGGGGGTGGGAAACCTCAGCTTGAGACCCCGGAGAGCCACTGCCAGTCTGAGTAGACAATACTGACTTGGATGGACCAAGGGGTCTGATTCAAATCATTTGCAGGGGACTCTCGGGTTGGGGCAGAAGAAGACAATCAAGGTTGCTTATCTCCAGGGGAACCCTGGAGATCTCCTGGAACAGCTGATTTCCGGGAGACAAATATCAGTTCTGCTGTTGCCCTTTATAGCATTGGACTTTGCCGAGGTTCCTCCCACCCCCCACCAATGACCCACCCCCAACTTGTGAGGGCCCCCCATTCACTTATTGCCAGTATAACTCTGAAAAAGGATCTGAGATCACCTTTGGGCCACCCCACTCACCAGGAGGAGAACGTCCCTTATGATGCCGCCATAGAAGAAGAAGAAGAATTGCAGATTTATACCCCGCCCTTCTCCCTGAATCAGAGACTCAGAGTGGCTTACAATCTCCTATATCTTCTCTCCCCACCCCCCCACAACAGACACCCTGTGAGATGGGTGGGGCTGACAAGTCCTATGATAGCTATGGCTAACCCAAGGCCATTCCAGCAGGTGCAAGTGGAGGAGTGGGGAATCAAACCCGGTTCTCCCAGATAAGAGAGCTCTGGCTGACCCAAGGCCATTCCAGCAGCTGCAAGTGGAAGAGTGGGGAATCAAACCCGGTTCTCCCAGATAAGAGAGCTCTGGCTGACCCAAGGCCATTCCAGCAGCTGCAAGTAGAGGAGTGGGGAATCAAACCCGGTTCTCCCAGATAAGAGAGCTATGGCTGACCCAAGGCCATTCCAGCAGCTGCAAGTGGAGGAGTGGGGAATCAAACCCGGTTCTCCCAGATAAGAGTCTGCACACTTCACCACTACATCATACTGATTAGAACAACATAAGAGCATCAGAATTAAATCAAACAGCAGAATTTGGTTGTTTTTCTATCAAGGATGCTTTGTGGGGGGAGGCTGATAGCTTCGTGGCAGAATTCAAAGTCCCAGATTCATCCTTGTTGCCACCAGTGAAAGGATCCAAAATAGTCCAGGGAACACATGCCATGCCTCCAGGTTTGTGGCACCTCCTTCCTCTTAAATAAAGGAGTGAGATTTTTTTTTTAAGTCATTCCATAGAAAGCAAACAGCAAATCAAAAATCACTATTTCTTAAACCTTCAGAGGATGATATTAAATGCCAGTACACATTATTTACGTTATAGGTGCATAATTTATCACTGCTGTTGCACACAGCTGCTTCTACGGCTCTCCTGCAACAGCATGTAATCGGAGAAATCAAGTTATGGTGGACAGTGATGTGTTCCTTTCATGTACTCTGGCCACAATATGGCCAGTGATCCTCCCCAGACCACCTCTGTGCCTCAGTGCTGCCACAGCCTGCATAATGGAGTCCATCAACAGATTTCCGGTCATCTGTTTCTCTAGGACTGTAGAGATACAAAAGGATTTGTGTTCTGGTAAATGGCAGTATTTCTGTCATGGGGCTTGCATGTTTTGACTTTGCCCTGAGCTGATTTCAGGGTGCAGAAATAAAAAGGTAAAGGTAATCCCCTGTGCAAGCACCAGTTGTGTCCGACTCTGGGGTGATGCTTTATTTGCGGGCGTATTGGAAATAAATGCTTCAGAGCAATTTGACCAAAAGCAAGCTTTGATGCGAAGCGCATATTGTGGGGTAATTTGCCAGTCATGTGGATAAACAATTTGACCTAACCCCACATTGATTTTGGGATGCAACACCACTCGTTCCTACTTGTGAGGGAGCATCATGTGTTAAATGTACCGCAGGAAAAGGTTTGAGGGGGAACATCTCACAGGCTCTCTGTCAAAGGATTGTGTCATTTGGACTGATCCAAAACTGCTTTCAGGTTGCAAACGTCAACACTGGTTACCCACAGGACATCGCCCACTTCAGCATGAAGTACAACAATAAAGCTTTGCACTGGTGACAATCTGGGCCTTGGGGCCACCCTGAAGTCTGTCAGTTAAGGGATTTAATTGGGAGCAGCCGAAAGCTTCTTCAGAAATGCAATTGCATATAAAGTCCTGTTCCCTATTCAGCTTGTTCATGCAGTTCTCTGTTGAAGAAGAACCCGGGGACAAGGAGCCAGCTTGGGGCTGCGGTTAGAGGGTCAGGCTGGGATCTCAGAGACCCAAGTTCAGATCCCCACTCTGCCCTGGAAACTTGGTGGGTGACCTTGGGCCACTCACAGAGTTGTTACGAGGGTAAAACGGAGGGCTCTGCATATTGCCTTGAGCTGGGAGAAAGGATCCAATAAAAAGGTACTAAATAGTAACAAGATAGAGCCCCATGGCACAGACTGTTAAAGCTGCAGTACTGCAGTCCTAAGCTCTGCTCACGACCTGAGTTCGATCCTCAGCGGAAGCTGGGTTTTCAGGTAGCCGGCTCAAGGTTGACTCAGCCTTCCATCCTTCCGAGGTTGGTAAAATGAGTACCCAGCTTGCTGGGGGGGAAGTGTAGAGGACAGGGGAAGGCAATGGCAAACCACCCCGTAAAAAAGTCTGCCGTGAAAACGTTGTGAAAGCAACGTCACCCTAGAATTGGAAATGACTGGTGCTTGCACAGGGGACCTTTCCTTTTCCTTTTTCCAAATAGTAACAACACTTCAGCTTCATCTCTCAACAGCAGATGAAAGCAGCCATTGAAGGTCCCTCTCCTCAACACCCATTTAGGGTTGTCAGCTCTGGGGTGGGGAATTCCTGGAGTTTTTTGGGGGGGGGTGAGCATGAGGAAGGTGGGGCTCGGGGAGGGACTTCAGTGGGGTATAATGCCATAGAGCCCACCTTCCAAAGTGATCTCTGTCACCTGGAAATCCACTGTCATCCCTGGAGATCTCCAGCCCCCCCCTGGAGGTTGGCAGCTCCACTTGACCCAGCGGCAGGACAGTCGTTTTCTGGTTCTACCCCTCAGCTGCGATCAAGGTTTTCTTCATTTTGACAAACATGGAAGAGCCAGGAAATTACAGGCCTCTTCTTCCTCCCACAGTCACTTCCCCTTGGATGCTGGAGCGGACTTTGCCCCTGTCAGGGAGAGCGAAGCCAGGTGCATCCAAAGGAAGCAGCCCAGCCGCAGGGCTGAACAACAGGGAGGCCTTCTGCCAAGAGCTGCCTTTTGTTTCCTGTGGAATATTTTCGGCTCCTCGACACAAGCCAGACCTGAGACTTGATTTATGTCCCGGACGACAGGCTGAGAGGGAAGAGGCGTGAGTCTCCCGGAGCAGGGAAATAAATGTCAGCAGCGCTGCTCTCGGGTTGGTGCCGCAGAAGCCTTTCTGAAATATTCATGTTTTATTACCCGCTGCAAAGCTGCCCAAGCAAGAGTTATGCTCAGCCAGCTCGCCCTTCCCCTTGCTGCAGGACTTCCAGAGGGAGGGGGGAGCAATGCAAAGCCTCGGTCCTGGCCGGCCAAGAGGGACAGCGGGGGAAGACACCAGCAGGGGGCGCACACAGGCCCAGCAGTCCCCTGCCCAGGTTCCTGCAGACAGAAGGGGGCGCTCTGCCATATTGAGCTGCCTCCACCAGCGATCCCCTTTTCTGCGGAAGAGGTTGAGCCCATCTTCTCCTGTCTCTTGCCATGAGAAGAGTTGCCAACTCTGGGTTCAGAAATATCTGGAGACTTGAGGGTGGAATGTGGGAGAACGAGGGCTGGAGAGAGCAGGAACCCCCGCAGGGTAGAATGCCATGCAGTTCACCTTCCAAAGCAGCCATTTTCTCCAGGAGAAGTGGAATAAATAGTACATAAACTGATTTATGTATTCTGGTGATCAGTTTTAATTCCAGGCGATCTCCAGTTCCCACCTGGAAGCTGGCCACCCTGTGTCTCAGTGGGCTTTCTGGCTTCTCCCGTAAAGAGAGATGCCACCTTCAGCCCCAGAAGACCAAGGGAGTCTGCAGCCCCTCATGGCAAAATTCTCAGAATGTATGAGGGTGGGGGCAGGGAACATCAGCCTCAGTTCCCTCCCCCACCGCTTGTCTCAAAGCATACACCTCCGCCCCCCCCCACAGAAGCGTCACCTTAGGGCCAAACTGGAAGTGACTGTGTGTGTCTGCAGCCCAAGCAATGCAGGTCCAGCATCTGCACAGTGAATCAGAAGCCCTGCTGGCCAAAAGCTCCACCTGGCCCCGCCCATTTTCTCAAAACACTTGTTGCAGTCTTTGACAGGGCTTTTTAACAGGAACGCACAGGAACGCAGTTCCGGCTGACTTGGTGTCAGGGGTGTGGCCTAATATGTACATGAATTCCTGCTGGGCTTTTTCTACAAAAAGCCCTATGTAAAACAATGGCGGCACCAGGGGGTGTGGCCTAATATGCAAATGAGTTCCTGCTGGGCTTTTTCTGCCAAAAAAAGCCCTGGTCTTTGATGACAGAGGCACTGACAATACACCAACTTGCTATGAGATTTGTGGACGATTACCATTGAAACAGGAAGAAGAATACCAGGCACCTGTTTTCAAACAGTCAAGTCGATGCTACTGGACTTTGAATATGTTGTCGTCATTGCGCTGTCATGAGCTTTTGACTCATATGTTTTGTTGAGCTGTGTAGGCTTTATTGGGCTTTTCAAAAGTGCTGATATTCAATTGTATAGGTTCTGGAATATTTAGTGCGCTCACACATTTAAACTTCCAATAGACAGGATTTTATCATACAACTGTAAGTTCTATCAGATATTTCTTTCCTGTTCATGGTGGTTTTGTGCTTTATTATATCTCTCAACCCGCCCCCCCCCCCCAATTGATCCTTTGCTAGCTTAATCCTGGCTGTGGCAGGGTCCGGTGCCCACCTGCTGGAAAGGCGTCTAAGCCACTAACACCAGCGTGGCAAGTATGTAACATGCTCCCTTGAAGCGAAGCGCGGAGTGCTGATGCTGCTTATTTATTGTCGAGTTCTGCGGTTGCCTTGCCTTTGCCCTGGGAGAGCGATTGCAACAGCACGCACGACCACACACGCACCGCCCTTTCCGAGCGCGAGCTTCCCACAGCAGCCGCCAGGAGGCAGACTAGAGCTATCGCTGATCCATCCCGCTTCGTCGAACAGAGACCTTTTGCCAATAGAGAGGCAGGAAATGGTTCCCCGAGTTCTCCGCATGGAATCGAGGAAGACATTGCTCAAGACTCTGCTAGCAGGACAAAAGAAGCAGAGAGCCAGGCCGCGGCCAAGTCCTGCACAGCCAATAAGAGAAAAGAGAGCAAAGATCTTTCCCCAGCCTCCCAGCTGTGCCCACAAATTTAAACAGGGATGCTTCTAGTCTTGGGTCCAGAGTCTCTGTTTTTGTGTAGCGTCTTGCCAGGTCGTGCTCTGTGTGCGTGCGTGCGTGCGTGCGTGCGTGAGAGAGAGACTTGTTACAATACTATGGAGGAGGCCTGGCTAACTGGCTGCCTACAGCTGTGCAACAGGTCTCTCTCTCTCTCTAACAATAGTTGGGAGACAGCTACACCCCTAAGGACTGCCTTGCTGGCCTTTTGTTCCTCGCAGCAGCCAGCCGGACGATCCCCTGGGTGTTTTTTCCCTCCGGCCCTGGGCAGCAGGCTGCGTCTGAACTCCAACCTCTACGCTGGCCAGCTCTGGATCTGAGCCGTGATCTGCTCCAGTCCAGGGGCGCCGCTCCAGTCCGCCTCCTTCACCAGCCCTCTTCTTTTGTTTCTCGTTCGCGGTGCTCACCTGGCTGGAAGGAAGGAAGGATGAAAGCGGCTGCGACAACCTCCTTTAAAGAAGGGGAGGTTGGAAAAGGCTAATGAGTGACGGGGTGGGGGTGGGGTCACTGGGGACACACACACCACCTACTCTTTCAAACGGACAAGCAGGCAGATTTCCACACCCCCGCCCCCTTGCCATTGTTAATTTTCTTCCATTTTTATATTGTTGTATTTATAATGCAATCAATTATTAACGCCAAACATGGAAGATTCCATTTAGCTGTCATAACGCATAGGCTTTTCCTCGCCTGCGTCCATTTTGCCAGCATGTTTAGACAGCTCCCCCCCGCCGCCCCCCCCACACACACTTCTCTGTTTCTCCATTTGCTGCCTGGATTTCCATGGCATTCATTAAGCGCATCTCGCCCTCTTCCCCCCTCCCCTCCCCAACCCCGCCCAGCCCGTCAATCCAAACCTCGCCCGGAGGGACCTGGGCAGATGGGGAGCCTGACAAAAGCGCTCCTTCCTCGACAACTTCCGCACAATCTTTTTTAGCAAATGAATGCAACCTCCCTCGCTGTGCAGCCAGAAGCCCTCCTTCCAGTACGGATTCCCCCCTCCCCCGCGGAAGAATTTGCAGCCACCAGCGAGTCCCTGAGCTGACGCCTCCGCGGGCTTTATTTGGGGCATTCGGACAACCGAGCGCGCCTGGAAGGGGCGGGGAGGGGAAGCGTCTCGGCGCGACCCCCCCCCCCCCCCTTCTGCGCCCCACCGCCAACCCCGCTTTCTTGGCAGGCTGCCTTTCTACCTCTGGCCACCAGAGGGCTCTGCCTGCACAACGGATCCGGGCCACGCAGGCTGGCGAAGGGGTTGGCCGAGCCAGCCTCCGCGGCCCTCGGGGAGCGTGACTTGACTGCCTCTTCGGAGGGAAAACTCGCTTTGTCCGGTTGGGGGGACCGAAGTCTGCTGCGAACCTGCCCAGATCCTTCCCCTCTGTGACGCAAGAGCATCGCAGTGTTTCTTCAGCCGCCTTCCTCCGACGGCCCGCTGGCCCCTGCGAGCACGTGGATGGCGCGCAGCTGCTGCCATGCAGCTGTTCCAGCTGTGGGAAGTGCCATTTGTTGTGCAAGACTGCTTGTGTCTCTGGAAGGATTCGCGAGAAGACGTGGCGCGGGGAGGGGGGCGTCCTTCGCGGCGCAGAAGGGCCTCCAGTGCGAGAGGTGGTGGCGCCTGGGACCCTCGTCCGCTTGCCCACCCGCTGCCCCCTTTGCCCTGCCGGGCAAGTGGAGCCGGGCTGCGGTCACACCACCGGCAGGGCGAGGCTCTCCTCGCTGACTCAGACGCACTGCCCACCCAAGTGTCATCGGCGCTCTAAGTGGGGTTGCCAACCTCCGGTGTTACAACTGATCTCCCCTGGAGAAAATGGCCGCTCCAGCTGCTCCCCAGGTATTTCCCAAGTGGGAGTTGGCAGCCATAAAGAAGCACTGTTTCCCCTACCCAGCCCTTCCTGGTACAAGCAGGGGGCCTCTAGGCTACAAGGCAATGTGCCCTCGCTGGCCCAGAATGGCAAGTGAAGTGGCCACTGGGGCTGGTGGAAGATTATGCTGTTCTTGCTGGGCAGGTCTTCTGGCCTTCTGGAAATGCTTTTCTTTCTCCAGGATTCACTCTCAGAGGCAACAGCAGGCCCAAGCTCTCTAGCGCGTCTTTAATGTACAAATAACCCCTCCTGGGGTCCCCAGAAAGTGAGGGGGAAAGATCCTGCATCACCATTGGGGTGGAAGTCACTTTCTTCAAGCTCAGACAGGTGCTGCAACAGGGCATCAGAGAACCAGCTTCTCATAACTGATGTCCAACCAGTCAACAGTCACAAGAATGCTTACAATTCCTTTGTTGTAGGCTTCAGCTCCTCCACCACCTCCACAAGCCAGCTTTAGGCCAGGGGTCCCCAACACGGTGCCCATGGGAGCCATGGTACCTGCTGGCACCTTTCCTGGGGCTAGGTGGGGCTTTCACCCATCCGGGTTTCTGATTGGCTGTGTACAGAGCATCAGCCTGAAAAGCTGGAAGAGATACCATTAGAGTTATATATAAAACCTCACTCTCTTGACATTTTGTGGTTGGTTCTGTCTCCCATTGCAGCCATTTTGTGATTGTGCCCACTGCCCTGTGTCAGAATTCCAAAGATGTCCACAGGCTCAAAAAAGTTGGGGACCCCTGTGAGCCAAGGCCATAGGACAGGGGTGGCCAAACTGCCATTCAGGAGTCACACATGACTCTTTCACATGTATTGCGTGGCTCCCAGAGGTCAAGGTGGACAATGCAGGCTTACTCTAAAGTAAGCATGGACATATGAAGCTGCCTTATACTGAATCAGACCCTCGGTCCATCAAAGTCAGTATTGTCTACTCAGACTGGTGGCAGCGGCTCTCCAGAGTCTCAAGCTGAGGTTTTTCATGCCTATTTGCCTGGACCCTTTTTTGGAGATGCTGGGGATTGAACCTGGGACCTTCTTCTTACCAAACAGATGCTGTACCACTGAGCCACCATCCCTCCCCTTCTTAGCTTCAGGGAGACCTAGAGCAGGAAAAGAACACAAGAGCCAAGGAAGCCACTGGAATGAAATTAAAGAGGGCAGCACAGGGTTCCCCCTTAGTTTCATAACTCTTGTAGGAGATGTATTTGCTAACCTTGGTATCAAGGCAAAGAGAGATGCCTAATGATGCAAACAGTGATTCATGATTTATATGGTACATATGTGTTTCCTTCTCCCACTAGTGCCAAAAAACAATTCCCTAACCTTTTGCTATGCTGGACTTATGGGAACTGTTATGCCCAGCTTTTGTTTTTGTTTTTTAAAGTCTTCTAGCATGGTCATGTTGTATAGTGCATACATATGTGTTTTATCTTTCTGTGCAAAGAAAGTATTAAGAGTTTTAATAAAGACAAGTGTGTAATATTTGTTCATGTTTTGCGGCTGTCAAACATCTGATGTTTATTCTATGTAGGTCTTATGCTAAGCAAGTTTAGCTATCCCTGCTACAGGACAATGACCATTCTCAGCAACCAGGTCCCCCCCCCCCCAGTTCACACTGTTCCTCCCCCCCCCCCCCCAAAAAAAACCAGACCTAGTTTCCTGTCCACTTAGAGCAGGCTAAATCAACAAACAGGTTAACAAGAAATCAAATACATGCAAAATGATGACTCATTATCCCTCTATTAACAAGATGTTTCCTCATTAATTAACACAAAGCAGTACAGTTCCGTTCTTTGACCCACAGCCTTTTTGTCTGCCCCCCCCCCCCCAATCCTGGGACCATGAAGTTAATTGCTCCAGATTCCCAGCTTCTTTCTTGCTGTTCACAGCCTGCCCTGGAATTCCTGAAGCTAAGAGATGAATAGAGCCATCTTAAGTGAAGTTACACCCTTCTAAGTCCATTGAAGTCCATGTTCTATTGAAGGAATAGTAGGTCAGCAGAGGGCTGAAGGGATATAACACAACAGAGTCTATCTGGTTTGTGTGTGCTTCGAAGAAACAAAGTTCTGCACAGAGCCTCTTGATTGCTGCAAACTAATAGGAGTCCTAAATTGGAAGGAACTCCATTCTACACAGGACAGGATTCTCTCTCTCTCTCTCGGCTTGACTTCGCGAACGAAGATTTAAGAAAGGAGCAGTAGTCCACGTCTGCTGCAGGCTCGCTGGTGGCTGACAAGACCAATGCGGGACAGGCAGATCCGGCCACAGTGGCTGCAGGGAAAAGTCTGATTTGGGGTTGGTGCTGTAGCAGTGCGATTCTTCCTCAATCTCCTTTTGTCCTCAAGACCAGCTATGCGTGCGTTCTCAAAGGAAGAGACAGCCTGGTGGATGGTGTGCCTCTATGCTTTGCGATCTGAGGCTAGGTCAGACCACTGGTGATGGTTGATGCAACAGGTACCAAGGGATTTCTTCAAGGAGTCCTTGTACCTCTTCTTTGGTGCCCCGCTATTTCAATGGCCGGTGGAAAGTTCACCATACAGGGCAATCTTGGGAAGGCAGTGGTTTTCCATCCTGGAAATATGCCCTGCCCAGCGCAGCTGCATCTTCAACAGCAGTGCCTTGATGCTTGTAACCTCCGCCCGCTTGAGGACTTCAGTGTTGGTCACAAAGTCACTCCAGTGGATGTTGAGGATGGTGCGAAGGCAGCGCTGATGAAAGCGCTCAAGGAGTCGCAGGTGATGACGGTATAAAACCCACGATTCGGAGCCGTAGATGAGGGTTGTCATCACAACCGTTTTGTAAACATTGATCTTTGTGCCTTTTTTCAGATGCTTGTTGCTCCACACTCTTTTATGCAGTCGGCCAAATGCACGGTTTGCCTTTGCCAGCCTATTGTCAATCTCCTTGTTGATCTTGGCGTCTGAGGAGATGATGCACCCCAGGTAGCTGAACTGCTGGACTGTCTTCAAAACTGATTCACCCACAGTGATGCAGGAAGGGTGATAATCTTCCTGGGGTGCAGGCTGGTGGAGAACTTCTGTCTTCTTCAGACTAACTTCTAGGCCGAATAGCTTGGCAGCCTCTGCAAAGCAGGACGTCATATGCTGCAGAGCTGATACCGAGTGGGACAGGATTCTAATCTAAGTCAAACTGGCTAGGGTGGATAGAGATGCAGGAGGCATGTCCTGCCCTCATGGTGCTGAGATGGAGAAGTGTGGGGAGAGAAGATGTCAGCAAAAAGGAAGCCAGAAGCAATCTGCACATCAAAGGGAGAGCATCAGAGCAGCAGAAAGGGCCCGGACCTCTCTCTCTCTCTGACTCTCTACGGTCCCTCTCTGAAGGTAGATCCAAATAGGCAGCCATGTTGGTCTGAAGTAGTAGAACAAAATAGGAGTCGATTGCACCTTTACGACCAACTTAGTTTTATTCAGAACATGAGCTTTCGTGTGCTCTCTAAACACACTTCATCAGACGAGGAATCCGGCACAGTGAGCAGAGCCATACATAGCTGGTAGGCAGTGGCCCAGAATGCAAAATGGTGTAGATTTAAGATTTACAGATTTACACTGTCATTGGTTCTTAAATCTACCATTTTGCATTCTGGGCCACTGCCTACCAGCTATGTATGGCTCTGCTCACTGTGCCAGATTCCTCGTCTGATGAAGTGTCCTTAGAGAGCACACGAAAGCTAACGTTCTGAATAAAACTAAGTTGATCTTAAAAGTGCAATCGACTCCTATTTTGTTCCTCTCCGAAGGCCGAGGCTAAGAGGCAGTGCAAAATCCTTCACTTCCAACATTTGATGGGTGTTAGCTGTGCTGTGGTCTGTGGATGGCCAGTCTTCTCATGTAGCACAGTCTCAAGAATGAATTTTCAACAGTCTCAAAATATTTATTTATTTCTGCTAATTTGTATCCCGCTCCTCCCATGAACGGCTCAGAGTGGCTTGCAACATAATACATTGAAATCATAAGCAATAAATAAAATAAAACATCAAATCATGATATATCATAAAACAGGTGTCGAAACTCTACAGGCTACAGTTAGTAATAGTGGCCATGTAGCATATCCACGTAGATGGTTTCTTATGAACAGTAACACCAACAGGAAGTCAGATCACTCTTCCTGGTGGCCTCAGGATATTAACCAGAAAACCGTCTGGAAGAGCTCAGTTTTACAGGCCCTGCGGAGTTGTAACAAGCCTAACCAATTTATCCTGGCAACCATTTTGACTCGGGAATGCTTATACCTGGGAAATGTTTCTTGGCCTTTTAAGGTGCTACTGGACTCAGACGTTGTTCTGCTACTGCAAGCCCCATAGCCAGAAAATGTGGCTTTGGGGTAGGGTTGCCAAGTCCAATTCAAGAAATATCTGGGGACTTTGGGGGTGGAGCCAGGAGACTTTGGGGGTGGAGCCAGGGGACATGAGGGGTGGAGCCAGGAGACATTAGGGTGGAGCCAAGATCAAGGCTGTGACTAGCATAATTGAACTCTAAAGGGAGTTCTGGCCCTCACATTTAAAGGGACAGCACACCTTTTCAATTCCTTCCTTTCATAGGAAATAATGAAGGATAGGGGCACCTTCTTTTGAGGCTCATAGAATTGGACCCCCCCTTGGTCCAATCTTTTTGAAACTTGGGGGGTATTTTGGGGAGAGGCATTAGATGCTATACTGAAAATTTGGTGCCTCTACCCCAAAAAATAGCCCCCCCCCAGAGCCCTAGATACCCGCAGATCAATTCTCCATGATTTTCTATGGGGATAAATCTCCATAGGGAATAACAGAGTTCCCAGCAGACATTTCCCTCCCCTCCCCCCACTTTCTGACAACCCTGAAGTGGGGGGAATGTCTCCAAACCGGGGGATCCCCTGCCCCCACCTGGGGATTGGCAACTCTACTTTGAGGAGCTGTGGGATTTTGAGAGGGTGTCAACATGGTGGCTCTCCAAGTGCAAGCTGGCTCTCCAGGAGCTTTTGGAGAGCTGAAGAGGTGGCAGCCAGGCGGCGGGGCAGTGAGTGGGCCATTCTCCAGCATTGGGGTGGGCCATTCTCCAGCATCCAAAAGTGGCCCATCCACTAGGCAGCCGTTGGTGGCTGCCTAGGGTGCAGGCTGGGGGAGTCCTGGATTGGGCCCTCCCCCCCAGCCCTGCCTCCAGAGCAATTGATCTAGCCCAGGAGGAGAGGCCCTCTGGGAGCTGGGAAGAGGCTGTGCGCAGCGCCCACCGCCCCCCACTCCCCTTCCACCGCCCCCGTGGGCAAAGCCGGAAGATGGGGAGGGTGCGGCAAAGTGCAGAGAGGATGTGTGCCACCCAGCTGCTATCACTCTGCTTCTGGAAGGCAGAATGACAGTGAGTGGGTGGCACACGGCCTCTCTGCACAACCCTCCCTGACCTCCAGCTTTGCCCACAAGGGCAGATACCCTAGGGCTGCCCCTGCCAGCGCCAGCCCCAATCTCTGCACCAGCCAGCTTGTCAGCTCTCCAAGAGCTCTTTGGGACGTCTCCGAAAACTCTTAGAGAGCTGACCCGCTATTGGTGCAAATGCAATGAGGCACCAGGGCAAGCCATTCTCCCATGGCTCTTCCTGGTGCCTCATTTCATCTGTACCAGACAACCAACTTATGGGGCGTGCCTGGAAAGTTGGGGGCGTGGCCACAGGATGTGCTGCTGTGGCTACAAGTCTGACTACTGCTACTAATACCACTGCTACTACTGTTAAAAGGTAAAAGGTAAAGGTCGTCCCCTGCGCAAGCACCGAGTCGTTACCGACTCATGGGGTGATGTCACTTCATGACGTTTTCTTGGTAGACTTTTTTAATGGGGTGGTTTGCCATTGCCTTCCCCAGTCGTCTACACTTCCCCTCCAGCAAACTGGGTACTCATTTTACCAACCTCAGAAGGATGGAAGGCTGAGTCAACCTCGAGCTGGCTACCTGAACCCTACAGACTAATTGCCAGCCTCCAGGTGAGGGCTGGAGTTCTCCTGAAATTACAACCACTCTCCAGACAACAGAGTTGAGTTGCCCTGGAGAAAATGGAGAGCTAGTTTGGTGTAGTGGTTAAGTGTGTGGACTCTTATCTGGGAGAACCGGGTTTGATTCCCCACTCTTCCACTTGCACCTGCTGGAATGGCCTTGGGTCAGCCATAGCTCTGGCAGAGGTTGTCCTTGAAAAGGCAGCTTCTGGGAGAGCTCTCTCAGCCCCACCCACCTCACAGGGTGTCTGTTGTGGGGGAGGAAGGTAAAGGAGATTGTGAGCCGCCCTGAGACTCTTCGGAGTGGAGGGCGGGATATAAATCCAATATCTTCATCTACCTCACAGGGTGTCTGTTGTGGGGGAGGAAGGTAAAGGAGATTGTGAGCCGCTCTGAGACTCTTCGGATTGGAGGGCGGGATATAAATCCATTATCTTCATCTACCTCACAGGGTGTCTGTTGTGGGGGAGGGAGGTAAAGGAGATTGTGAGCCGCTCTGAGACTCTTCGGAGTGGAGGGCGGGATATAAATCCAATATCATCATCTTCTTCTTTGAAGGGTGGACTCTGTGGCATTATATCCTGCGGAGGCCCCTCCGCTCTCCAAACCCCACCCTCCCCAGGCTCCGCCCCCAAATCTCCAGCTATTTGCCCAGCAGATATATTAACTTACAATTCACACAGTGCAGCAGTAACCAGCACAGTCAATGCTAGTTCTTTGCTCTGGGACTGGGCTGTTTGAAGACTGGGCCTCTGAGCACATAGAGAGCCCCACATGCCCCATGGTCTGAACGGTACCCAGGAACCATTCCACACCTCTAGGAATTAGCAGGCAGGGCTTCTGGGTGAGAGGATGCAGATTCTACAAAGGCTTAGTTTCCATCTTGATCTTTTGGGCCGTTCATGGTTGTAGAAACTGTTCGCTGTTGCAGGCAGATCATTATCTGGTTCAGCGTCCACTCCTTCCCTGCCCACCACTGCATTTATTCCCAACAGTTGCTGCGGCCTGGGGTGGGGTGGGGGGGATGCTGCACTGCCTGCTTGGCCTTGGAAGCAGGTGCTGTGTTCCTCCTCCGTTATTACATGATGCGATGGCTCCTCCTCTCTTTGAAAGGGAAGGAGTTGAGCGGGATTCCTCTCCTGTCCCTGCCTGCAGCTCACCGTTCGGCAGTCCTGATTTAAAGGAAAGTGCCCATCTGCGTTAATGGAAGGAAAAGGTGCATTCTTTGTGTGTGTGTGTGTGTGTGTGTGTGTATGCGTGCATGCCTTCTGGAATAATACAAGCAACATGTAACACATACCCTCTTCGTTACAATGATCTCGTACACCTCATTCTATCTGTCTGCTCTTTCGCTTCAGGATGGAGTTTGTGGCCATTTTGAAAACAGCAGAAACAGTCGTGAATGTTGACATCAAAGGCTACTCTGAGCGGCTTTCCCAAATCCCAGGCTGTCGAAGGCAGATTCTTCCTTCTTTGATCTCTGACTCACTGGATTGTCGATGTTAATTCATATTCCTCTCAGAGGGGTCTCTTCCGAGCTCCCCCCCACCCTCCACACACATACGCCAAAAGTAGGTTATCAAACTGCTCTCTCACGAGTGGTGCAAAACAGGCCCCCCCCCATTTCCTCTGCACCCAGGCAACTGAGTTTATAGACCACACAAAGCCCTTTCCATGGCAGACAGAGCGCCTCTGACACACGGAGAATGAAGCTCTTGTCCCCGGGGACAAGCGGCGCTCACAAACCGAGGGATCAATGCAGTCTCTTGGATCCCAGGGCAACACATGTTTCAACAAAGAAATATTTATTATTAAAAGGCAGAAAGAAAATAGTCAGTGCATAGAAGATAAAGCAACAAATACAAGTCTATACACTCATCTTTGGCATGTGAGATGTTGCGGTTGGCCCAGCCCCTACTGCGTGACATTTTAGTCAGTCCTAAGAAAAGACTGCAGGGAGGGAGCCATGAAGGGATGCCAAACCGCAACCCCCCCCCCCCCCAGAAGGGGCATGGAGATATCCTGGGAATACTGTGGATCTCCGATGACAGAGATCAGTTCCCCTGAAGAAAATGGCAGCTTCGGAAGGCACACTATACAGGCACACCATTGAGTCTAGGTGAAATCCCTCCCCTCATTCACCTCCAACAGATACCCCCCCCCCCAAATGTCCAGGAAATCCCCAGGCTAGAGTTGGCAACCCAAGTCCGTGGGGAGGGTGTTGTTTGGGGTGGAGAAGGAGCTCAGCAGCATGTGACCGATTTTTGTTTTTGTTTTCCTAGATGAGGGGTGTCAAACGCATCTGTTCTGAGTGCTGGATCTGACATAAATTAGATTCTGTTGGGCCAGGCCATGTGTGTCATAAGATGTAATGCCAGGATGTGGAGATATAAACTTTATAAAGGACACAGACAAACACAAAGGGTTTTTTTTAAAAAAACCTGGTAATAAAATATGCTTAAAAGATTAGCACTCTTACAATACTTTGTTTATTTAACAGTTTCTGATTACTGACACTTCTTGCTCTGAATTACTGCATCAAAATCTGCAGACAATGTCTGTGCTGTAGCAATCCTGAGAAAGCTGTTCAGGTGCTGTTCAGGTGTGTGGCAAACCTTCTTTTGATTTATTGACATTCATTACAGAAATCTCATGGTCAATGCTTTGAGCCTAAGACCCAGGGGAAAATATGAAATGGCTGGGCATTGCAAGCATTTGTATGCAAGTTGCTTCATGTGTAGGTCAGCCATTGGAGTAGAGGCTTTGATTGAGCAAGCCTGGCAAAGCAAGCTGTGATGCAGAAGGATACAAGAGAGAGAGAAGAAAGCAGATGACAGTGAGTTGTTTGCAGGCCTGATAGCAGCCATCTGGGGGCCTGATCAGACCCTCAGGCTGCATATTTGACACCCCTGTCCTAGTCTCTCCAAAGCTGCCATTCCTTCCAAGAGTATCTTGGTCTGGAGATCTGTCGTCATTGCAGGAGAACTCCACTTTATATTGTTCTGAATTGTGCGGTTTTTGATTAGTAACGTAAATTATGAGATGTGAGTAGATTCAAGCTTTATATAATAATTTGTAAGAGAGTGGCAATTTTGTTTAATCACGGTATTGTGTAGTATGTTTTTCATACCCGGAGGATGGCAACCCAACTTTTGCATAGGAGCTGATTTGTTTGTCCTATGTAGAAAGCAGAAAGGCATCGTCGACACATGGTCCTGTCACAATTTACAAGTTCTTGTTGACTTCATGTATCACACTGGATATTGCTGTACTGATGGGTCCCTAAAATAGCTACTCCTGACTTCAGAGTAGGAATTTGGGAAGATTAGATTCTTCCCTCTCTTTAGTATATTGGGATTCTCCTAGAAGAAGGCAGAAGCTTGGGTGTGTGTGTAAGTGAAATAAAAATCCTTTCCACCCCTGTGCTAGATAGCAGATCCACAAAGAAGGCAGGGTGTATGTGTGCAGAGAGAGAGAGAGAGTTTCACAAGAAGGATATTCCTCTGTTTTCCTCATATCAATTCGCTAGGGAAATGTCACAGGAAATGTTAATAAGAAAATGCAACATTTCCAGATGGGAACTTCAATTACATATGGCTTTGGAGGTGATCCTGGACCAAGTAAGAAAACAAATTTAGCATTTTACAGAATAATTTCCAAACTGAACCCCATTGTCCAAGTAATGTGAAATTTGCAAGCGAAAGAAAATATAATATCATTTAGCATTTATATGACACTTTACAATGCATAAAATCTTTGACATATTGCATCTTGGTATTCCTTGCAGCCCCACCTCCCATGAAGCAGGTCAGTCCTGGGGTCCTGAGTGGGGGGGGGGGGGCTTGCTCCAGACCACCTTGGGCTAATAATTAAATCTAGGGAGCTTAGCTGCTATGCACACACTGCAGATAGGGTTGCCAGCTCCAGACTGAACAATACCTGGAGATTTAGCGGATAGAGTCTGAGGACAGCAGGTTTTAGGTAGGGGAGGGACTTCAGCAAGGTATAATGCCCTTGAGCCACCTTCCAAATGGCTGGATTAACAATTAGGCCATGTAGACACTGGCCTATGAGCCCCCACGCCTTTAGGGGCCCCAGGCTGGCTCCCCCCCCCACAGTTTTTCCCCTGCTTGCAGCCCTCCCAGTCAGCAATTGAGCTGCTCTTTGCCCGACTTGCCTGGTGCAGCTGCTGCTGGCGTTGCCAAGTTTGCCACTCTCTGCCTCTCCCCCGCGGCTTAGTAAAAGGGGCTTTTAAGAAGGTGCCTGCAGGCGGTAGCAGGGGCTGTGGGTGGCAGGGTGGGCACTCAGACTCTGAGATAATTTGCAAGGGGAGGCCCAAGATTTTGATTGCCTAGGGGCCTCCACAGGGTTTAATCCAGCACTGCTTCCAAAGAAGCCATTTTCTCTGTCTCTTGGAGATCAGTTGAAACACCAGGAGATCTCCAGCCATCACCTGGAGGGTGGCAATTCTAATTACAGCCCAGTTCTCACGGCGTGATGGACTGCTCACATTTTAGAGATGTGCATAGTTCCCAGATACGTTGCAAGGTCAGAATGTTCCTTATCTCTCTGATGAGATACCGAAAGGAGCAAGAGGCTACAGAATACTCCTTGGCTTAGCTATTTAGGATATTTCCATCTGGTCTGCAAACCCCAAAGATGTCAGCTATTTTTGTAACAGAATAAAACAGAAGCGCAGTGGCACCTTCAAGCTAACACAATTTTTCCCAGTGACTGGCTCGCTTCAACAGATGCACCAAACTGAGCTCTAACTCACAAAAGCTACTGCTGGATTTATTCTGCTAGTCTCTAAGGCAGGAGTTTCCAGCCTTTCTAAGGCTGTGGGCACCTTTGGAATTTTGACAGTGTGGTGGGTACAGTCATAACATGGCTGCCACACCGAGGCTGCTGCAGGAAGTGGGACCAGCTATAAAATGGCTGCCACAGCTTACCTTCAGTCACACAGTGTGCTGTGGCGCCCATGGGCACCATGCTGGGGCCCCCTGTTATAAGATGCCCCTACACTCTGGGATCAAACAAGGCAAACAGGCCCTTCTCACAGCCAAACCCAAGGTCTGGCAGCCTTCAGATGGCTTCAGTTGCTCGGCACAGGCAATACACAATAGTCTCACAACTTGGTTAAAAATAATCTGCCAAACCAGCTCTAAAACAGTCATCCTCAGCGTGGCACCCCTGTGCGGCATGGCGTCTGCCAGTGGCTTTCCTGGCAAACACTGGCTTTTTCCATGACCCCACTGGAGCAGGAGGCGTTTCAGAAAATACCAAGAAGCATCATTACTTTTGTGTCCGCAGAGAGGACCCATTCAGAGATGGCTGCCTTCATTGTAGGAGGTTCCTTCTTTGGCTTGCATCCTCCCAACGTTTTGTGACACCATTAGGTACCTGTTGTCAAAATCTACAGAGACTCCACCGGTTTAACAACATCAGGGATCCCTCTGCTCTAAGCCATGACCCAAGGAAAGAGTGTGGACACTGTCTTCTGGCATGAGACACATAAGCCCTGAGATGAACTCATAACGTTGTCCCCATTAGCACAAGACTCCTGGGACATTCTTGGTCCTTTTTTCTTTTTCATGGGCAAATGATAACCATTCTCATGGCAAGCGTTTTAAAAGGCACAATGTTATGTGTGGCACATGCTCCAAGCATTTCTACTTACCTGGGATAGTCTCTGTTTTTTGGTACTTATCCCTGCCAAACCATTATCCTTATTTTTGCATGACTAAACTATTCAATGTGAGTTGCAACAGCTGTCATTCTCCAGGGTCTGGCCCTCACTTTGGGGACTCCAGAAGTTTATATCTTGGAGGGGACAATGGATGTGTCATCTCTCTAGTACTGGGACAGACACATGAACCCTAAAGCACGTAAGTCGTTTTGGATTGGTCTAACGGCTCATCTAGTCCAACACTCTGTGTCACACAGTAGTCAAAACCCAGGTGCCATCAGGAGATCCACCAACAGGGCCAGAACTCCAGAAACCCTCCCACTGTTGCCCTCACAGGCACCAAGAATAGAGAACATCACTGCCCCATGGTGACTGAGCGGAATCTCCACATCCAGAGGCACTAATATTCTGAATCCATTGGACCAATCCATTGAATATTCTGAATCCATTGGACCAATCCAGAGCCAGGAGGCAACATCAGGGGAAGGCCTCAGGCTCTGTGCCCTGTTGTTGGCCCTCCTGAGGAATAGTTGGCCACTGTGTGAGACAGGAGGCTGGACTAGATGGACCACTGGTCTGCTCCAGCAGAGCTCTTCTTATGTTCTTAAAAAGCATGAGGGGGGGGGGGGCAGGATATAAACATATTACAATTTTTGTGTTGTCAAACATTGTGATGTCCGATATTGGCAAGTGTGCGGGAAGATTCCTGCAGGGGGCTAACAGAGGCTCAGGCCTGAGCTACAGTAACTGGTAAGTTTACATGGCGGACAATGTGAACTGGATAATGCTGAGACCTTTATCGAAACGTCATGAGCTCAACCAGGAGCTCTGTAAATTGGATTACAAACTGACCTGGCTTGAAGGATCAGGGTAGACTATGTGCTGCTGCAAGGGCTGATCTCCTTTCCTGGATTACTTACAAGAGGACAGGAAGCAACACATTTAGTCTGAATCGATCCCAGATCCTGGAGCCTTTGGCTGCCCCCATCTCCTTCTTTCTAAACCAGAGAAGCTGAATATCCAGGCTGATTGAAGAGCCCGCTTCTCTTTCGCTCCTGGCAAGCCCACCTTGCCATAGTCAGCAACTCGTTTTACAGAAAGAGAGGGGCTTAGTGAGGCCTGGAGACGGGGTTGTGTTATGTATGAGAGTCAACGCTGTTATCAGTGGTGTTCCTGCCTGGCTCATTGGAGCCTGAAGGACTGAGCTCGGGGACTTGGGAACAACGGGCAGTAGGATCCAAATCCCAACTGCTCTGCTCCAATCAGGGTTGGTGCGAGGCTTTCCGGCGCCCTAGGCAAGTCACCCACTAGCGTCCCCCCCTTATTAAAAAAACAGGGAAAATGAAGAGTGCCAAACGTGAAACTTTTCACATTTTTAATTTACTGATTTTTTAATTTGAATTTTTCAAAAAAATGTGATAAGTTAAGAACATAAGAGAAGCCCTGTTAGATCAGGCCAATGGCCCATCCAGTCCAACACTCTGTGTTACAAAGTGGCAAAAATTTATATATATATATATACACATACACATACACACACACAAACACACACACACACTGTGGCTAATAGCCACTGATGGACCTGTGCTCCATATTTTTATCTAAACCCCTCTTGAAGGTGGCTATGCTTGTGGCCGCCACCACCTCCTGTGGCAGTGAATTCCACATGTTAATCACCCTTTGGGTGAAGAAGTACTTCCTTTTATCCGTCTTAACCTGTCTGCTCAGCAATTTCATCGAATGCCCACGAGTTCTTGTATTGTGAGAAAGGGAGAAAAGCACCTCTTTCCCTACTTTCTCCATCCCATGCATAATCTTGTAAACCTCTATCATGTCACCCCGCAGTCGACGTTTCTCCAAGCTAAAGAGTCTCAAGCGTTTCAACCTTTCTTCATAGGGATAGTGTTCCAGCCCTTTAATCATTCTAGTTGCCCTTTTCTGGACTTTCTCCAATGCTATAATATCCTTTTTGAGGTGCGGCGACCAGAACTGCACACAGTACTCCAAATGAGACCGCACCATCGATTTATACAGGGGCATTATGATACTGGCTGATTTGTTTTCAATTCCCTTCCTAATAATTCCCAGCATGGCGTTGGCCTTTTTTATTGCTTGGCTTTGTTGAGGGCAGCTTGGTAGTGGGAGAGGACAAGGTGACTGGTCAGGAGCCAGAATCATGCGTTGGGGGGGAGGGAGTGCCCAGCGGTGCCCCCTAGGCCAGGTGGCGCCCTAGGCAAGTGCCTTCTTTGCCTACTCCCACGCACCAGCCCAGGCTCCAATCACAGGACCCTGCTGGTTTGAATGACCCAATAACGTGCTAGCACAGGAACCCAGTGTTGTATATAGTTGACCCAGCGGGCCCCGTTCTTCAGTCTTGTTAGTGCAGCCACCTACCATGCTGTATGCAATAAAGCGCTTGTTATCACTTCCACCTCGCCTCTTCAATGCCTAAGAACCCTCTATATTATAGGTTGCCAGCCCCTAGATGGAGCATGGAGATCTGCTATTACAATTGATCTCCAGACAACAGAGATCTGTTCCCCTGGAGAAAATGACTGCTTGGGAGGCTGGACTGTGTGCCATTGTACCTTGCTGAGGTCTCCCTTCCCACACCCTGTCCTTCCCAGGCTCCACCCCTCAAATCGCCAGTATTTCCCCACTCAGAGCTGGCAATTCTAGCCTGTGGCCATCATGACATCCTCTCTACATCAGTTTCCCCATCTCCTGGAATTACAACCCATCTCTGGACCCCCTGGAGGAAATGCTTTGGCGGGAGGAATGTTATACCTCACTGAGGTCTCTCCCCTTCCCAACCACTTCCCAACTCCCAGGATCCACCCCAGCCCTGTAGCTAAGAGTCACAGGCGGAGGGGGCTAAAAGGGAGCCGTAGAAGAGGGGGTCATGGGGTGAGAGCAAGAAGCTGGAGAGGCTGGGGGTGGTTTGCCATTGCCTTCCCCAGTCATCTATACCCGCCCCCCAGCAAACTGGGTACTCATTTTACTGACCTCGGAAGGATGGAAGGCTGAGTCAACCTTGGGCCGGCTACCCGAACCAGCTTTCGCTGAGATAGAACTCAAGAAGAAGAAGAAGAAGATATTGGATTTATATCCCGCCCTCCACTCTGAAGAGTCTCAGAGCGGCTCACAATCTCCTTTACCTTCCTCCCCCACAACAGACACCCTGTGAGGTGGGTGGGGCTGGAGAGGGCTCTCACAGCAGCTGCCCTTTCAAGGACAAGCTCTGTGATAACTATGGCTGACCCAAGGCCATTCCAGCAGGTGCAAGTGGAGGAGTGGGGAATCAAACCCGGTTCTCCCAGATAAGAGTCCGCACACTTAACCACTACACCAAACAGGTCGTGAGCGGAGAGTTCAGATCACAGTACTGCAGTACTGCTGCTTTACCACTCTGCACCACAGGGCTGCTGTAGCTACGGGCCTGATCCACCCCCAAATGCCCAGGAATTTCTCAGTTTGGATTTGACAAGCCTAGGATTAGCTTGTGCATCTTCTACAGATCTCTTCATCTTGCACTCATTTGGGGACTTTCCAAACTATGAACCACCCATAAAACTGTGCTGACTTTGCAGGGGGAGGCACAAGAGCAAAGAGGAAGAGGGAAGCAGATCTGCTGTCCGTCAGGTAGCCTCTGGGGCTTTCCTGAAGATGCCTGTCCAGGGCCTACAAGCACCCTCACATACACTCTGGTTCACTCAAACGGCTGGCCTGGCCTTTTGATGCTATACAGGACATAGGGTTGCCAGTTCTTGGTTGGGAAATTCCTGGGGATTTTAGGGGCGGAGCCTGGTAAGGGTGGGGTTTGGGGAGTGGAGGAGCTCAGCAGGGCATAACGCCACAGAGTCCAACCTCCAAAGCAGCCATTTTCTCCCAGGGAACTGATCTTTGTAACTGAAGACCAGGTGCAATTCCAGGAGCTCTCCTGCCACCACCTGGAGCCTGGCAACTCTAGGAGAGATCTTCAGGGGAGATTTCTAGATAAAATGGTTGGCCAGGCCTTCAACGCTGATCAGTCGAGCGAGAGCCTCAACTGAGGTTTCCCCAGACATCTGCCCTGCCTCAAGTGTCTTTATATCTTATAGTCTATTCACCTCCCTCTGCTGGTCTCTCAAGGGGTCTTGCCATGTATGGTCATCTGGCATCCACTGGTTCAGATCCTGCGGTTCAGTGGCGGGGCGGTCTTTCCTCACAGCCTCATGACTTTGACTCAAAGATATTCTGGAACTTTGCTGATTCTACATGTGTCTTTATTTTGCCCTCTGGGACTTCCCCTTTTCCCCAGCTGGGGGCTGACAATGGCCCTTTCCAAGCACCAGAGTAGGGGCTATCTGGGGACCTTCTAGCTAGTGGTCTCCTGTTCTGGTAACTCAGTGTCTTCTCTGGTCCTGGGTCTTCAGCCCACCTTCACACTCTCACTCCCTCTCTCATTCACACAGCGCTTGTCTACACCTGGGCGGTCTTTTCTGTTCTTATGCATTACAGGTTACATGAGTTCATTGTCAAAGCTGCATATTGCTGCTTCTTAAATGCAAAACCAGTTGCCTCAACAGGCAACTTGAATAAGTAGTCAGGGATCTGCATACTGGAAAATCCCATGTCCGACTTCTCCTTTTGCTTGCATGGAAAACACTCAGTATACTAGTATTTGTTAGCTCAAGCATGTAGAACAGAAAGGCCCTTTAAAAATGACCCTCATGCTGACAGCCCCCGGAAGGCTGTGATTTGGCCCAGTTGCTGATGCCTGCTCTACAGGACTTAAGGATTTCACACTTCTTTCTTCATGTTGTCACTCTTCCTAAGGTTGCTGGGTTCTCCCTGGCCACAGGGGTGGGGGGGGAGGGAGATGAGGGTAGGGTTGCCAGAGGCAGGTTGGGAAACTCTCCTGGGGATCTGGAGCACAACTTTGGTAGGAAAGGGACTTCAGCAGGGCACAATGCCTCAGTGTCCACCTGCCAGAGCATCCATGTTCTCCAAGGGAACTGATCTCCGTAGTCTCTAAATCAGGGGTCCCCAACACCTGTGCCATGGACAGGTACAGGTTTGTGGCCTGTAAGCAACCGGGTCATGGAGTGAGGCAGAGACCTTTGCCTACTCATTTAAAGACCCCCATGGGGGGGGCAGGGATGAGGTGGGGGCAGCCTGGGGCAGCAAAAACCCTAGCACCCCCACCGGTCCTTGGAAAAATTGTCTTCCACAAAACCGGTCCCTGTTGCCAAAAAGGTTGGGGGCCTGTTGTGTATGTGGACTCATGTGAATGTTCTTTACCAGTGTTCCTGCCTGGCTCATTGGAGCCTTAAGGACTGAGTTTGGGGACTCAGGAACAATGGGCAGGAGGATCCAAATCCCTGCTGCCTTGGTCCAATCAGAAGCCCCCTGCTGGTTCAAACAATCCCATGGTGTCCTAGCGCAGGAACCCAGGACTGTATATAGTTGGCCCCGCTGGCCCAGTGACTCAATAAAGAGCTGTGACTCAATAAAGAGCTATGATGACGGCAACCTCGTCTCTTCTATGCATTGAACCCACTATATTATAGGGCCGCTGCTCTAGATGAGCAGAGGATGCTCAGGTCACCCCTGGAAGTTACACCATACAAAAGTGGCAACACAGTCTGTAGCAGAAAACAACAACCATAAAAATATATGCACAATAATTCTTAAAGTCTATATTAATTTCAAATAATACCAAATACGCAGTATATAAAAAAATTTCACAAAAGGAAAGGATCCACAGTATATCAATGTCCAGAGAATGTCCAGTCCTTCTCCTTTCTTGTTTAATCCTGTGTGGTATCCAAATTCCTTATGAATCCTGGCTCCAAAGGTGATGTTCCCTGACATGCCTGTCAACTTGGCTCACGTTTCGCACCCAATGCTTCCTCGAAGAGCCAATCTGCTCAATTTTTCTTTTTGACGTCAATTAAGACCACTTGATCAAATTTCCAATAAGCACTAGCTCAATGAAGCTTGTGCCTATTGGGAATTTGGTATTATTTGAAATTAATATAGACTTTAAGAATTATTTTGTATATATTTTTATGGTGGGTTTTGTACACAGCGGTTGTTGTTTTCTCCCCCCTGGAGGTTGGCATCCCTAAACTCCTCCTTCCTTCTTCTATCTGCTGTTCATTCACAGTGATTTCCCCCTCCTCGGAGTAATTTGGCAGTAGCACCAAGCACATCCTTCCTTCCATCAGAGCCAGTAGGCTGAGCTGGCATTCACAAACCACCACAGAGCCCGGAATGCACAATCAAATGTTTACAGCCCAGAATATGCTGGGTTTGCTTTTAGAGGTATTCAGGCAAGTGGTGTGTGTGTGTGTTTGTGTGTGTGTGAAGGAAGTGTCTGGAAAAGATTCTGCTGAATCAGGAGAACAGTGCTGCTGGCCTTTGCAGTGCATGGTGCTTCCGTTGAGTCAGACAAACAAATACATCAAAAGAGGGCTTCGTGCCCTCCCCCAAACCTTTCCATCTCTCTGTGCTGCAAAGGCCCTGCAAACAGAATCAGCATCTTGGGCAGTTGCCAGGATACAAGTCTGAACTGAGACAGACTACAACTTGGCTGTTCAGGTGCCCACACAAACATGGTCCTAGCACACAAAGGCACACAGAGCTCTCTAGGTTGGGCTCAGGGGCTGTGCTGTGCCTTTGGAAGCAGCTCGAAATAGATGTGAACCTGTAGTAAACTGAAGAAAAGTCCCAGCCTTGCATTATAGCAAAATAGCTTCTGCAAGGCGTCCCAGCCTGATGAACATCCAGATATAAGCCCCATTCATGGTAAATCTTCCTCAGGATTTGTTCTTACTTGGTCTTCCTCTGGAGTAATATCCTCTTGTTTTTAATTTTGCATCCATAAAAGGAGCAAGTCAGTCATCTAAAATTATGTTGATATGGTGCAAAACCTACTGATTCTAATACTGGCAAATGCTCTCTAAATCAGGGGTGCCAAACATGCAGTCTGAAAGCTAGATCAGGCCCCCGGAGGGCTCCTATCAGGCCCACGAGCAACTGGCTGTCATCCACTTTCTTCTCCCTCTCTTGCTTCTTTCTGCATCACTATGAGTAAACCCAAAAGAGAATCGCAGCGATGAGTAGCAGAAAAAAGCACAAGGTTTCCATGATTGCCAGCCTCAATCAATAATAAGAGTCAAAGAAACTTAAAACTTATATAATATGTAGTGAAAAATAACCATAGAATCAATGCAATCATTCACACAAAATGGAACACTTCAAAAAACCACCAGAGTTAAAGTCCAACTCATAAGCAATCCAATGCTGTCTTCTTGCCAAAGAATCCGATGGTGAAGTGAAGAAGGAGGATGTCTTGACAGTCCAAATATGATTTACACAGCAGCCAGCAGTCCAGTTATTGCAAGAGGAAAAAGGAAAGGTCCCCTGTGCAAGCACCAGTCATTTCCGACTCTGGGGTGACGTTGCTTTCACAACGTTTTTATGGCAGACTTTTTATGGGGTGGTTGGCCATTGCCTTCCCCAGTCATCTACACTTTCCCCCCAGCAAGCTGGCGACTCATTTTACCAACCTCGGAAGGATGGAAGGCTGAGTCAACCTCAAGCCGGCTACCTGAAAACCCAGCTTCCACCAAGGATCGAAGTCAGGTTGTGAGCAGAGCTTAGGACTGCAGTACTGCAGCTTTAACACTCGAGTACCCAGCTGCTGGGGGGAAAAGTGTAGATGACTGGGAAAGGCAATGGCAAGCCACCCCATAAAAAATCTGCCATGAAAACATTGTGAAAGCAACGTCACCCCAGAGCCAGAAACGACTGGTGCTTGCACAGGGGACTACCTTTACCTTTATTGCAACGAGGCTGTACCAATGTTCTTGTTTCACAGTTGCTTCTTCAAGCTTCACAAATCCATTTCAGATAACAGGTAGCAAGTGAAAGCTTATTGGTCTGCATTTACTTGCTACGAGTGATTTGAAAGAAATTTTCTGGCGTTCATACCTGTTATCAAGAGTAACTGCCACAAGTTCACCCAGCAAGCTTGCACAGCAAAAAGGGAATTCAAATCAGGGTCTCTCAGATCTTAGCAAGACAGTCTATCCCAGGGCTCCCCAATCCTTTGGAACCTGTGGGCACCTTAAGAATTCTGAGATGGGGTGATAAGTGCAACCATAAAATGGCTGCCACAGGAGGTGGAGCCAACTAGAAAATGGCTGCCATAAGAGGCAAAGCCAACCACAAATTTCAGGGGCTGCAGTCATGCATACTATAAAACTAACTTTTCAGCATTTCAGGCAGAACCTTTGTTTAACAGAATGCCTTTTGAAATGAATATTGTTTAGAAATATTTCCCTGTATACACATAACTTATCTTCAGTCATGCAGTGACTTATACTGTGGTGACAGCTCCTACCAAAGCCACTTTTAAAAAACCTGCTAGACAGAAGACCGTGGGGCCCTTCCTGCTTTTTAAAAAACCACTTGGCGATTGCTGGGGTGTGCCTGGGCACCACCTTGGGGACCCCCGCTCTAACCACTACACCACATTAGTAAATTCTCCTTGCCTATCAGCCTCACATTTCAATCAGACTTAATCAGGACCAAAGAAAATTCCTCTCCCCACCATCTGTTGCTCTCTTACAGATTATGGAAAACAAGGAAAGGAAAGGGAAATTTGAAAGGGGTGGTTGCGTACCCAAGATTGTATGCATGTGTGCCTATAAACTTTTGACTGTTTCCTTCTTTTCCACAATGAGTTAAGGTCTCAGCAAAAGATCAGTTTCTTTAGTAAGGAAAATCTTACAGCTTTGTAGTTATTAAACAAAACCAAATGTCTGGAAGCCAGTGCTTGCTACAAGAATGGAAACGCTTCCCAAAACAAAATGAAAACACAAAGGCCTGTGGATATCCTATTCATTGTAAAGCGGCTCAGGTTTCTGCAAGCTTAAGCCAAGGCAAGAGCAGCCAGTATATTTTGGCACAAACCCTTCCAACTCCCCTTTGAAATGTCTGGCTTATGCTTTAAGAATTCACTTGCATTAAAAAAAGCGGGAATCTCAAAGATCATCCATATTACTTCCCCGTAACAGCAAGATTCCTTATATTTAAACCATTTCCAGATGTGGCAACTGTTCCATTCTCATCTCTCCTGGCTTCTCACAAGGTATGCAGAACTGAATTATTCAGGAAGGCTTTTCTACACAGGCAAGAGGGTTGCACAAAATGCTTAACAAAGTTACTTGAATAAATTATTGGGGACTGTAGTATTATCATCAGGAACTTGGAGGATCAGGTGTATAAATCCCATTCTGCAGTCACTCCTCGGGCTGCTTCTCAGTTACTGGGCTCAATTTAAGATGCTGGCTATCTTGTGCAAAGCCCTTCATAAATAAAGGCCCCTCATTTCTGTGGCATCAACTTTCCCTCTGTGCTCCGCCACAACAGCTTTGAGCAGAGCCTTCTGCAGCTGCAGGTGGGCACATTTGACAACTGCTGTATGTATGCCTTCTTTGTGGTGGCCCCCACATTATGAAAGGGGCCTCCCTGAGTAGGTCAGGAAAGCTCCCACACTCCTGTCATTCCACAAGCTACGTAAAACAGAATTGTTCAGGAAGGCATCTTTAGAAAGATCATAGGGGTATATTGTAGTACGTGGGTTTTAATTGGGTTCTGTGGATTCCCACCCATGCAAATGCACCTGCGCCACTACTAAAAACATAAGAGAAGCCATGTTGGATCAGGCCAATGGCTCATCCAGTCCAACACTCTGTGTCACATAAGAACATAAGAGAAGCCATGTTGGATCAGGCCAATGGCCCATCCAGTCCAACAATCTGTGTCACATAAGAACATAAGAGAAGCCATGTTGGATCAGGCCAATGGCCCATCCAGCCCAACACTCTGTGTCACATAAGAACAGAAGAGAAACCATGTTGGATCAGGCCAATGGCCCATCCAGTCCAACACTCTGTGTCACATAAGAACAGAAGAGAAGCCATGTTGGATCAGGCCAATGGCCCATCCAGTCCAACACTCTGTGTCACATAAGAGAAGCCATGCTGGATCAGGCCAATGGCCCATCCAGTCCAACACTCTGTGTCACATAAGAACATAAGAGAAGCCATGTTGGATCAGGCCAATGGCCCATCCAGTCCAACACTCTGTGTCACATAAGAACATAAGAGAAGCCATGTTGGATCAGGCCAATGGCCCATCTAGTCCAACACTCTGTGTCACATAAGAACATAAGAGAAGCCATGTTGGATCAGGCCAATGGCCCATCTAGTCCAACACTCTGTGTCACATAAGAACTTAAGAGAAGCCATGATGGATCAGGCCAATGGCCCATCCAGTCCAACACTCTGTGTGACACAGAAGCCAAAACTCAGGTGCTATCAGGAGGCCCACCAGCAGGGTCAGAAGCCCTCCTAGTATTGCCTCCCCCAAGCACCAAGGATACAGACCATCAGTCACAGTGTTCCCTCTATACTTTGAGATTAATAGCCACTGATGGACCTCTGCTCCAGATTTTTATCCAGTTCCCTCTTGAAGTAGTTTATGTTTGTAGTTGGCCATTCTGTTTGAGGGTCCTGTGAATTTTATGACATCGACATTTGTGGGTCTAAATGCCTGGCCGAGGAAGCATTTCTGCCATCAGCAGCTCTGAAAGGCATTCACTCAGTACAGGCAGCTAAACCTGCTGTAGCCACCCACCTCTGCACTGGCATTAGCTCTGCTCAGTCTTATTTATGATTATTTCCATATGTTGAACTGTTCTGAAAACCAAGAACAAGTTACGAGAAAGGAACTCTCTCTTCTCCTCTCCTCTCCCCCTGCCATGCTGAGGAAAAACACATTTTCCCCCTCTAGGCTAATCTTTCTTCATGGAGAACTCTCCCTCATTCAGCTAGGAAATGTCCCAGAGTTTGTAAACGCATATAGAGGAATTGGTCCTTATCACTTTGTAAACAGCAGAGAGATTCAGAATGAAGGAGAGAAAAGAGGACAACAGGCGAGGCGACAACGAAGTGGTTCTTGAACGCAAAGTTGATGCCCTTTGGTGCTACCATCGTCCTAATCAAAGGAATTATTACAGAATGTTCTCTTCTGGAGTTTTGATTTCAGCCATCAATTTATTAATGGACAACATATAGGTATTCCTTAACCTTGTGCTCTTCTTTAACGTACCATAAATTTTCCCTGTTCTCTTCCTAACTCATTTGATATATTTATAGAATACAGTAATATCACCTGCCAACCAACTCAGCACAGATCTGACAGTCTCATAAAATTCCCTCAATGTATTTTGAGATCATATTTCGGTCTTTCTCTTCAGCTACAGCAGCCAAAAATATTTTAGAAGACAACCAGAAGGATACATATGAGAGGGAATATTTCAGCTCCTCGCCTTCAAGAACCCCACTCTGAAACAAAGCCCATCACAGAAGAAGAAGGAGGGGAGGAGGAGGGAGATGAGTTGTTTTATACTCTACTTTTCACTACCCAAAGGACTCTCAAAGGGGCTTACAACTGCCTTCCCATCCTTTTCCCACAGCAGTCTCTGAGATAGATAGGGCTGAAAAAATTCTGAGAGAACTGTGACTGACCAAAGGTCACCCAACAGGCTTTATGTGGAGGAATGGAGAATCAAACCTGGTTCTCCAGATTAGAGTCCACTGCTGTAGATCACTATACCAAGTTTACAGAATGAAGTGACTTCTATGTTACTACTTTACACAGAGGGTGATTCAAATGTGGAATTTGCTGCCAGAGGATGTAGTGATGGCCACAGGAATATACAACTTTAAAAGGGGATTAGAGAGATTCCTGGAGAAGAGGACTATCAGTAGCTTCCAGCCATGGTAGCTGAGGGGAACCTCCACATTCAGAGGCACTAAACCAGGGGTCCTCAAACTTTTTAAATAGGGGGCCAGTTCACTGTCCCTCAGACTGTTGGAGGGCTGGACTGCCGTTACTGTACAAGGTCGCGGGCCATCAGTTCTCCATCTTCTGCATCTTTCTCCCTTCCCCACACCACACACCCCGGCCTGGGAACTCACCTCACCTCGGTATCACCTCACACTCTGTCTCCGCCGCCTCAGCCCAGTGCCGGAAGTGTGCGTTGCTAACACGAGTTTAGGTCGAACGTCACTTCCGGTCTGATTTTGCCATAACCCGGTGGGCCGCATAAACGTCCTCAGCGGGCCGCATCTGGCCCGTGGGCCGTAGTTTGAGGACCCCCGCACTAAACTATGGCCCTGAACCTCACGCTACCTCACAGAGTTGCTGTGAGGATAACATGGAAAACAAGGCAAAGCCTCTTTGGGTCCCTGTCAGGGAGAAAGGCAGGGCATAAATGAAGTAAATAATAAATAAATAGAGACAGGAACATGTTAATTAAATGGGATATTGCAATAAGGGGAGGGAAATATGAATTTGTAAATTTTGAGAGAATTTGTTTGCTGGTGTAGAATTTTAAAAACTGTTTTCATTTCTACTAGCAGAACCAGAGCCAGTATGGTGTAGTGGTTGGGAGTTCTGGACTGGTATCTGAGGGACGCAGTCTGAACCCCACGCATGCCACGGAGGCTTGCCAAGTGACCTTGAGCTAGTCCCACCCTCTCAGCCTTACCCACGTCACAGGGTTGTTGCGATGATAAAATGAAGGACAGGAGAATGATGTAAGCCACTCTGAGTTCACATTGAGGAGAAAGACAGGGTACAAATTAAATAAATAAATGGTGCGACGGACTGAACAATTTTAAAAATAAAGAATAGTGAAATCACAAAGAAAAATGTGGCTAGGAAATTATAGTGCCTGCATGCATGAACTGTAACTGTTAAAATGTTTTCACTTGCAAAGTGTTATTTTCAAGACCAAATTAGATAGGACATCCAGCGATCTGTAAATTGACTTCCTTGTGAATTGTTGGGAGGGGGGGGGACGCAATTCTGTTTGGGGCTGCAAAATAGGGAGTTAACCCTTTCCTCCAGCACAGTCCTCAAAGCCACCGTATGGGAAATAACAAGGCACCATATGAGTGTTTGCCTGCTTTCCCCTACAGGGCAAATAGCTGTGGTGGTGTGTGTGCTGGGGAGAGAGGGGTGAAAACCAAAGTCCAAAAATGGTACCAGGAAGACTGAACCCTCTCTCTACTACACCACGCTCCTCAAACTGGGAGATGCATTTACAGAGATTTCCAAGTGACAAGTCTAAGTCTCAGTCTGCTGATGTTCATCAATGCAACAGCACAGCAGACTGACATACTATTTTTAAAGACTGTGGGAGGGCTTCCGGAAATCAGCTAGAATGTCACAGAATGAAGCCAGCTGCACTGGGTGAAATGCCATTGTTTTCAAAGCAAGCAAGCAAAGAAACAACAAAAAGGCTACAGCTTTTGGATCCAAGGTTGCACGAAGTACATGGAGAGCTCTCTTGTAGTTATGTGCTGCATACACCTAAGAGCCTGGCAGGGAAGTGAGGTGGACAAGCGAGTCCTTGGACATCTTTCCAGTAACAAAATGAAAAATCCAGGGGACCTCAAACACCAACAGGGATTAAAGCATGTGCTTCCGTGAGAAAGTTCTCACATTTTAATACATTTGTAATAAATGTTGTCAGTTTTTAAGATGCCCCAGCTTTTATTTTGCAACAACAGACTGTCATGGCTACCCCTTTGCAATTTCCAGGAACAAAACCAGAGCAAGTATAATAACGTGCTGTCTGCTTTGGTCTCTGTTGTGGGGGCAGCCATTGCAGGGTGGCATCAGGGCTGTATTCCACTCCACTTGGAACCAAGTTCCATATCCACCGGTTGCCTCCAGCAGGAAAGCAAGGCAGCAGAAGCCTGAAAAGGTCCAAGCATGGAATGGAGCAGAGTCAGCTTCTGGCTGCTCTCCTCAACATGAAACACCTACAGGAGCTTTGCAGGTGAACTGGGAACGCTTGCTGGTCACAGCCTGAGCAGGGCTGGTCCAAGTGACACTGCTCTGCTTCTCCTCCCATCCCTCCAAGAAAGGAAATCCCTGGTCAGGTGAGGTGTGACTGCTTTAATCTATTTAATGAGGAAAAGCCAGCAGTGGAGCCCTTTAATTGCCATGTGAGCTCTGCCCTGAATTCAGAGCAACTGGGCCAGAAGGGAGAAGGCCAATATTTATTTATAGGATGACATTGCCCTTCAAAACAGTGTAAAGTGGGACAATTAAGGCATCCTCATTCAAAAACCTTTGCTACAATTTCTTCTGCTCTTTCCCTTGACTCTTGAAGGCCTCTGTAGTTAGAAGGGAGCAAGCAGCATCCAGTTGGGGGTTTGTAACTGTGGGAGTCTTCGGTGGGGGAGCACAGAAATCAAGAAGGTCCTCTTTCAGTTGCTTCCCTCTTCCATCTCCAGCAGGCACTTCTCAGCTGCTGACTTGCGCTGCAAATTGGAGCTGGTTCCCTCCTTGGCCTTGAGGAGCAAAAAGCTCCCTTCTAATCTCTGCCCCCTCCCCTCCAGCTCTTTGGTAATTGCAAATCTGTTCCAATCCTGTCCTTCAGAGCAGGGAGGCCAACAGCCCCAGTCAGAGTTCTTTGTGTCTGGCTTTGCCAGTGAGCATGCCTTACTGCTCCAGCCCCCTGCAGCTTTCCTCATGAACGCCAGATGTGGCGGGACAGAAATTGTAACACTCTTGAGTATTTTGGAACGGCCATGAATCCAGAGGCTCAGGGGGGCATTGCTTGCTTGCACAGCTGTCTCTCTTAAGGCCACATGGAGTCATAGAAAAACACAGCAGTTTTCCCAGCCTGCTTTCTCAAGACTTCGTTCAGCGTTGCTCCAGCTCAAAACCGCTGGTCCGCAGCGGATGTTTTGTTCCCTCCTGGTCTCTTACCGCAGTGCTGGCCAGGAAAATCTGAACTGCAACAATAACTCCTTCAGGCCCCAGAACAGGGGTCCCTGACCTTTTTGAGTCTGCAGACGCCTCTGCGATTCTGACACAGGTGGCAGGCACGCCATACAAGAGTTGCCGCAGGAGCTGCAGCCAGCAACAAAAAATGGCTGCCACAGTTTACCTTCAGTTCCACAGCGCAGTTGCTTGGGCTGTGGTGGCAACTGTTGCCAAAGCGATTAAAAAAAAAAAAGTCAGCATAGCCAATCATGTCTCCAGTGGCCAACCAGAAGCCTTCGTGGCCAAATGCCCCACCCAGCCCTGTCCACTTTCTAAAAACCCTTGGCAGGCACCAGGATGGAAAGGTGTTGGCAGGCACTAATGCAGCTGGGTACTTCTCCTGCAGACAGAAGCTGACACCCCACTCTTCAGAACTCTTCTGGGTCTGGTTGTTCATAGGACAGCAGCCAGAGAATTGGAGCTCTTTGGCAGGCAGGAAGTCAGCAGTGGAAGCTTTCCCTGAAATGTCCTTGCAGCCGAGGCCAGAATAACAATTAGTCCAAGTAGACACTAGCCTATGCGCCCCCATGCCTTTAGGAGCCCTGGAATGGCTTTCCCCCAGTTTCCCCCCTGCTTGCAGCCCTCCCAGCCTGCACGTGCAGCCAGCAACTGAGACGCTCTTTGCCCAACATGCCTGGTGCGGCTGCTGCTAAGTTTGCCTCTCTTCCTCTCCCCTGCAGCTTTGTCAAAGGGGCTTTTGAGAAGGTGCCTGCAGGCTCCAGTGGGGGGCATGGGTGGCGGGGTGGGTGCTCTGAGGTAATTTGTGAGGGGGTCCCTGAGATTTTGACTGCCTAGGGGCCTCCACAGGGCTTAATCTGGCACTGCCTGCAGCTTCCTCAAGGATGCCTGGTCAGCATAGAGGGGGCGGGGGTAATCTGGAGGGAGCAGCATGGAGAGAGCACAGCCAATGCAGCCTGCTCAGTTCAGTGCTGGACACGACCGAAGGGGAGCTCTCTGAACCTTCCTTCCTTGCCTGTCGGCTGCCCCAGCTGAATCTGCACCTTTCCACAGGCTCCCCAAGGCCCAGCTGCTTCTCCATCCGGAAAGGTCATGTGAAGGCAGCTGGCCCGACCCCAGCCCTGCCTGGAGGGGATTCCTGGCCAGTCGGGAATGGCTCCTGATGAGAGGGGTTAGGAAGGGGCACAAAGGCTGCTTTCAGGCTGTGTTCCTCCTTGGCTAGAGATTCCTGGGAGCCAGTGCAGGCAAAGAAGCACACACCCCCTCCGCGACCAGGCATCAGAAAATGTGGAGAGAAGCAGACTTGGCTTTGCCACCTGCCTGCTGCAGCGAGAACCGTAGCAGAAGCAGGCATTCATTCTGCCAGGAGAGCGAACAGGCAGCGCCTTTCTTCCAGTGCCGGATTAAACCCTGTGGAGGCCCCTAGGCTGTCAAACTCTTGGGGTTCCCCTGGCAGATTATCTCAGAGTCGAAGCCCCCAGGGCAGCCTTCTCAAAAGCCCCTTTGACAAAGCTGTGGGAGAGAGGCACATTTGGCGACAACATCTACAGCAGCCGCACCAGGAAATTGGGGCAAAGAGTCCCCTGACTCTCGAAGGCCTGCTTTTTTCCAGCCTGCTTTCTCAAGATTTGGTTGTTGGCTGTGTGTGCAGGCTGGGAGGACTGCAAGCAGCAGGAAAATTGGGGGGGGGGGGGCCCAGCCTGGAGCCCTTAAGGGCATGGGGGCCCACAGGCCAGTGCCTAACTTGGCCTAATTGTTAATCCAGCCCTGCTTTCTTCTGCTTGTCACTTCAGCCTCCTCTCCACTGTAAGGTGCTCTGCATGAGGCTGCTTTTGGAGAGGGTGCTCCAGCCAGGCCTGGGGAGTGGGGCCCACCCAAGGAGGGCCCTGGGTCTCCAGCTTGCGGCTGCCCGCTCCCTGCCCTTCCCTGCATTGCCAAAGGGAAATGGAGGGTCGCCAACTCTGAGTTGGGACATTCTTGGAAATTTGGGAGCAGAGCTTGGGAAAGGTGAGGTTTGGTGAAGGACCCTGGCAGGCTATGCCACCCCCCTCCAAAGATCTGTGTGGTCTAGAAATATATATGTTGTAATTCTAGGAGGAAATTGGGAGGGCAGCTATGGCAAACCTAGACAGCATAATGAAAAGTGGAGACATCACACTGGCGACAAAAGTCCATATAGTCAAAGCAATGGTATTCCCAAAAGCTGTGAGAGTTGGACCATAAGGAAGGCTGAGGACTGAAGAATAGACGCTTTCAAACCGTGGTGCTGGAGAAGACTCCTGAGAGTCCCTTGGACGGCAAGGAGATCAAATCAGTCAATCTTAAAAGGACATCAACCCTGGCTGTTCCTTGGAAGGTCAGATGCTGAAGCTGAAGCTCAAATACTTTGGCCACCCAATGAGAAGGGAGCCCTCCCTGGAGAAGACCCTGATGCTGGGAAAGACTGAAGGGAAAAGAAGGGGAGGGCAAAGTTTGAGCTGGTAAGGCAGTGTTACCGATGCAACGATAGGGTTGCCAAGTCCAATTCAAGAAATATCTGGGGACTTTGGGGTGGAGCCAGGAGACATTAGGGGTGGAGCCAAGATCAAGGCTGTGACAAGCATAATTGAACTCCAAAGGGAGTTCTGGCCATCACATTTAAAGCGACAGCACACCTTTTCAATTCCTTCCTTCCATAGGAAATAATGAAGGATAAGGGCACCTTCTTTTGGGGCTCATAGAATTGGACCCCCTGGTCCAAACTTTTTGAAACTCGGGGGGTATTTTGGGGAATGGCACTAGATGCTATACTGAAAATTTGGTGCCTCTACCCCAAAAAACAACCCCCCCAGAGCCCCAGATCAATTCTCCATGATTTTCTATGGGAATAAATCTCCATAGGGAATAATAGAGTTCCCAGGAGACATTTCCCTCCCCTCCCCCCGCTTTCTGACGACCCTGAAGCAGGGGGAGGGTCTCCAAACCGGGGGATCTCCTGCCCCCACCTGGGGATTGGCAACCCTATGCAACGAATAGGAATTTGAGCGAATTTAGGAGGGCGGTGGAACACAGAAGGGCCAGCCGGACTCCACCGTGCGACTAAACAGCAACAATTCTGGGAGATCTCCAGGTTACTCCCTGGAGGTTGGAACTCTACGGGCAGAGACGGGCCCGCCAGTAGAGCCGCAGGGTCTTCCCGCCCGGCCTCCACCTCGCTCAGTCGAGCGTATCTGGGTGAAAAACTCCACCTCCTCGTCGCGGGGAGTGGGGGGAGCGGAGGCAGCGGCAGCCAGAAGGACTCCAAAGCGGCCGGCGGGCGGGTCCTGGCCTTGGAAGCGGCGGGCTCCCGGGCGCGCTGCTTCCCGCCCCGCCTTTGCGAGGGCAGCACGCAGAGGGCGGCTTGTTGGCGCGCCTCTCCCGGCTCCTGGACGGGCCCTGGGGAGCCGTGCCGCCGCCGCCGCCCCTGTCTCCTCCTTGCCTTCCCTGGAGACTCGGCCTCTGGCCCGCAGCAGCTGCACAGGCCTGGCCCGGCTCCGGAGCGGCTTCCCCTGCGGCGCGTCGGGCCAAGCGAGGAGGAGCGGCTGCAGCTCCAAGGCTTGCAAAGGAAGAGGTGCTGCTCGGGCCGAAGGACCCCGCGAGGCAGCCAGCGGCCCTCGTTTGCAACAGCGCCGAGGGAAAAGGCCGCGCTTTTTCAGAGGGGGCGAACCTGACTCCCTCCCCGCGTCCCCCCGCCCATCACTGTAGGACTCGCTCCAGAAGGGCCAAAGGAAGAGAAGAAGACGTTGGATTTATATTCCGCCCTCCACTCAAGAGTCTCAGAGCAGCTTACAATCTCTCCTATGTCTTCTCCCCCCCACAACAGACACCCTGTGAGGTGGGTGGGGCTGAGAGGGCTCTCCCAGCAGCTGCCCTTTCAAGGACAACCTCTGCCAGAGCTATGGCTGACCCAAGGCCATTCCAGCAGCTGCAAGTGGAGGAGTGGGGAATCAAACCCGGTTCTCCCAGATAAGAGTCCGCACACTTAACCACTACACCAAACTGGCTCTCTCTCCTCTCACCAAGAAGAAGTGGGCAAGAGGGCTGGGTTGAGAGTTGCCACGTCTGTGTTGGAAAATACCTGGAGACTTTGGGGGTGGATCCAGGAGAAGGCGGGGTTTGGGCAGGGGAAGGGCCTCAGTATGGTGCAATGCCATGGAGCCCACCCTTCCAAGCAGCCATTTTCTCCAGGGGAGCTGACCAGCTGGAGATGAGTTGGAAACAGGGCCTTTTTTGTAGGAAAAGCCCAGCAGGAACTCATTTTCATATTAGGCCACACCCCATGACATCACCATTGTTTAATATAGGGGTTTTGTAGAAAAAGCCCAGCAGAAGCTCATTTACATATTAGGCCATACCCCCTGATGCCAAGCCAGCCGGAACTGTATTCCTGTGTGTTCCTGCTCAAACCCCCCCCCCCTCGGTTGTAAAAGTGGGATATCTCCAGGGCCCACCTGGAGGCTGGCAACCCTAGTCAAGAGGGGACAGAAATTCCCCTCTCAACTAGTGATGAAGCACACCACTTCTTTCTTGCCTTCAAAGCCCCTTACTGAAATTGCCTCAAGTTGGCTGCAACTTGACTGCACTTTACACACACACACATCTGTAAGGTGGGAAGTCCAAGATTTTACTAAGATCCTAAACCCCAGTGCAGCAGTTTCACATTTGAGTCTGCCTTTGAAGTTCTTGTGGAAAAAGCATGGCTTCCAGTCAGAAACAATTCTAGGAAGACAGAAATAATCTCTCACTAGTTTCAGAATACCACAATTTTTAGTGACGGTTTGTGACCTTTGTTGTTTTTTGCAGGGTCCATTGTAGGCACCTCACAGTTATTATGCTTCCCATGTTTGATGGGGTTCAGCTGATCCTTGCTGGCTTGGTTAAGAGCCTTGTAGCTCTGCAGGATCTGGCATCAAGGAACTTAGTGTAGCAGCAAGAAAATGCTTCCTTCCGACTTTGTCGAGCTTGAAAGATGACTCAACGATTTCCCAGTAGCCTTATGCTGCTCTCACGCTCCTCTTCTCCGTGGGGCTTCCATCAGATTTCACACTCTCTGCTCCGGGGCTGCAACTAGCTTCACCTTTTTCTCATGGCAAACAGAAGCTGGGTTTTAGATGATCTTGTTTACTGCACCAAAGAGGTGGAGCGAGTTTCACACTATCAGCCTCGTGTGAAATGTGAAATCCAGCGGAAGCTCCTGTGGCGGAACCGGCCCGATTCTGCCTTCAGACCCGGTCCCGTCAGCTCCCTATTGAGTCACCAACTCCTGGAGGGAGCTATTTCTCCTCCTGCCCCTTGGGCGCGCTGCCACCACCTGCTCAGTCCCGGGGTTCAGATTGAGAGGAACAGGACTCCCAATCCCCCTCTCCTGCTATGAGGCCCAGCCTCAAGGTCCTCTGCCACCCTGTACTTGGGTATCACAGAGACCTCAGCACTTCTTTGGGGAACCCCTGGAGGATTGGCATCTTATCCAACTGCATGCCTTCCCCCTTCCCTGGGGCCCCCTTCTCAACACAGCGTGGTCTAAAGCGGTCTGGGGATCTATGTGGTACAGAGTTTGACTGCCAGCATTTAAACAGTAAAAATATATTTATTCAAAAAGAGAAAAAGATAGGGAAAGAAAAACAAAACAAAAACAGTTGCATTTAAAAAAGTAGCACAGCACAGCACAGCAAACAGCATGACAAAGGAAAGGTGTTTATAAACGCTTTCTACTGTCCCTGGTCTAAGCTTGTCCTGACTTGAGAATTACTTACTTGGTCTGCCTGCCTGGGGCCTCCCAGGCAGGAGCCTCCATGCTCACCACATGCTCGCTCGAGCCCCAGTTCAAATCTCCCCTCTCTTCCTGCCTAGCACATGCAAAGAACAAAAGCACTTCCTGCCTCTCTAGGAGACTTTCCCCCTAGAGTTGTTGGTTTGGCTCTGGAAGGGAGGGGGGGGGGTGAGGGAGGCTACAAAGCCTGCTGAGGGATTTTACTGATCCCTGCCAATGAAGCACCAACACTCTAAGATGGTGTTTCTCCACAGCTCCACAGAGAAGAGGAGAATGAGAGCAGCTTAAGGCTAGTGGGAAATTGGTCTCAGACTATCTGGCTGCCTGGATCCATGCCACAGTAACATCAAGACTTGACTACTGTATTGGTAGTCCTTGCGCATTTCTCATTAGATGTCTCCTTGTATTGATTGTACTGACTTGCACTGTGCTTTTTAGGTGTCTTCATATGGACTGTTAGTGACTTGTACTACCTAATCTGTTTAATTTCCCTGAGAAGGATGAGAAATAAAATAAATACAAATTGTCGACAAACAGTGTCGTGTATTAAATTGGCGGATGAGCAAGTAGATGAGCCCAGGAAGTTGTAAGGTCCAGGAACAGTACTGCCTGAATGGGAAATGTCATGAAAATGACAGAAAATGACAAATAGGAGTTTGCACTGGAGTTCCCACATCCTGGAGTTTGCATGTAACACTGAGGGCTCTCAGTGTTTCCATGTCACATGGAAAAGAAGCAGCACTCTAATTAGCAGTTAAGTTTTTGGAGGCTGTGCTGACCTTGAGTGATTAGTGGATTCCCAGCAGTGTTTGTGAAAGCAGCACTCATGAGCAACTTCCTCCATTGAAATGGGAGAGAGCCAGTCACACTAGAGGGGACGGATTTTTACAGGATCTGAGGCCCTGGCTTCAGCTCGGCAGAGGTGGCCGTCAGACAGTATTCACCTGCCCAGATGCATTATGGGAATACTATTAATTTACCTTACATGTTATGGTTACATAGAGCTGGCATATTTTGAAAAGCAAAAGAAATGATGTATTTGACAGACTATTTCAAACAAGTGATCACTATGACAAATCTCATTTCAAATACCCGGACTATTGAAAGGTGATCATTGTTATTAATGGAATATTCACAACCTCCCAACCCAAAAAGAGGACATTTTCATTAGTTTTTTAAAAAGAGCCCCAAAGAAGATGGGGGTCACAAAAAAAGAGGACATGTCCTCTAAAAATAGGACATCTGGTAATCCTAAATTACAACAGTAGAAACAGGTCTCAGATTCAGTTGGAGCTCACAGGAGCACAGCTCCTGAACCTGAGAGTTCCACCTCCTTCTGAGAGTTCCACCTCCTTGTCCATTGAATAGTATGTGCACCTGCACATACAATCCCTGGATGAGCTCCACCACCTATTTTTCTGCAAAATGACCGCTGGGTATAAATAACACAGACTGGTTGGAGTGTAGAACTAGGACCTGGGATGAGTTGAGCTTGAATCCCCCTCTCAACAGTGGAAGCCCACCAGGTGACTGTGGGTCGGTCACAATCTCTCAGCCCAACTTCTCACAAAGGCTGCTTTGGGCCCTCAATCAGAAAGGTTCAGGATATAAAATGGTTGTTGTAGATTTTCCGGGCTGTGTGGCCATGGTCTTGGCAGTTGCTGACAAAACATCAGGTCTCACAATGCCAAGACCACAGCCACACAGCCTGGAAAATCTACAACAACCAATGGACTCTGGTCGTGAAAGCCTTTAATAGGATATAAATTATTAATAAAAAAGAAGTGTTATTTGATGGGAAGCATTACTACTGTTTTTGGAAAATGTGTAACCTGAGTGAGGGCTTGGGAGTTTTGTTCCAAGAGTAACAAACTGAAGTGCATGTTCCAGGGTTTAATCCTCTCACCCACATTTTTATTCCAACTCCCTCCAAAGAGTTTCCCCCCACAGTTGGAATCACATCAGTGTCCATTGTTTCCTGCCACAGGCCTCATCCTGAGTAGATGGGAAGTTATACTATATAAATTACAAATAAAGGTTTTTATAAATAAAAGGATAAATGTCAACTTATTGTCTGCAATCAAGTTCTTGTATTTGTGTGTGGGGGAGCGGGGAGCTTCTGGGTGTGTCTGTTTTCCAGAGAAGCATGTCCATGTTTCTGTTTTAAAAAAGGACTTAACCATCAAGCGATTCAGGAGATGGCCATTTTCTCCTCCTTCCTTGTTTGTGGGGAGGGGCTCCTCATTAAAAAAAGAAGATCCCTTCAGTTCTCAGGAGTCTATACGAAGAAGGGCCAGAGAAAAGGTATGGAGGTCTTAATATGTGCGTTAGGAGGCAGCTTTTGAACCAGTGAATGGAGGCACAAGCAGGATACATATCTTCATGGGTGGCAGGATAAGAGGTGATCACCGCTGCCCGGTGTGAGGGTGTTAAAAGGCTCACCAGACTTAAGTCGGAAAGCAGATGAGCATAACATGACAAGATATGCCCCCCCCCCCACAATGGATGGAGCACACAGCTTCCAGTGGGGATAGGTGGACCCCCTGGAATACACATGCCGTCTGCTTACCTCCCATCACAGGAGACTTTGGTTGGCTTTTCCTGGTTCCCATTTCTTTATTCAACATAGTTGAAGTGAGGGATACAAAAGCAGAAGTATTCTCCCACACTTCTGCACAAGGCTATGACCATCACTGCTACCTTTCTCAGAGGCACAACTGGCTTTCCCCCCCGTGTGTTCTGCATTCAAGCCCTTTTACGTGAAATATTGTAAGGGGAGGGGCATGGGTCACCCTCCACCAAGTTGTTTGCTCACTCGTCGCCCTCCAATGTCCTGCCCAGTAAGTACCACATCCAGGGCCGGTGCATGGGAGTAGGCAAAGTACGCAGTCGCCTAGGGCGCCACTTGGCCTAGGGGGCAACTCCTTGACGCATGACTCTGGCTCCTGCCCACTGTCACCTTGTCTTCTCCCATCACCAGGCTGCCCTTAACAAAGTCAAGCCACCCCCCTTTCCCCGATGTGTGACTTGGCCGCCCACCTCATCCTATCCTGCCACCCTCCTTCCTGACATGACCGGCAAGCACTTCTTCTCACAATTTTTTTTTATAACATATCACTGTGTTTGTTTGTTTGTTTTAAAAAATGAAAATTAAAAATCAGTAAATTAAAAATGTGAAAAGTTTCAAGTTTGGCACTCTTCAATTTCCCTATATTTTTTAATAATGGGGGGGGGGGCACTAGTGGGTGATTCGCCTAGGGCACCAGAAAGCCTAGCACCAGCCCTGACCACATCCCTGGAGCAATGGCTAAGCACCTGAGCTCTTCATCCCACCTTTAAGGAACTTGAGGCCATGTATCTGGGGGCCCAGGTCTTCCATATAGGTACTGACTCATTCTCAATAATAACAGAATCAAGTAGGACTCTTAGTGGCATCTCTAAGCAATGGAGGGCTCTCTGCTGATATTAAAACCACACAAGAAAGTGCTGTATGGATTGTTTTATTTATTTATTTCATTCTATTTCTATCCTTCCCTCTCCACAATCACGCAAAAGATATGGCAGGACGCTAGCCTAGGCCCCTCCCCATAGCAACAAACAAGAAACTTGTGGGTGAGAATCAGTTTGAGTAGACTTGACTAGGGCTCCCCTGTAGAGATAATAGCAAAGAACATAAGAGAAGCCATGCTGGATCAGGCCAATGGCACATCCAGTCCAACACTGTGTGTCACATAAGAACATAAGAGAAGCCATGTTGGATCAAGCCAATGGCCCATCCATTCCAACACTCTGTGTCACATAAGAACATAAGAGAAGCCATGTTGGATCAGGCCAATGGCCCATCCAGTCCAACACTCTGTGTCACATAAGAACATAAGAGAAGCCATGTTGGATCAGGCGAATGGCCCATTCAGTCCAACACTCAGTGTCACATAAGAACATAAGAGAAGCCATGTTGGATTGGGCCAATGGCCTATCCAGTCCAACACTCTACGTCACATAGTGGCCAGAAAAACCCAGGTGTCATCAGGAGGTCCATCAGTGGGGCCAGGACACTAGAAGCCCTCCCACTGTTGTGCATACATCTGTGCATGTGCTGCATGCTTTCCCTCAATCCTAAACAACCTCTGCCAGTTTGGGATTGGGGCAGGACTTCCGGGCAAGAGAGTGCTGCATCCAGGCAGAATTAGGCCCAGGGTACCTTTCATTTATGAAACTGCATGGCGAGTTGGTGGCTGACCACCATTTCCTACCATTTTCTCTTTCTCCCCCTTGGCCACAGATTCACACAACTTGGCCCATGTTTCCTGCTTAGCAATACTGGCAGTCCCAATGAGGCAGCATTTCTTTCCTCTTGCTGACACTGACAATTGATAGCTGCTGGGAGGGAGGGAGAACACAGCCCCTTCTCCACATATCCCTCTCTCTCCTTCTTGGTGGACACTCGACAGATGGATGACTGTTCTGATCCAGCAAGTTGTCTTGTACATCCCTTGGATATGCATCTTCTTGTATGCCTTACCTTCTGGGTATAATCTGTCTTCCAAGAGGTTGCCAGAATAATTCCATCTCCCCCTGTGTGTCAAGGAACATCAAAGAAGTGCCAATCCTGCAGAAGTCACAATATCCTTCTTTGCCCCACTGCCTTTGTACACACCTATGCCTTGTTACCCCACAGGTTTGGATCTCATAGCATCTCAAACATGGAAGAAGTAGGCTGCTGAAGAAGGGTAGAAATAGATGAGATTTTTTGGGAGAGCTGCTGTCAGATGGGCATGTTGTTACCCTTGTGAAACTCACATATATCACATAGCGTAGGGATGTCAAACTCATTTGTTATGAGGGCCACATCTGACATAAACATGGCTGGGCCATGCATGTCATAAAATGTAATGCCAGGTAGCGGAGATATAAACTTTATAAATGACACAAACAATTAAATATTTTTAAAAATTTTTTAAAAAATGCTTAGCACTTGGTCTTAAAGATGCTTTCTTTGCAACTCTCCCATGGGATCCAGGGAACTCGGCAAAGGAAGCTCTGGCTCTTTCCTCCCTTCCCCAGGGGACCAGGAGCGGGAGGAGCCTCAGCCAATAGAAGGAAGAGAGGCTTGGATCAGTAGCTCTGTTGTGCAATTGAGAGAGCCTGGCAAAACAAGCTATCCCTCCCCCCATCCTCCCCCAGAGAGGAGCCTCAACCAATGGAAAAAACAGAGGTTTTACTCTGTAGCTCCTGTGTGATTGAGCAAGCCTTGCAAAGCAAGCTCTTATGCAGAAGGAAGCAAGAGAGTGGGAGAAGGAAGCAGACGACAGCCAGTTGCTCGGGGGCCTGATAGGAGCCCTTGAGGGGACATCCCTGACACAGTGTGACCACTGGCCAAATACGTGTTGCAGGTTTTTGAAAAACTATAAAAACTGGAAAACCTGTTTACCAAAGGCACTGATGCCATATAATTTTTCACGCACCAGGGGAAAATATTGTGACTCTGTAGCCTAGCATGCCCTGGCCAGGGTAGCCTGATCTCATCAGATCTTGGAAGCTAAGCAGAGTCAGCCCTGGTTCATACTTAGCTGGGAGACCTCCAGGAATACCAGGGTCATAATACCAACGCAGGCCATGGCAAACCACTTCTGAATGTCTCTTGCCTTGAAAACCCCACAGGTTCTCCATCAATCAGCTGTGACTTCACGACACTTTCTGCCATCACCAGCCCAGCACAGAACAATTCCCCTCCACACAACCAAAGTTCTCCCACCCTCTTCCAGGAACAACTTTCATAACTCGTCAGAAGAAAAGATTTTATTATTTTTTTTCCCAAAGAAAAAAAAGAGCAATATAAATATTAGAGTATAAAACTTGCGTGTACACATCAACGTCTGCCTATATGGATATAAGAAGGGTATAAGCATATATATAATATATAAGTATAGTTCAATATTAGACACATTGAAAGGACAAGTGTGTTTCAATCCACATACACTGAAGAGCACAAAAGAGCACACATAAAGAAGATACAAAGGAATCAGAAAATACTGATGTCCACAAGTCAACTACTACTAGGATTAAAAAAAACCCAGAAACCTTACACATCACTAAGTTTGCAGCACTACTACACTAGTTTCAGGTTGCTGATTAAAGGAAAAGAAAAGACAACTAAGATTCCGCTACAGTACTTTGAAAAGGGTCACATAATAACTACTTTAGTTCATAATAAGCCTTGGGTATGATCCAGCAAAGTTGTCTTCCTCTGCAAGCCCCACAGAGAGGAACGGGAGCTGCGCAAGAGCACTTCTGCCTTGCTTTTCAAGGGGGCTGGCACAGGACCACTTCTGACTGGATCGTACCCTTGATCACTAACTATGTAAACTGTTTCTAGTGCAGTCACCAAACACAGGGAGGGTGACTGGGATCGGTACAAAAATCAGATGCAGACAAAAAGTTTCTTCCTGCAAAACTGGTCCTGGTTTTCTAGACACGGGGGAGGCAGCAGATCCGATAGTGCGCATAACGCTCTGGCAGGGAACACCACACAGTCAGCAAGGCTGGGCCACAGTGGTTTGGAAAGCTGTCAGAAGTTTAACCTGAGGTGATCATAGAAGGCGTGACCGTCTCAGGCAAGCTGCTGATTAGAGGTTTAGGACAAAAATAAAAACAGCCTCGGACCGCTCTGTGTTCAAAAGAGACTTCCTCTTTGTCTCTTGCAGTTCAGCTCCTGTGATATAAAAAGCCAGGTGAAGGGAACTCGTACTGTCTGTAGACAGGAGAGCCCCTGCGCTCAGAGCTCCTGGCAAACTCTGCCTGCCTGCGCTTGGATATGCACAGAGGTACAGAAATCCTGCCAGTCCTAGGCTATTAAATAATATGGTTAAAGAACCCAAAAAAGTGGTTTTAACAACACAGGAAAAGAACTTCAGAGGTTTTTTTTTAAAAAAAATCCAGTGGACTTCGAGCAGCATCCAGGCAGGGGTGGTGGTAGAGAGGTCCTGAGGACCTTCACTGCACCAGAACCCTACTGTGGAGTCCAAGCTGACCTTTGGGACAGGTCACTGTCTCGGCAGTCAGCAAGCGTCGCCCAGAACTAATTCCAGCATCCCTTCTCCATGCCTGGACCCTGAACTTTCTCCAGCCAAATGCTGTTTACTTAAACATCTGATTGTGAAGGCCCAAAAAACCACAGACATTTCCTAGGTGCGCTGCATAGACAATACGGAACGTGCATACTTTGCTAGTGCTCCGACACAGGGGCAATGCATTTTGCTACTGAACTCAACTGGCGGACAGACGATGCTCGGGTTGCATCAGGGTTGTGGGCATTTGGCAGCATATTTACATCATGCTGTTTACGGCATGCAATGGCTTCTGTATTCTAGCGTGGGAGGCATTGGCTGTCCTACTGTACATGAGAGGCGAGTGTTCTACATGCAACTCAATGTGCAGAAAGATGTGAAGCATTCCTTTTTAACTCATTCTCTGCTGGGCTATCGGAACCCATTCGCTGACCGAAGTCGTCTGCCTGCGGGAACTCAAGGAGCTATTTCAGTGCATCAAGGAAAAGCAGCTCACTATGCTCACAAGCGGCCCACTACTTTCTTCTAACTCTTACTCCAGAAAAACATTTACTGTACACATAAATATTCATGACCAAAATGGAGATGAGATGTCTCTTTAGAGGCCTTGGTAATCGACCAGTAAGGGTAGAGGGGTGTATCTGTGGCCACCCCCCCACCCTCGGAAGGCTTCCCACGGCAAGGTGGCTTGTGCGCCCTGCTTCTCGGAGATCATGATTGCGCTTTCATCTATTTAGGCCATTGCTGGTTAAAAATAAAAGACAAATGTTTATAATGCACCTGAATCTCATTCCCTTCTAATAATGCAGGATAAACATTTCTTTTAAATCAACAGGTTTAACGGGAACTAAAGCACTCCCTATCAACTTCAGAACAAGGATTCCAGTTGCTAGTTCTTAGGGGGGGGGAGAAATCGATCATCAAAATTGGAGGAAGAGATGATGTGCTTCAAAATGGGGGGAGGGGGATGCATACATACAGATCTCTGTTTAGGAGAATTATTTACAGGGGACAGAGCTACCCACCCTAAGCCTTGTAGGTTGTTTCAGATCACTCTGGAGTCAACCAATGGTAAAGAAAATCTTTCACCCATCGGGCACCCTTGCGTTTCTCTTGTGAATACATCACAATCCACTGGACTACATCTTGTTTAGTTTCCAAATTCTTTGACATCATGAGGACTATGGGTAGGTGGCCTACTCTTAGCCCTGATGACGCAACGACGACGTTACATTCGGAATGTTCTTTATTTTTTGAAAGAAAAAATTTATTATCCGCAAATACACATTCATCCTCCATCCTAGGCTATGAATTGGGGGAGTGCTGGACGGTTTTGCCCTTCAGATCTAAGGTTGGCGCCGGTCTCCTCCTGCGTGTGCCGCCTACTTCTTCTCTTTCTTTCCTGACTTCTTCTTGTTTCCCCCTCCGGAGGCTGCCGCTTTCCCGTCGCGTTTGCCCGCGGCATTGGAGAGCGTGGCTGTGCTGCCCGGGATGTACACGTTTTGCCTGTAGTCAGGGACGTGCTGCAGGGTGAACTGGGGGCCATACCTGGTGCTGAGGCCCATCGTGCCTGCAGTGGCTCCTCCTCCCAGAGTTGAATTTCCATCTGGATTGGCGGCGGCGGCGGCAGCAGCTTCTGCAGGAGACAAACCCCCAAAAGTTTACAAATGTGGCCTTTTAACATTTGCTAGATGATATATGTCAAAAGCGCTCTAGCCATGAAATGTATGCCGACCTATAACCCTTACAATGTCACATGAATTGCTCTGTCTTATAGTAGCCCCACTCTTTTCAGCTTAGCTGCCATCTCTAGCATTCCTTTGAAAATCACATACACTCTAGCCCTGTGCTCAAGGCCAAGATGTCTCATTCACAGAGAACTGCTTGCACCTGCAAAGAAGGGGCGTTGGTGGGAAAGAACTCTGGCGGCGCTTAGTGCTTGAATGTGTAATGGTTGCTTGCAAGGTATATGTAGAGGTCAATATCCCATCAAAAGCAGTTTTAGCAACATCTGTCTAGCCTGTCATGTTGCTCTCGATAAACGGATCTCTTGAACCCACTTGAGTCGTTTACTGAGGAAGAACTTGCAGGAGTTGACAGTATGTTACTGCATTGTTTTGTATCGATGTTATACCATTTTCCTACCTTGAATGTGCATTTTGAACCATGTCTAGTATTCTATGCTTGTGTAGGATTTCTGCAGCCCTAGCCCTATTACCTCACAGCTCACTTACTAGATGTACCATCTGATCAATCACATCAATTTACACTTGTGATTCTCCTTGAGTCTCTATGAGAAAGGGTTGCCAAGTTCCCCCTGAGCACTGGGGGGAGGGATGGTGGGTAGGGCTGCCAGATCCAGGTTGGGAAACTCCTGGAGACTTGGGGGTGGAGCCTGGGGAGGGCAGGGATCTCACTGAGGTACAAAGCCACAGAGTCCACCCTCCAAAGCATCCATTTTCTCCAGCGGAACTGATCTCTACTCTGGAGATGAGCTGGAATTCTGGGGGATCCTCAGGTCCCACCTAGGAGCTGGCATGGACTGTAAACATAGTTAATTGATGTTAGAAGTCTGATATCTATTATCTGGGAAGAGTCCTCTGCTGCTTTCACTCTCCCCACATCTTGTGAGGGGCCTAGGAGATCTTGAAGAGGACATTCACTCAAGTATTGTAAAATGTCAGGCAGCCTATATGAGAACAGGGGTGCATGTTTTCTACTATATGCATGAAATATGCAGCAGCTTTTCCTCAACTCCCAAAAGACCTACACACAGCCAAATTTGGCTGGCAAAACAAAGTAGCGATGTGGCCTCTCTGTTGGTATGCATATTCTGTTCCTTGGATTCCCTGCGCATGCATGAGGCACGGTTGATTTCATTTGCAGATAGGGGTCCAGAACTAACCTTTGGGTTTCTAAAAAGGCACAGAAATACAAATTCCTTCCAACTTTTCTGTTCCTGCAGAGGCTCCCACAGTTCAGGGTAACATGAACACATAGAATCTGGCTGCTTCAGCAAAAAGGAGCACTTTCTCCATTCCCTCACAGAACTAGCAGTGGTGTTTTAATAGTACATTAAAATATACACTTACAATAAAGCTAAA